>NC_079873.1:118978234-119293525 GCF_023065955.2 Ursus arctos
ACAAACTCAGTTGACTTGTGGGAGGCATAACACCCAAACGGAGGAGATGGAACTATTCAGGCCTGGCCCCAGAGAAGGTTTCCCCTTCCCCTGTGCGGTCACCTGGGGCACTAGTGAGCCCGTCCACAGAGAGACCGGAAAGCATCTGTTAGTTCAGCCGGTCAGATCAGTGGAGTGTGCCCAGGAGCCCCGTTGTACCTGGTTCATCCCTTGGCCACATCCGGTCTTAGTAGAGCCCTTCTCCTTAGTGGCGACATAGCAGAGAAGGCTGCTTTGAACCTTGATGTTATTGACCATCCTCAAGCATTTCAGGGGTGATATGTTGGCTTTTAGGTGCTCCAAATGATCCCATCTCTTGGCGTTCACACCTTGCGTCATTGTCTCTCCTCAAGGGTGGGAGAGACCTGTGACTTGCTTCTAGCATGCATCAGGGGCTAAGGGAGGTCACATCCATGATCATATTACATAAGATTCTAGCTTCTGTCTTGCTAGCAGTCTCTCTATTGTCTCTAAAGCTTGCGTGCTTTGATGAAGCCGGCAGCCATGTTAGGGAGGCCTTTGTGACAAGGAGGTGAGGCGAGCTTCTGGCCAACAGCCCCCAAGGAACCAAGGCCCTCAGTCAGTCCAACTCAGACTGCAAGGAACTGAATCCTGACAGCAACTGTGAGATCCTGGAAGTGGATCCTTCCTCAGTTGAGTCTCAGGTGACACCCCAGCAGCGGCCCATACTTTGATTGCTGCCTTGTGAGAGACCCTGGAGTGAAGGACCCTGCTAAACCATGCCAGCAGTCCTGAAACTGTGAGATAAGAAATGTGTGCATTGTTCTTAAGCTGTTTTTTAAAAATGCAGGATTTTGTATAATTGGGGAGTCTGGCTGGTGGGATGAGCAGAATGTGTGACTCTTGGTCTCGTGGTTGTGAATTTGAGTCCCATGTTGCAGGTAGAGAGTTCTTAAAAAATAAAATCTTTAAAAAAACTGTAGGACTACATGTCAGTGCTGCCTTGTTGAGACTATATGATTTTATGCTGTCCTCAAGGGGACTAACATTGTTATATATACCAGTGAGCAGGACATGGCAAATACTCCTTTGAAAACAGTTTCTATAGGGGCGCCTGGGTGGCACAGCGGTTGAGCGTCTGCCTTTGGCTCAGGGCGTGATCCCGGCCTTGTGGGATCGAGCCCCACATCAGGCTCCTCCGCTATGAGCCTGCTTCTTCCTCTCCCACTCTCCCTGCTTGTGTTCCCTCTCTCGCTGGCTGTCTCTATCTCTGTCGAATAAATAAATAAAATCTTTAAAAAAAAGTTTCTATAAACTGAAGAACTTACAGGCGAAATGATAGGTTGCTTTAAAATTGTCCAGTAGAGTTGGGTAAGGAAGAAGGGAGGGAATATTTATGAAACAAGTTGGGCCATGTGTTGGTAATTATCGAAGTTCAGTGATTTGTACGTGGGGGGTCATTATATTATTCTGTCTACTTTGGTGTATGGTTGAGATGTTCCATAATAAAAGCAAAATGATCTCTATAATGTCACACTGTTCTGCAGAGGTAACGGTAATTAAAGTAAACAGCAAGTGTTTTGGAAGCCATTAAATTCTATGCATAAACAACTGTATAACATGATGGAAATACTACAATTCAAAGGAGGTGGTGGTACGGATATTTTTGTATCTGATTTGAGATAAGATTTTTTTTAAATACTGTTTATACATGAAAGTTATGACATTGTTAGTTATTCAGTTTGGGGGAGGGAGGGGTCCAAGATTGCAGCCTTTTTTTTTTTAAGATTTTGTTTTTAAGGAATCTCTGAACACCCAACATGGGGCTCGAACTCACAATCCCAAGACCAAGAGTCACACTCTCCACTGACTGAGCCAGTCAGGCGTCCCCAAGACTTCAGCTTTTCAAATGTGTTTTGGTTATTTAAGCTCTAGCCATCAATGACCATATTAATTGACAATGACTCTACAAAAATTTAAGTAGAAAAAGTCATATGTAAGATATCTCTATATCTAGAGAGAGAGATGCCTAAAGAAAGCTGAAAATCATAGCATAAAAAAGAAAAACAACTTCTATATCAAGTTCTGGCAAACTTGGGGAAAGCCCAGAGTGGAAAGAAGTAGTTCGGTTCTCTCAGGCCGGCACATTTCACCGAGTGGGGCCAAATGAGGCTTCCCATTCAGCAAACAAAAACAAAAAACCCACCGCTTTTTACTGCCCTTTAGAAATATTTCATTCAGTCACTCAATCAGTCAACAAGTATTTTTGAATATCGGTACTGTGATAATCAAGGAGCTTACTGTTTGGTAGGAAAGCAAGGGGAAATTCAAGTCCAGCCTTGAGAGAGAAAGGGACACTTCTGAGCAAGGCCTTAAGGAGAGGACTTCCTTACAGTGGCTTGAGATGATCTTTAAAGCAGAGAAGAGTGTTAATGGAGATTCTAACAAAGCTCCTTATGTATATGGTCACATTTGAGCCTCACAGGATAGCGAGAAGCGTTGTCTGTAACAAGAGCTTACTTGAATGAAGCGGGTAGTAAGACAACCAGGTAAAATCCTGCTAACAATCTGTGCTTGTTACAAGGAAGCAAATGGCTGTCGTCTCGGACCACGCCAGACTCAGCTGCTGGGAATTTTTCGGCCCACTGGTCATGGCATATTCAAACTAGAGGACTTCCTAACCTGGTGGTCTACCCATAATGTACCTATATGGTAAAAATAAAATATTCTGGATTTATTATTATTATCATCACTTTAAAGGTTTATTTATTTATTTATTTATTTCAGAGAGAGCACACATGCACACACACAAGTACAGGCGTGCATGCGCACGAGAGTGGGGGGGAGGGGCGGGGAAGGGCAGAGGGAGAGGGAGAATCAAAAGCAGACTCCCTGCTGAGCACAGAGCCAACATGGGGCTTGATCTCACGACCCTGAGATCATGACCTGAGCTGAAATCAAGAGTTGGATGCTTAACTGACTGAGCCACCCAGGTGCCCCCTGGATTTACTATTTTGATTATAATTTTCTGAAAACATTATTTTCTTCTCTAAAAGTGGGCACAATCCTCCCCATTCATTCATTCATTCATTCGGTGAACAAACATTTATTGAGTGCCAAGCTGTGTATTAGGCACTCTTGGCTATCCAAATTTCAGTCAGACTCGGATCTTTACATGAATGGATATTAACTATCCGTATATTATGAACTTCTCCTACAACAAAAGCTCACATTTACAGAACGCTATCATGCTCCATGCCTCGCTTCATGGAATCTTCTCACGACCGCCCCATGAGGGAAGTATTTTCGGAGAGATTCGGCAATGCGGAGTACTTTGTCTAGCGTCACAGAGCAAGTCAGTGAGTCAGGACTCAGACCCTCATCTTCTAACTGTGGGACACCCTGAGGTATTCCACTTTAATCCCTCCTCAAGGAAGGACATGCTATCGGGGGTTCAGTCAGCAAAGAGCCTCCAGAGGTCAGCTCTCTCTGCGGCTGCAGAGTCACCTCACCGCCAGGCTGCACCTTTCCTGGGACAGCCTGCATCTCTCTGGTGACCCAAAGAGGCAGAGTCATCTCAGCTTGATACAGGGCACGCTGATAAGCACTAGTTGCTCCAGAGTTCCCTGCCGGCTTGGTGAAGGCTTTGTTGACCCTGCTTAGCCCTTCTACTTCTCCCTCTGCCCTATATTGCTCCTTCCCCCTTCCTTGCACGAACTGTATCCCTCATAAATACCTTGTATCCCCAATTGCAATTACGTGTAGGCTTTGGGGAGCACAATCTGTGACCATAAGGACTGGGACCAATCTGAGAAAGAGCCAATCAAACGAGCTTCGGGGACTGGATCACTCACCTCCCAGTGGCAATGAGAACACCCTCACTAGTGGCAGGGAGAGCATAGCCAGCCTCTGGCACCAGGTGGCAGCCGGGTTATCAAAACCTTCACCTGAAGGCTCCCGGCTAGCTCAGTCGGTAGGACATGAGACTCTTACAACTTTCCCCTGAGGTGCACTGGAAATGCACTAGCGGGTGTGATAGATAAAGCATTCGAAATACAGGGAGGAGAAGATGATAGACCAAGATCCCTGATGAACATAAATGCAAAAATCCTCAACAAAATACTAGCAAACTGAATTCAAGAGCACATTAAGAGGATCGTTCACCACGATCAAGTGGGAGCTATCCCTGGGATGCAAGGATTGTTCAACATACAGAAATCATAAATGTGATACACCAAGGTAATAGAATAAGGGATAAAAATGACCATCTCAATTGAGGCCGAAAAAGAATCTGACGAAGTTGAACATCTTTTCATGAAAAAAACTCAACAAATTGGGTATAAAAGGAAGGTAGCTCAACATGAAAAAGGCCACGTATGATGAGCCTACAGCTAACATCATACTCGATGGTAAAGAGCTGAAAGCTCTTCCTTTAAGATCGGGAGCGAGACAAGGGTGCCCACTCTTACCACTTCTATTTAACATCGTCCTGGACGTCCCAGCCAGAGCAATTAGGCAAGAAATCAAAATAAAAGGCATTCAAATCAGAAGGGAAGAAGTTAAATGGTCTCTTTTTGTAGACAACATGATCTTATATTTAGAAAACCCTAAAGACTCCACCAAAAAGCTGTCAGAATTAAGAAACGAAGTCAGTGAAGTTGCAGGATACAGAATCAACAATCAGTTTCAGTACTATACATGACAAAGAACTATCTAAAAAAGAAATTAAGAAAGCAATCCTATTTACCATAGTACCAAAAAGAATAAAATACTTAGGAGTAAATTTGACCAAGCATGTGAAAGATCTATACACTGAAAACTATGACATTGATGAAAGAAATTGGAAAAGACACAGATAAGTGGGAAAATATTCCATGTTGATATTCATTAGAAGAATTAATATTGTTACAAAGTTCATATTACCTAAAACAACCTACAGATTCAATAAAATCCCTCTCAAAATCCCAATGGCATTTTTTTGAATAGGAAAAACTATCCCAAAATTCATATGGAACCACAAAAGGCCCCAAATGGCCAAAGCAGTCTTCAGAAAGAAGAACAAGACCAGAAGCATCATGGTTCCTGACTTCGAACTATATTACAAAGCCACAGCAACCAAAACAGTATGATACCGTCATAAGAACAGACACATAGATCAACAAAACAGAATAGAGAACCCAGAAAGAAGCCCATACATATATGGTCAGCTAATCTTTGACAAGGGTACAAGAATACACACTGGGGAAAGGAAGGTCTCTTTAATAAATGGTGTTGGAAAAACTGGATAGCTATAGGCAAAAGAATGAAATTGAACTTTTATCTTACACCATACACAAAAGCTTACTTGCAATGGATTAAAGACCTAAGCGTAAGACTTCAAACCATAAAATTCCCAGAAGAAAACATGGGGGATAATCTCCTTGACATTGGTCTTGGCGATAATTTCTTGGATACGACACTAAAAGCACAGGAACAAAAGCTAAAGTAATCAAGTGGGACCACCTCAAACTCAAAAGCTTCTGCACAGCAAAGGAAACAATCAACAAAATAAAAAAAGCAACCTAGAGAAAGGGAGGAAATATTTGCAAGCCATCTATCTGATAAGGAGTTAAAATCTGAAATATATAAGGAACTCATATAAGTCAACAGCAAACAAACAAACAAAACTACTCCCCCAATAATCCAATTAAAACACGGGCAAAGGATCTGAAGAGACATTTTCCCAAAGCAGATATAAAATGGTCAACAGGTGCATGAAAAGGCAATCGACATCACTCAATGAGGGAAATGCAAGTCAGAATGGCAATGAGATATCACCTCACGAACCTGTGAGGAGACTATTAATAAAAAGATATATGTGTGTCAACTGTACTCAAATTTAAAAATTGAAAACAAAAGTAAATAAATAAAATCACTAATCAGGTGACCAAGTCAACCAAAAGGGAAATTGTTCCAGGTGGGCCTGAGCTAATCAGTTGAAGAAGAGCTGACATAGTGAGTGACATATATATTCACTCTCTTGATTGTGGATTGTGGTGATGGTGTACTAAGCATACACCACTGTTAAAATATATCAAATTATACACTTTGAATATGTGCAATGTGTTGTATGATAATTATACCTCAATAAAGCGGTTTTAAAAACACTAAAATGATATCCCATCACACTCAGAATAAAATCCAGTCTCCTTCACTTGGCCCATAAAGCACTACACAATAAAAAAGAGAGAGAGAAGAGATCACAAGTGTTGGTGAAAATGTAGAGAAAAGGGAACCCTTGTGCACTGTTTGTGGGAATATAAATTGGTGGGGCCACTGTGGAAAACAGTATGGAGCTTCCTCAGAAAATTAGAAGTAGAACTACTAGCTGATCTAGCGATTTCACTTCTGGATATAAATCCAATGGAAATGAGATCAGTACGTCGAGGAGATATCTGTGCACCCGTGTTCCGTGCAGCATTATTCACAATGGCCAAGATATGGAAACAACCTAAATGTCCATTGACAGATGAATGGATAAAGAAAATGTAGTGTGTGTGTACACATAAGTGTGTGTATATATGTATGTAACGGATGTTATTTAGTTATATGTATATAATGGATATTATTTAGGAATATCCTAAATAATATATAAAAGGAAGGAAATCCCGTCATTTGTAACAACATGGATGAACCCAGAGGACATTATGCTATGTGAAATAAGCCAGGCACAGAAAGACAAATACTGTATGATCTGGTTTATATATGAAATATAAAAAAGTCAAACTCATCAACAAAGAGTAGAACCATGGTTACCAGCGGCTGGGGGAGGTGGGGAAAACGCAGAGATGTTGGTCAAAGTGTACAAACTTTCAGCTAAAAGATGAAGTTCTGGGGACATAATTCACAGCTCGGTGATGACAATAGTTAAGGTACTGTGTGGTGTACTTGGAATGTGCTAAGAGAGCAGATCTTACTTGTTCTCACCACGCACACAGAAGATAACTGTGTACGGTGATGGATGTGTTAATTAACTTGATTGTGGTAATCATTTCACAATGTGTACGTACATTAAGCCATCCTGTCATATATCCTACAAAATGAAAACTAAAAAACAAAATAATACCTATATTTTATTCAAATATAATAATAATGTGTGTGTGTGTGCGTGCGCGTGTGTAATATTAACTGCATGGCTAACATGATCAGATGACCACAGATTTAATGAATTGCTGAGGGTAACAGGTAAAGGGAAAGCCAGGTAGGAAAGCCAAGAAGTCCTCTTTGGTGACGTACAGAAGAACTCTCATCCCCTGCATGGGGAGGGCAGAGAACCAAACCTGGGACTTCATGGTCAGAGCGGCTGAACTTCAACTAAAGTGAAACACCCAACTAAGCCAAGGCCCTTGGCTGCGGAAATCCAGCATACTGGTGCATGGACGGGGTCTTCTAAGTGAGTACTCACCAGGATTCTGACTCCCCAGACTTCCCTGGACCTTCCAAGCCGAGAGACAGGTGTTATCCCATCCCTATCAAGAGCTAACACCCTCTGGCCCTCATGCTGGTGGACCACGCAGAGGCCTTTCCCCGCAAGGCAACACGCACTGCCTCTCCACCCCCACCCCCACCTCCCTTCCTGCACTAACCTCATAGGTGGGGGAAGTCAAGGCATCGCCCAACTTAGGATGTGCTGACAAGGGAGGAAGGCGATTATACTCCAAGGAAGCTGCCAGAAGTATCTGGCTTGTACTCACAGGAGAAAGGGGATATATATGAGCCTGGATGGGGCGTCCGATGAAGGTGGGGGACAGAGCAATTTTATAATTTCTGGAGTGCTTTCCCGACAAACAGGTTGTAACACTCCATTACAGATTGCAGGAATTGGTGCAGATTTTCTACTAGGATGGCTTACAGAAAGCTAACGTGAAAGCCTGTGCTGAGTAGAGTTGAAAGGTCAGAATTGCTGTGGCAAAGTCATTGAGATCAGAAGGTTCGAGGAGGTGGGTGTGCTGGCATGGATGTAGAGCTACGAGCCCCCCCAGAGGACTGGATTCCACAGGGAGATCCAGAGAGCACACTACCGAACAAGGCCATCGGGAATGCACTGGTAAGAGAGCTATCCACGTCACTGCCAAGGTCAGTGTTGGCCCCCTCTGCCATCCAGGACCGACAGCAGAAAACACTGTTACAAACTTAGCTCACTGATATGACATCGCATGTGATAAGACCCAAACCCACAGAGCCCAGGTGGTGGGGCTGGGTCTCCCGAAGCCTGGAGGTTGCCATTATAATAAGACAGGGTCCATGTGGCAGCCCAGCAGCCCGCCCCAGAGTTCTGGAGACGGTTAATAGAACATGGCATCCCTAGGGGCAGAATTTATGGGCACCTGAAAACGGCACTACTCAACTTGTAACAGCAGAAACAATCTGGGAGTCCGAGACAGTCATTTCAATACATGTTCGTGATCCTCTGTCCAGTTTCCGGACCGGAGCCAGTTCTCAAACCCAGAACTCGCTGATAGAGTAGGTGGCTGGGTCCCTAGGAGAAATACCCACTGTGGTGACGAGCCCCAGCCACTTACTTGGGTAACTAAGCCCTAGAGAAAGGGTCTCGTTAGATGTTGTGAGAACTATCGGACATAGAGTCTGAGTCGACACAGATAGCTGGAGACCTGAAACATCTTCGTGGCACCCTGTGAGAGTGGGAGCACGCGAGGACCGGGTAATAAACGGAGACTTTGAGTGCATAACTGGGTGATTGACACGGCCACCACTTTGTATCTCTGGCCAGTGAGACAGGAGCTATCACAGCGGGGAAGGCCGAGCGGAAGTCGCTGGTACTGGACCACCACCACCACTACCACCACCCCCAGCCAAGACAGCAAGTCGTCACGTGGGGCCAGTGGTCTTTGTGGAGATAAGTGCCACCCTTAAGGAGCTAAAGGAGGCAGGGTGGTGATTCTCATCATATCTCCATTTGTGCAGAAACCGGGTGGGAGATAACTATCGGCTACCACAGGCTCAGCCAAATAGTAGCTCTGATCACAGCTGCCGCGCTAGATGGGGTGTCTTTGTGGGAGAGAGTAATATAAGCCCAGATACATGGTTACAGCCATTGATTTGGCAAATATATTATTCTCTCTCTCTCTTTTTTTAAAGCAGGCTCCATGGGGCACCTGGGTGGCTCAGTCGTTAAGCATCTCCCTTCAGCTCAGGGCGTGATCCCAGAGTCCTGGGATCGAGCCCCGCATAGGGCTCCTCCGCTGGGAGTCTGCTTGCTTCTTCCTCTCCCACTCCCCCTGCTTGTGTTCCCTCTCTCGCTGGCTCTCTCTCTCTCTGTCAAATAAATAAATAAATAAATAAATAAATAAATAAATAAAATCTTTAAAAAAAATAAAGCAGGCTCCATGCCCACCACAGAGCCCAACACAGGGCTGCAACTCATGACCCTGAGATCAAGACCTGAGCTGAGATTGAGAGTCGGATGCTTAACCGACCGAGCCACCCAGGCACCCCCCAATCAGAAAAGAGAACCAGAAAGAGTTGGCATTTAAATGGAATAGCAGGGGTGCCTGAGTGGCTCAGTCAGTGAGGCGTCTGCCTTTGACTCAGGTCATGATCCCAGGGTCCTGGGATCGAGCCCTGTATTGGGCTCCCTGTTCAGCAGGAAGCCTGCTTCTCCCTCTCCTGTTCCCTCTACTTGTATGCTCTCTCTTTCTGTCAAATAAACAAATAAAATCTTTAAAAAAGTAAATGGAATAGCAAGTAGTATACCTTTACAGTTTTGTCGCAGGGCGATATTAGCTCTCCTGCCCTCTGTCATAATTTAGTCTGAAGAGATCAGAAGCCTCTGGACATCCAGCAGAACATTCTCTTAGACTGTTACATTGATGACGTTTTGTTGATCAGACCGGAAGAGTGAGAGGTGGCTAGTATGCCTCCTCTTGGTAAGACACATGCACTCCTGAGGGTGGGAGATGAAGCCCCCAGAGGTTCAGAGGTTTAGCAGATCAATACAAGTTTTAGAGGTCCAGGGGTCATAGGTGTGCTGGGGTATTCCCTCCACAATAAAAGACAACTTGCACCTTGCAACTCTTGCCACGAACAGTGAATCACGACACCTAGTGGGCCTCTTTGGGTCCTAGAGGCGGCGTGTCCCACACCTACTTTATCCCTTATGCCAGGTGACAAGGAAGAGTCCCAGCTATAAAAGGGACCCAGAGCAGCAAAGGGCTCTGCATCAGGGCCAGGCAGCCATGCAAGCTGTCCTGCCCCTGGGACTGTACAATTTGGCACATCTACAGTATTGTAGGTGTCAGTGGTGGGAAAAGAGGCAGCATGGGACCTTTGGCAAAACCCGCTGGGAGAATCGCAAGGCAGGCCCACAGGGCTTTGGAGCGAGACCATACCATCTGCAGAAGAGAATCACATGCCTCTTAAGAAACAACTTCTGAGGGGTGCCTGGGGGGCTCAGTGGGTGAAGTATCGGACTCTTGATTTCAGTTCAGGTCATGATCTCAGGGTCGTGTCAGGCTCCGCGCTGGGTGTGGAGCCTGCCTGAGATTCTCTCTCCCCCTCTCCCTCTGCCCCTCCTCCCCATGAAAAAAACAAAAAAAAAACCCAAAAAACAAAAACCAACTTCTGATATGCTGCTGGGCCCCGGTGAAGAGAGAACACCTGACCACAGGACACCAAGTAACCATCATGAGGTCAGGCGGGCCCGGCAACAATCCATCGAGAGGTGAAAGGGGAGCGATCAGGGGGAGGACTAAGGGCACAGGTAGACTGGAAGGTCAGGAAGCTCGGGTGGCCATGGCACGCCCCTCTGCTGGACCAGTGCACTTCCTTCAGTTAATGCCCCAGCTCTGTGGACCCCAGCAGATCCACTGAAGGAAGAGGAAAAAGCTTGATTTAGGGATGAGTTGGGTCAGGGTGAGGGCACAAGTCAAGTGTGGACAGTGGCTGAATTATAGCCGTCTTTGGAGAATGGGGGACATGAAAGACAGTGCCAGGCGACTCTTCCCATTGGGCAGAGCTTTGGGGGATGTACTTATTCATCCACCTTGGTTGCAGAGAGAAATGGCTGGAGGTTAACATATTTATGAATTTATGGTCAGTGGTGAATGGCCTGGCTAACAAGGTGGTGGTTTAGAAGGAAAAAGACTGAAAGGGTGGGCACAAGGAGAGCTGAGGCAGGGGCAGGTGTATGGACTGGTGAGAGCGGGCTCCTAGTGTGAAGATTTAGAATCACGTGTTAACACCCACTGCGGAGCACACAGCTCAGAGGAGGCACTGTACGACCAAGTAGCCAAAACCACCTGGGCAGCTGACATCAGTCTTTGTTACCGGCCACCCTAGTGATAACGTGATGGGCACATGCACAGAGTGCCCACGGTGGCAGAGATGAAGGCTACACATGGGCCAGCAGCATGGACTCCCACTCAGAAAGGCCAATCTAGCTATTGCCACTGCGGAATGTTTAACCTGCCAAGTACAGAGCTCAACATGGGGCCCCTGGTCTGGCACCATTCCTAGAGGAGACCAACTGGCCACGACATCATGCACCTTCTATCCTGAAAGGGCCAATGGTTCCATCTCATAGGAATAGATACATACTTCAAGGACGGGTTTAGCTTTCCAGGCTGCGGGGCCCCAGCCGGTACCCTTCTTAGGAAACAGGGAGTACTCGATCCCCTAGCATGGGGTCCCATATAACACTGTGTCAGACCAAAATGACCAACTTTCCAGCAAGGGGGTACAAGAGTGGGCCCAGGACCATGGGACCCACTGCATACCATACTCTTCAGAAGCTACTGGTCTGATAAAGCCTCGAGATAGCCAGCTGAAGGAAGCCACACTCTGTGAGAACAGGCTGCCATTTGCCAAGACGCGGTACACACACCAAATCAAAGAGCTGTGTACAGCACTGCGTTCTCAATGATGAGAATGGCGAGCCTGGGAATCAATGCGTGGAAACAGGAGTGGTTCCAATTATTGCCCCTGCCATGACCCTGCAAGGGACGGCAGGAGGTGTGTCACGTGACAACTTGCTGAGCCTGAACTGCATTTCCCAATCCCTTTGCCTGGGAGATGGGTTGCAGATTTGGTGGGCCGTGCTGAAGCAGGAGTCCGCCATCTCATTTCTGGCCAGAGGTTCCGTGCAGGGGCACCACGTGGAGTGGTAGGCTGCCTCCAGTGTCACTTACCCACCGGCTCATCTCCCTGGGGCGCGGCGACAACCCACACCCGCTCTGCAACCTTCCTGGAGCTTCTCAGACTCCTGGACTAGGGCCCTGTGTGTGTGTGTGTGTGTGTGTGTGTGTGTGTGTGTGCGCATGCGTGTGCGCGCACATGCGTGGTGATGAACAAAGAGCTCCAGCTTCTCCTGCAGGATAGCCACGGTATCGAAGCTGGAGACAATGAGGGAGGGACCGAAACAGACTGCACTGCATTCTGCTGGGTTCCAGTTCATGCTTCTGGGTCCTAGCCTGTCCTTGTTCTTTCCCACTTGACACCGTCCCCTCCTGACGGCCCTGCAGACTCCAAGCTCCAGCATTAGCTGTGAGGGCTAGGGAGGCGATTTAACCAGCTCCCACAATCGAGTAAGGGGAGATCTCTAGATGTCTACTGGTATGTAGATACACAGATAGATGGACAGACAGACAGATAACAGACAGATGTATATCACACAGATGTAAACATAAAATCTCTCTCCTTAAGATTTATTTATTTGTTTCAGAGGGAGAGAGACAGCAGGAGTTGGAGGAGCAGAGAGAGGGACAGAATTCCAAGCAGACCCCGTGCTGAGTATGGAGCCCGACCTGGGTCTTGATTTCACGACCCTGAGATCACAACCTGAGCTGAAACCAAGAGTCGGACGCTTAACCGACTGAGCCACCCAGGCGCCCCTAAAAATAACATCTCTTAATGGTTTTCCTCCGAGTGAATCCTGACTAATGCAGGAACTTTGTGCTCTCCACCCCGTACCTCTGCGGGACTAGAGCATCTGACCGTCCAGGGGCCACACCTTCTCTGGGGCACAGCGAGAATCCCATTGGACTATAAGCTCCAGCTGTTGCTTGGGCACTTCGGGCTCTTTGTGTCCAGGGACCAGCAGGCCAGAAGAGAGCCCCCCCGATCGGCTGGGGTACTGGAGGATTCTCAGGAGGAGGTAGAGCTGCGGTTACACCACGGAGGTATGGAGAAATGTGTGTGGAAACGTGTTGCCACCTGGGCGTGCTAGTACTCCCTTGCCCAATGGTGACTGTAAGTGGGCAGATAGAGCAGCCCCGGGCTGAGGAGGGCATAACGACCAAGGGTTCAGCCTCCTCAGAGATGAGGGTCTGCTGAGGCCACCAGAGGGCAGTAGCTAAGGGTGAGAGTGACCTAGAACGGATAGTCAAGGAAGGAGGTGTTGAGTATCCATGGCAGCCCCAGACCAGCTGCAGAGGGGGGGCTGCAAGTTAGTCCCACTAAACTCTTCGGTTGCTCCTTGGGAAGAGAGGCCCAAAGGAATCCAGAAGGAGAGATGCAAGGGAAGGACTGGGTAGGCCACAAAATGCACCACCCGGGTCTCCCTCAAGGAAGAACTCGCTGCCCAACAGAGAGGAGCGAGGCCAGCAGACCGTCTCCAGCTGCGGGGTCCTTCAGGGTCTGCCTTATCTGCAGAGCCCCTCTGTCCCACATTACACCCTTCCAGACGCAACTCGCGTCTGGTGACCGAGTGAGGCAGGGCCACGAAGGCGCAGCCATTTCCGCCCTACACGGCTCACTGAGGCACAAGACTCCGAGCTCCCTGCCTGGGGTTGCCAAGGCTTCGTCGGATTTGCATGGCAATTGGACTTCTCTCTCTGCTCGATCCTGCTTCTGCTCCTATTCCTTCACAGGTGTGGATCCCTAATAAACTTCTGGCACCCCAAACTCCATCTCAGTGTCTTCTACCAGTGAACCCAACCAGGCAAACTCCACATTTCATGCTTTTTCTGGTACACCACTCTTCCCTGGCCCAAGCAGAGGAACTGGAGCCCCTTGCTCTCAGCACTTTATTTATAAGCACGCCCTAATATATACCCAAAGGAAAAGATTTCAGATAACTCATGTTTTACGGGGGAAAAGTCCTTATGTTACATGCAAATATATTTTTTGTGCTCATTAAAACCACATAAAAGTATATCATGCATTTTAAAAGGTTGATTACCTCAAAACCAGAAATGGCCTCCAGGCTCTCCGCTGACATAACCCATATTTATGAACACCAGAAGCAGCTCTCCAGATTTTCTTCTACTTCATTACATGAAGGGGAGATACTGTTTTGTAAAATCTTGAATAAATTTGTAAATCTAAAGAAAATGTTTTGTCTTGTTTTTGAAGATATTTTACTAAAGAGATTCCGAACTTGTTTTTTTTTCAAGAATTGTTTCAATTACGAGTGAACAGAATATGATTTATTTACCGTAACTTTGAGAAACTTTCCAGGGCATCAAGGAAAGAATAAAAAGGAAATGTATAAATCATCAAGCATATTTAACTCTTTCTATGCAGCAGGGGGGCTCACAGCATTTTTTTTCTTACAAAGTAGTCAGCTTTCAGGGCGCCTAGATGGCTCAGTTGGTTAAGCATCCGTCTCTTGATTTTGGCTCAGGTCATGGTCTCAGGGTCATGAGATCGAGCCCTGCATCGGGCTCCATGCTGGTTGTGGAGCCTGCTTAAGAGTCTCTCTCTCCCTCTCCCTCTGTCCCACCCTTTCTCTCTCTCTCTCTCTCAAAAAAAAAAAAAGTAGTCAGCTTTCAGTGAAAACTTTAGGAGGCAAAGATTCCAAGGAATAAAATAAATATTGAATGAAATACAATAATTGATTTTGAATTATAAGAAAAAAATCTGACCCCAAAGTGACAATGAATATTGATCAAAGAGTCCTGTTTATTACTTTGGGGCCATCAGTGCTGGTGCTTGCTTTAGAAAGCTGTCAGTTGGGCTTCACATTTCAATTGTTTTTGTTTACATTACTATTACAGTTAATGTCATTGCTATGCAAAGAGGATGCTAGGACTCCTGACCGGCTCAGTCAGTGGAACATGTGACTCTTGATCTCGGGGTGGTGATTTTGAGCCCCACGCTGGGTGTAGAGATGACTTAATAAAAAATTTTAAAATATTTATTTATTTTAGAGAGAGAGAGTGGGGGGAGGAGCAGAAAGAGAGAGAGAATCCTGAGGCAGACTCCCTGCTGAGCACAGAGCCTGATGTGGGGCTCCATCCCAGGACCCTAAGATTGTGACCTGAGCCGAAACCAAGAGTCGGCTGCTTAACTGACTGAGCCACCCGGGTGCTCCAAAAATAAAATCTTTAAAGCCAGCCTGGCTGGCTCAGCCAGTGGAATGTAGGACTCTTGATCTCAGGGTCATGAGTTCGGGCCCCACATTGGGGGTAGAGATTACATAAAAGAATTAACAAAATAAAATCTTAAAAAAAATAAAAGTAAAATCTTTAAGAAGAGGATGCTGTGTCCTTTAGGGAAACCTAATAACCCATCATCAGAAGACGTGGACACTTTATGGTCTTTTCCAACGATGACATGCCTCTTGACTGTTCATCTCAGCTGTTTATGAAATGGCTGACTCAGGTTGAGCTCAGATTGCAATAATAAGCCAGTTTGTCTTTGAGAAAGTTAAGTAATCTCTACGGTGATTAAACCTTTGGTTCACAAGTTTTAGCACGAAAGGAACTGATATGATGGTATAAGCATCATATTCGGAGTTGGACAGTCTGGGTTTGGTTTCTAGACCCGCCACTTACTGTTGGTGACATTGAATAAATCGTTTAATATCTCTGAGCCTCGGTTTCTTCATGTGATGATCAAGGATTGTGCAGATTGCATAAGACGACATACGTGTGTGACACATGACACAGTTTGGTAGCTAGGCTTTAACCAACAGCCCGATTGCAGCCTAGGGTACTAGTGACTCTAAGAGAATCTCTCAGGTATGTCTCCCATCATGGTCTGAGAATATACACAACAACAACTGTCATGGAGTCAACAGGCGTGGGCTGAAAGGAAAAACAAAAAGATGCTTCAAGGATACCTCAGAGAGCCAGGTATAAACCCAGTCTCCTGGGGAGTGGTGACCTGGTCCCACCAAAATGTAGCAATCATCAGAAGACCGGGCGGGATCAATGGTGAGCGAGAGGAGAAGAGACAGAGCAAGGCGCTGCTCTGGCCACCACACTGTGGAGACGCTACCTCGATGCTCCGCATGGAAAGGAGGGCACACCTACAGTACAAGGGGGACTACAGCGTCAGTGTCTTACGGGTACAAAGAGGAAGACAATGACTTATTCTTATCTGAGCAGCTGTAGTAGTGGGGCCCCAGCTGCATGGCTCCCCGTGCCAAGGGGAAATGGAAAATACTATAATAGCCTCTCTTGTCTCCATTCCCTTTTCCTAGATGAGCTTTTTCCCACTGGAGCACTAGAGCAGGGCTTTCTTCCCCCTTCTGGTATTCTGCCTGCCAGGTCCAGGGGCCAGCCTTATACCGGCCTGATTGGAGGGGGGTTGGGTAGACTCTGACCCAAGAAAATTCCCTTTACAGGATCTGTCCTGAGGCCAGAAAGTCCATCGGGACAGATTCAACACTTTGGCTTTAAGGTTTCATATACAAATAAAATAAAAATAGCCTCCCTGCCACTTGTCACACCTTCTCAGACACATCACACATCATTGACACATGTACTGTGGGTGAGTTTGCCATATTCTCTCCAGAGAACACAATTGGAGGGACAATAAGTGTGAAAATCTTGGCGAGAGTAATAGCTGGGAGGAGACAAGTAGACTTGGTCAATTTCCCCTTGTCAGTTACGCAGTAACAATGATGATACCAACAAGGGTGATGCCCCTTGACTGTATGTGATCTCTTATTATCCTCTCAACAACACCGTTTATAAACCCCATCCTACAAAATGAGGAAACTGAGTTACAGGGGATTATGCAACTTGCCCAAGGTCACATGGCCAGTAAGAGGATAAGCAAAGTCTGTGCACTTAATCTCTGTGCTATACTGGCTCCTTGGAGACAGGAGCAGTGTGGTGTTTCTCTTTCACCGCATTTCTGAAACCAGACCACTCACGGTGGACTTAAATGGGTATCATGACCAAAACCTCTCAGGTCTTTTGTTTCCAAAACAAAAATGATGGCTGCCAAGGGACAGTGGCACCAGCAAATTTTTTTCCTGCAGTTTGTTATCTGGAACCTGGTCTTTATGTCATGAGACCTGCATTCTCCAGTCTATCTGCAAATGAACAAAACAGTTGGAATCACAGTCTTCAGAGCAGAACCTCAAAGGGGACTTGAAGACTCAGCAACATGCATCATCTCCATGTTCTTAGGAGCCAAATAGATCTTCCACATTACATTCCAGAAATGCCCCTGTCCCTGCCCCCATGCTTTGCCTGGAAAAATCCTTCTTATCCTTCAAGGCCCGGCTCAAATGTCACCTCCTTTATGAAGTCCTTCCCGGCCCCACAGGCAGAATTAACTGATCCTCCTCTGTGCTCCCAACAGCACTATACCGCTAGTATAGCGCTTACCACATTGTTTTAGTTAGTTGCATAAGTAAGGTCCTTGAGGTCAGAGACTTGTCTTAGTCGTAAATCCTTTTATCCTGCTATCCCCAGCCTAGCACATGCCATATTTCATCAAATCTAAACCCCGATTGATTGTAAGATATACCATCATTTTATAAACCACTAAGAAAGATTTTTAAAAAACTGACAATTATACTATAATATGCCATTGATTTGAAGACATGTTCCAAATTCAGGGATGTCAAAATGTTAAAAAGGAAAAAAAAAAAAAAGGTATGTCTCAGAAGTGATGAATGATGGTAATAAGTGCTTAGCAAATGTTTCTAGAACTGGATTGTGAACCCAAGGTGGAACAGATACTCCTAGGGCCCTGGGACAGCCCATGCTTCTTAGTAAGGAAGGAATTGGGAGTTGGTGGGGAATGGTGTGCAATTGCATTGTTGATTTCAAATATTTAATCCAACAGATTAGTTAAAGGGATGAGTGCCCTGATGTGCTATTCCTGCTAAAAAAAAAAAAAAAAAAAAAAAAACCTCCACATCTCCCATTTGATATACTAGAAGGTTCAGTGACAATATATTCTTTAAACAAACAAACAAAAAGATTTATTTGAGAGAAAAAGACAGAGGGGGAGCAGAGGGGAGGGGCAGAGGGAGACGGAGAGAGAATCCCAAGCAGACTCCACACCAAGTGCAGAGCCCCATGCAGGGCTCGATCCCACGCCCCTGAGATCACCACCTGAGCCGAAACCAAGAGTCAGACACTTAACCGACTGCACCACCCAGGTACCCCATCAGTGACAATATATTCTACCAAAATTGGGGGCCACCTAATGCAACAAATGTGATTACAGGGACAACGGGACAGAGTATCTGTGTCTGCCTTGATTCTGCCTCTTTAAGCCATGTCAACCCAGTGCTGTTCACATCTGCCCATGAAGAACAGTGACTGCCCAGTTTTCTCCCAGCTCATTACAGTCCTGCTTTAAAAAGGAAAAGCACTGGGGGCGGGGGGCTGCCTGGCTCAGTCAGTAGAGCATGTAACTCTTGGTCTCAAGGTTGCAAGTTTGAGCCCCATGTTGGGTGTAGAGATTACTTAGTATCTTTAAAAAAAAAAAAGAATTAAGAAAAAAGCATCAAAGATGTGACGCCCTCCCAGCTCCAAACTGTTGGCTCTGTGAATGTTGCTTCCATTTTTCCTTGGTCCTCTGAACCTGGTGATTGTATATTCTCTCCCTGGTTAGTGTGTGGACCTAAGATTTTCATCGGGCCTTTCTGTAGGGCAGGCCTTACTGGGGCTCAGCATCCCAGGCTGTCTCATCAAGAATCTGTGTTCTAGGGGCCACTGGGTAGCGCGGTCAGTTAGGCGTCCAACCCTTGGTTTCGGCTCAGGTCCTGATCTCAGGATCGTGAGACTGAGGCCTGTGTGGGGCTCCACGCTCAGCACAGAGTCTGCCTAAGTTTCTCTCCCTCTCCCTCTGCCCTTTCCTGCCTCTAAAATAAATAAATCTTTAAAGAAAAAAAGAATCTGTGTTCTAGTTCCATCTAAGAAGTACACCCCCTCCCAGAGATGGGCTAAGCCTTGTGTTTATCTTTTCTAGACACACTCCTCCCCCGCCCCCTAAACACACATAAGCACACATACACACTCATGCAAGGTAAACCAAGTTGTCACTGAAGACTTTAGACATGTGCTTGGTTGACAGAAATTCTCCTGGAGTAAAAACTCCTTTTTTGAAATATACTAAAATTGAAATATACTAAGAAAATTGAGCCTAGTGGCTTAACACAATTTGTGCAATATTTTAAACATGTAAGCGGCTCTGCACACTAGCGGTCAGGGACTGAGAGTCTTTCTGGGGCAAGGACAGGGGCTAACTTTTAAGGAGGTGACGAGGAACAGAGCCAAACAGGGCAAATTGTTCCTAGTTTGCCTTTGTGCTTAGACCCTTGGTGGGAAGCCAGCGACCACCAGAAACCTGAAGGTCATCTTCCCCTTTCAGCAGGCTGCCAGTACCTGGGTTAAGTTATCAGGGCCCAGTCAGAAAGCACCAAGGATTACTATCTTCCGATTTAGTCCGACCTTCCCAGGCCAGGCACGTCCTGCTCAGCCTCCGAGTCAGCATAGTCTGCCTCCCTTCAGTCCCTCCCCCGACCTTAGTGAATAAAGGAAACGAGAAAGGAGAACAGATGACTTCGTTTGTTTCCTCTCCTGCCTTATTATTGACATAGTATTTGGGGGCATTCAAACTACAAGAAAAAAAAAGAGCCTGTGTATATTTCCTTTGAAAGGGGAGGGGTCTGCCAAGAAGGTCGCCCAAGTATTAGAACGGAATGCATCCAAAACCGTCGGAATTCTACTTCACAGGTACAGTTAGAGCTGCAAATCAAACCACTGAGAGCGTCAGAATGGAGAGACTTTGGATGACAGATGCACTCCCTTGTTTTACAGATGAGGTCTTTTAGGCCTGGAAGGTTAATTAGCTAGTTAATGGCAAAACAGGTCCTAGAACTCAAGTGTCTGGACTCCCAGTTTGGGGATTTCCCATCAGGGAAGACACCTAAACCTTTACAATTGTACCTGTCCTTACATCTGGCTCGTTGGACTCAAAAATACCGTGCAAATAGAACTCCTATTACAAGAGATCTTGGTGATTGAAACAAACAAATGCACAGACTCAACAGGCCTGGCGTTTCCACCAAAGGACCGAAGCAGTGCATTTGTACCCTCCCTGAGTACAAAATTGTCATTGCCCAGGCCCTTGACAGGACCGGATTCTCATACAAATCAAGCCAGCTGGCTAACAGCTTACCTAGGTGACATCTTATACCTTCCACTCCAGCCCCAGCCAGCTGGTGATATAAACCAGGCAGGAAGCTTGTAAGTTTTCCCTGGTAGAATTTGGGAAGAACTGTGTCAACAACGCCCCTTGCTGGTCAACACAAGAAAACGCGAAAGCTATTGCCGACAAAATCAGGGCTCTAGCAAAGGTCACAGCCATGTCTCTTAAGTCGTCTTGCAGTCTATGGGAACCGTGGCCAGGTCAAGGGAGAAAGCATGGGGAAAACAGCAGGGGGGGGGAAAGCTGCATTTTTTCCAGAGATGTTTATATGTGCCTAATTAAGGTTGGATCTCAAAGAAAGCAGATACATTTTTAGTATCCCATTGAGTCTGAACAGGCAGCTATAAGACCCAGAGACACATGTTATGCTTATACACACAAACAAGATTTTTATTGTTAACATCAACGAACACAGATGGAATATTCACGTGCCAAGGACATATTGCTCACAAGATCACAAAATGGCTGTGGATTTGTACTCGTAAATGATTTGGTGAATCACTACACATCTTTGAGTGAAATGTATAGATAAAAAAGAGATTTCTGAAGCTTCATTTCCATTTGGACTCTCGCAATGACGTCACGAGAAAAAGACAGAAGCTTTGACGTTAACGCTTACACACTTTTATGGATAGCCCGATTCCACCCAGACGAACAACCACTTCTCGTGGCCCACATTTTAAGTGGCACACAAAGAAAGCACAAGAAACACTGATTTGGCTCCATGATTTGCCTCATGAAAGGCTTTTTTTTATTTGTCTGAGTTTTAAAAAAAATCCTCCGTCAAGCTGTCCAGGGTACTTGATGACGTCACGGATGCGAAGTGTTTCCTAAGCAACTCCAGGGCCCTGTTATTTCTTGCTTGCAGGGTCTTCTCGGCTCTCAGCTCGTTCTTGATGGCGTCCAGCTCCCCGCGGATCTTTTCCATCTCTAACTCATAGTACAGTTTCATCTCTTCCTTCAAGAGCGCGTTTCCGATCTCGGTTTGCCGCCTGAGCTTCCGAACGGCCTCTTTTAACTCCCGGTTCTCGAGGCTCAGCTTGTGGATGAGTTCTTTGGCTTGCTGCAGCTCTTCGGTTAGGTTCTGGACGTTTGTCGCTTTTTCGGAGAGGTCATTTCTTAAAGCTTGGAGCTCCCAGTCTTTCTTCGAAGTTTCTCCCCCTGTTTCCTGAAACTTGAGGGGTTTGGAGGAGACTTCTTTTTTGGAGTTCAAAAGTTCTTTTTCGGCATTTTCAAATTCCTCTTCTATTTTCCTGCATTTCATGTTAAGTTCTTCCAGTTCTTCATTCAAAAGATTCAGGCGAAGTTTTGGAGACATTCCTTCGGTAAATTTCTTCTTTATGTCTTGTCGTGGTAGGATTGGTAATTCCTTTGTACTCCAGGTAGAACGGTCTTCTGTGCTATTAAAGCTTTCTTCGGTCACCATATCCAAATTAGAGGAATCACAGGAGATAGAATTTGTGTCTGCTTCGTTCTTTGAAATGTTTATCTTTCTCTCTCTTAAATTTGGTTCTTGTTCTTTTTCATTTAGTTGAGGAATAAATTCTTTCCTCTTAAATTTATTTTCTTCTTGAAACTTTCTACTAGACAAATTATAAATCCCTTCTATTCTATTGGCCTTATCTAAAGTCATTTGTTCAGAAGAAGATTCAGGCTGAGAAGCCTCATCTAGAACGTCCTGTGCGCTAAAAAAAGGAGCAAACATGTTCTCCTTCCAGTGTTTTCTTCTAGCGTCCATTTCTCCAGGTACGTCTTCCAATTCCTGAAAAACAAAATTTAAAATCAAGGCACACTGTTTACACTGGCAGCTGGTGTCATGCGAAGAACTACTTGGAGTGGCTCACGGGCGAAAGAGCCTAAATAGTTGAGGACGAGCGCTCCCTCTAACTCCCTGAGAGAGCTTCGGGTCCCTCCTTAGAACTGAACACCAGTGACATTCCACAAACTCTGCCAGCATTAAAAGTTTCTGTTGCGAGGCCCCATAACCAATCAATGGACACTTCTGGCTATTTACCGGAGAGAAAACGTTGCTAGGAGAGAGCAACAGTACACATGAAAGCGGACTGCTTCCAAAGAATAAAAGTGATTTCAAATTAACAGGTTAATATTAATAGTAGGCTAATACCTGTGCTTCCAACGTGCCTGATTTTTTTTTTCTAGTTCTTTTGCGTCGGACTATTTATTCATTCTTTAAAGTGACTAAACCATCGGGGCTTAATGCAATGTGAGCTGCTTTTGGTAAAGTATACCACGCAGACTTCCTTGTGAGTAACTGCCAAATGCCCTTCTGTCTTGACCTGCGAATTCCTGCTATTCCAGTCTTGGGCTTTGCTTTTAGGCAAGACTGCCAAGTGTACAAAATTCTATCCATTTTGACAGCAATTTCATGATGAGAACCGAATGTCAACGAGTGAAAATATGAATGCCACTGAATGTGTCCTTCTCGGGATATTGACTCCAAGTGTAGTTTTCAGGTGAAAACGTAACGTACCAAACCACAAGCAACTTTTCAAATTTCTAAAACTCAGAGGATATTTATTTGTTCCAAAAGGAATCTCTCCTATTCAAAGAGAATCCATAACACACAGCTTTCCTAACATACGGAAATATCTGATCAACCATAACTACTCGCCAGAGTAGGGAGAAAGAAGGACCCAAGCAACACACTGAAAGGCCACTGGCATCTGAAACCACCGAACGAGCAACTGCAGGGACTGCCAAAGGGGAAGAAGGAGGAGGGGCGCTTCATTCAGTTTATACATTCATCTGCTGCAATGTATTTGTAGCCTCACCACTGAGGAAAATCAAAGTATGCCTGCATCTCTTTTTCCCATGCACACAAATACAGTTTTATCTTGGCAACAGAAAATGGCAATTGCTGTGTTTCTTTTTTAAGGTAACATTTTCTTTACTATTAGTACAGATTATAATGTTATAATATTATTTCGTATGTAATATACATTTAGATAACACTTCATATAATATAAAAAGTCTAACAGTAGTGGAAGCCCCTGTAGAATTTTGGAAAACACAGGAAAGCACAAAAACCAAAAGGAATCTCCCTCATAATCGCATGGCTCTGAGATGACCACTTTTTGGTATATTATCTCTCCAGTATGTCTTTTAACAACAGTAGTTTAAATGTTAGATTTCCCTTGCTAAGGTGCGAGAGTAAACTTGCTATCTACGTGTACTGAGCATGCCTGATCCCACCCAAGAAAGAGGGAAGGGACCCGCTATCCCCAAGGGTACACTCCCCACTGGCAACTACTTGGTTTTGAGGAAAGGGAAAGATACAGATATGCAGTGAAGGTGTTAGAATGATTGGTTCAAAAGCCATAAACCAAGCTTTATTTAAGTTTAGTTAACGAGACCACGGTTATAAGCGGAGATTTGAAATTCATGGTCTATATTTGCCATTGAAGCATCATCTCCTTTCTCTTGAAATAGTCCTTTCTGACTTTTATTATTCTACTAAATCACCACCCAGAAGCATCTATGCTCTAGCTTTTCTTAAAGGGGAAGATCATCCTAATTCTGGTTTCTCTCCTCTCTTAGAAATATGAATGCAAATGACTGGGAGTTATCACTGTGTTCAGAAAAGAAAGGAGCAGAGGAAAGAGAGAAGACTGGAAGCTAATTGCCAGTCACATTTTTTAGCAGTCGCAGTTTCACCAGACAATTCTGTAAAAGACACAAATGCTTCTAATCAGGTAGCAACGGAACACAGATTACTATTCCTTGTACCTAACTCTGGACGAAAGGCATTGGTGAGATTGATCGGGAAGGGGGGTGTGCAGGGGGCAAGTATGGTGAGGCCACTGTATCCCTAGAGATAGTGATAATGAGAAATCTGAGATCGAGATCTGGGTACAGAACAAGGTTAAAACAGAAAAAACTCTTTTCATTAATAATTTTGCACCTTGAGAAAGTGACTTCTATCTCCAACCCTCCCATAAATCTGTGGCAAAAACATATACACATTTTCTTTCTCTTCAATTTCACTACCTTTCTTCCTCGAGTCTCTGTGCAATTTCCTGATACAGTCAGTACTTTTCAGAGAACTGGGAAGAATCTGCTTATTTTATAACTGAGGCTCAGAGAAGTCAGGTGACTTGACCAAGTCCACACAGCCTGTAGTGGTAAAACTGAGACCCTGTCTCCCAGGTCAGGGCTCGCTCTAAAATTCCTCTTTATTCTTCTGCTAGGTTTCATTCCACAAACTGAAAGAAAACAACCCACTATTTTCAGAGCTTAGGTATTTTTTTTAAAGGGCCACAAAAGGAGAGAGGAAAAATGAAGGGGGGAGGGTAAGGAGAATTGCATGTCACATATCAAAGGACAGAAAGAGAAAGGTTTGAAAAGCCTTCTGGAATTTCCCTCCCATGGCTTACACAGGATAGGGTCAAGGGGTCTCTGAGCTGCCTTTTCTTTTTTTCTTTCTTTCTTTCTTTCTTTCTTTCTTTTTCTTTTCTTTCCTTCTTTCTTTCTTTCCTTCTTTCTTTCGCTTTCTTTCTTTCCTTCTCTCTTTCTTTTTCCCCCCCTCTTTCATTGGCAAGATATTCTTTAAGGGCTTGTTCCCAAATCTAGTCACAGAGTATGGCAAAGCCCAGACTGGGGGGTAAAAGCTGCCAGTCTCATTTTCTCTTCCCAAACTGCGCTGTTTGTTTTTTATGCAGAACAAGTATGACATTAGTATTCTCTGGCAAGGACAAGGAACACACTTTGAAACAATGACGCTCCTCTATCCTGCCAGGGCAGCCATTTTGCTCTCAATAAACTTGATTGGGTAATTTGTTGCAGCATACGGCAAATCAAACCAGAAGCCATTATTGAAAGTATAAGCATGCCTTTTTAGTGGGTCAATTGTGAACATTTACTACTGTGACTGCCTACCCAACACTACATTGGTCACTGAAGGACTAAAAAGTAAGGGAAGGAGGTCCAAGAGATGAAAAATTCAAAGAAACAAACAAGCCAGAACACAGGAAAGCAATATAAAGTCATGTGGCAAGAATAACATGAATGGTCCTCTAAAACAGCAATCCCCCAGAAGTCCTTGGGACTGCACTGTTAAGACAAGGGTGTAATACGGCTACATCATTCATTTGTGCCTGACATAAATTAATAATAAACTCCTGATCGTTCTAGTTAGTGTCTCTCTGAAAACATCACCATTTATCCTCTAGTGACTTTCTTTTTTTGGTGGCAAAGTAGTAGGGCATTTTGGTGGAGTAAGGGATCTCCTGACTCCTCGAAGTGGATTATATTCATCTAAAGAATTTGGGAACCACTGATAAATTGCAAATAAATTTATAATGAAATGTGATGTAGCATAAAAGACTCGTTGAGAGCTAAGCGAAGAGTGACCCCTTATTATGGATCTTTAGGCAAACCATTCCACAAAAATCTTAAGTGAACGCACAACTGTCGTCAAATAGCTCCAGAAAATAATGTACCACTATTTACTGTGAAACGAGAAACCCACAAAACCATCTCATTTCCATTTTCAAGGTAGGGGGCCCTGGGGAATAGACTCATATTAACATGGATAAGTGGTTAAATATGTGAAATCTAATTACTTGTTTTCTAAAATATTCATTTTTAAAATCACATGCTTTAGGGAAATTTGCTAAGCTAAAAAATCAAAGACTTTTTTTTTTCCGTTGCCTTATCTCATTTACATTGGAATTTTATTTCAAACTTTCAGGACCATCTCTTTTGCATAAATCTACATCTGTCTGCAAAATGCGATTCTTCTTCCAGGCAGGGGTAGGCAGGGACTGGGAAACAGTTCTGGAAAACCTCCAGAGGCTTCCCCCACCCCCTCGCCTTGCAACAGTGTTTCATCCCAAACTTCGTAAATTGGGAATGGCCTTGCAAAAGGTCATCTCCAACCTGGGACGGTCAAACTGTTGTCAAGGCACTCAGCCCCCCAGCCACCCTCGACTAGAGGCGTGGCTTGTAGTCACAGCCCAGGAGCAGTAAGGCGAAGACAAAGGGCCCTTCTTAGCGCAGGGAACTTTTTCCCATTATTCTTGGATGGTTTCAGTTCTCCCAACCCTCAGAAAAACTGCTTGGCCAAAATAAGGAAGGAGAAAAAAAAAAGTCTGCTACAAAGAAAGTCACTGGCCTGGCTTCTTGGCTCAATTGTCTGATCTGTTCTCACTTAAAAGCAGTTCTCGACCTTTTTTTTCCTGCCTCCACTGTTCCCAGGCACAAAGCGCTACCATCATTACTCTCTCTCCTTATTTGAGAAGATTCTAGCCCCTCTAGGGGAGCTTCTCCATTCCTCCATTCTCCACCCTCCTGGGGACCACTGGCTCACAGAAAAACGTTAAATACCAAAATGAGGACCCAAATGAAGTGTCTGAAGTCAAGGTGGGGGAACACGTTATTAGCGTGCAAAATCGTGGGGATGAAGGAAAAGGAAGTTCTTGCGAAAGGAACAGAGTATGAGGATTATAGTGAAAAAATCCTGAGGGGTGCCAGATATCTTGACTCCCACACTTTAGAACAATTGGAGAACTTACCTTTTGTGAGCCTCAGTTTCTCCCAGTATAAAATAGGGACAATATATACCCATTTCACAGGTGGTTAAGAGAAATGAATAAAAACGAAAACGGAAGCAATTGTAAAGTCTACTGTAAACAACAGGTTTTGTTCTTTTTTAGATTTTCCTTACCCTCCCTTGGAACAGAAACCAGCCAAACAACCCAACCCTTCTCCAAAGAGATGTGCTCCGAAGTTGCCAGCCTGAAGTTATCAGGCCCCAGAAAGAGTCAGTTGGGGGGGGGTGTGGGTGCTATTAAAACAAGCAGTGAGTACCCTAAACTCAAATCCTGCATTAATTTAACCCGTATCCTCAGGGAAGGTCAGCCCCAAATCCCGAAGGTGGCTCATGCCCCCTCATTTCTGAAGCCAAAGTGATTCTGAGGTCATCTTTCCCACAACTGAAGATATTTGCATTTTATCTCCAGTTGCTTTACCCAGAACTTTCCAAATGCCCCAGTGTTTTTCAGAGCCACCAATAACTTCTTAGAAGCATCACAGTTGGAGTACCGGTTGGAAGATGAGCAAGGATGACTCTGCACTCAAGTTTATCCCATGCTGCTTCGACAGCATTTCATCATACTCTACTTCACCGATAGACTGTGATCTCCTGGTATCTTACCCATCTTTGTTTCCCTACACCCAGTAGCCACCACCAACTATCTGCTGAACGAATGAGCCTTCGTAGTCTTTCTGAAAATCCTATAATGCTGTGCTTCTAACTAAGGTTTTGTACATACTTATAATTTCTCTGGTTTCTGCAACAGTATTTTGGGGAACATGGTAGGAAAAGGACTTTTTTTCTCCCCTCAAAGGTTATTTGGCTTAGCTAAAGTCTCCAGGACACTTTTCTTTTGTATTTTCCTGAGACTTTTTTGAGAGTGTGCTGACAATGCAGATTAACGATCTGGTTACAAGGTTGAAGACTTGGTGTTGGGTGAGGCTCTGGACTTCTGAACACCCACAGTAACAAGCTATCAGCCCGCACAGCTGTACTTACACTCTCCGACGTCCAAGGTCTTCTATTGGGTACCGTTGTTCTCCTTCTCCAGTTTGAACTGAAAATAAAATCCCCACAGCATAATTAGAAAATATAATTAACCAGAATGCCCAAATCCGTGTTTATATCCAAGATGTAGCTTAAAATGACAAGTGATATACTTAGAATGCCGTGTGGCCTATCTAAAATGTGATGCCAGCCACTTTGAAGCAAGTTTTCTTTTTAACTTGCCAACCCACTTTCCCAACTGTTATGCCACCAAGTCCTCCGTCCCCAAGCAATGCAAATATCAAATAGGACAAGAATCATGGTGGCAGGTTACTCCACACGGTATCTCCCGGTCTTTAGCACCCCCTGAGCGAACGAGCCACTGCTGGCGGCCGCAGGAGCATGCTTGTTATTAACGACCCTGCCAAGAGGCATCTTAGCAAAGGGCTGGAGCCTAGGCCTTGCCTCCCTCCCTCGGAGGCGGGTTAATTTGCGAAATCATTAAAAAGGAAAGTGATCTCGCTTTTTTGCCTTAAGCTTTCAGGGTCCTACCATTTGAGCCAAGTGTTCACTTCACGGGACAAATTGTCTTCCCTATTGTTTGGCAGACATTGAGAGTGAAGCAAAGTACCATTGAAAACTGGGCCCTGTAAAGGGTTTTGACCCTCCAATTCTTTGTTACTAGTGTGAAACTATTCCTTGAAGAAGAAAAGATACCGAGTTACCTTAATTCCAGAGGCTGAGTACTTGATTAGTATGGAAGTCACATTCTCGCTATAAAGCCGTATCTATGCGCGCATAGTTTGGGGGTTTTCTCGGTAAATGGTTAACAAACTCCTGCCATCGCTGCTTCCAGTGTGGAGAAGGGGGCTCGGGTCTGGGCGCTCCCTGCCACCTCCCCAGTCCCTACCCCTTGGCGGGCGGAGTTGGGGGGGGTGGGGGGGGCGAGGGCAGCGGGCGAGGCCTGACCCCACTCCTCCTCCCGCACCCCACTCCCACACCCTGTTCCCCTAGGTCCCCGGCGCTCGCCAGCTCCCGGCCCCGGGGCTCGAGGCTCGGAGGAGAGCAGAGAGCCGCAGTTGGGAGGGGGGGTCCGAGTTGGGGGGCGACGGGGTGCCTCAGCCCGGGGTCCCTCAGCGGCGAGCCCGGGGGAGCCCCGGCGCTCCCGCGCGCAGACGTACCTGGAGACGTGGGTGGGGTCCGGCGGGCCCTGGCCCCTCTTCCCCGAAGCCAGCCACCACCGGCTGGCGGCAGCCCTGGGCTCGGCGCTAGCCACCGCGACCCGGCCCGGCCGGCGCGGGGCAGAGCCTCTGCAGTGCAGCGCCAGCGCGGGCCGCGCCGTTGCCTAGCAACCGGCCGGCCGGATTTAAAGGGACCGGGGCGCCGGGGCCCCGCGCCGCTCGCCGGCCGCTGCCTGCCGCCAGTCGGAGCCCGCCCGGGCTCTGAGCATGCCCGGTGGGGCGGGCACAGCGGCGGCGGCGGCCCGCCGGCGAGGGGAGCTCAATCGGCCGAGGGCTGAGTCAGGGTGGGAAGGGGCGAGAAAGTGCGAGGCGGCCCCACCCACCGTGGCCTTATTACGGAGGGTCTGGGTGACTCACAAAGCCACCTAGACACGGCGATTGTGCGGGGAGGAGGGCGTGGCACAGGGCTTATCCCTAGGCCTGCCGTTTAGTTAGCCCGACTTTGAAGAGGGTGAGCTCTGGAAAGTCGCCGGGGTTTGCTTCAGGGTCCCGAACAATGTGGGACTTGCACCCTGCCCCCCCCCCCCCGCTCACCCCTGCCCCTGTGCACAATGGTCTGGCCAGAATTTCTGCCTCTGGCTAGGGTTCTAAGGGCCCGAGTCAGGAGAGCATTGTCCCCCCCCCCCCCGTTGTGCCCGTGGGGGAGGCTGGGCTGGCGTCTCTGGTGGCTCAGGCTTCCTCGTTTGTCACTCGGGAACTTCCCCCAACCACTGCTGCACCCATCTGAGTGTAAAATCGATTGGGGGCACTCAGTCCTACACCACTGTTCTCTTCCAGCTTCAAAGTTTGCTCCCAACTTCTGGCATCTGGTTGGGGGAACAAGCCCACGTTCTACATTATGTTAGAGACTCCAGTCCCAGTATTTGGCTGAATAAGTAAATGTGCTTCTCAGACTTGGATTAGCCCGGTTGCCCGCTGCTGATTCTTCCATCACCAAATTGGTCACAGGCACTGATAACACATGGTGGCTCTGGTCCGATGTGGACCCAGCTGGGCCTGACCAAAAGGTTGTGGGGCCTGGAGCAGAGCGGGACTGGGGGCTTTGAGATTGTGGTAGTTGTGACTTTTAGGAAGTCTTGTCCCTATTTTCTACAAAGGAAACATGGGCTCTGGAATCTCAAGTGAAAGGTTTAAGCACGTTGGAAAAGGGACAGTCTGATTTCTCCAGACGCAGCAAGGAACTGATTTAGAAACAATACCAGGATGCATTTCGAAACTTCAAAACTTCTTGAGAACCGGATCTAACAGGTGTTGGGGCGCTGGCAATGTTGCACTCAGAAGCCCTGAGGCCTAGTTCTCAGTCTCCTTTTTCCTCCTTCGGGAACCAATGTCAACAAGGGCTGGAGGCAGGAAAAGGCCTAATGTCATGGGTGTTTTGTTATGGACCTTGTCAGAATTAGTTTGTGGGATTCTGACAAAACCTCTTTTCTCCATATGAAGTCTCCACATTGCCTTGCATTTATCATTTCTGTTTTAATTATTTTAAAAGGGTTCCACTTATTTTTGCTTGGTGTAGGATCCCTTATCAATGTAATAAAAGAAATCTTAATAGCTTTGTGCCTCAGTTTCCTTGTTTGTTCAATGGGGATAATAATTGTGCCTAGCTCATAGGAGCATTGTGAGGATTGAGTTAATACTTTCAAAACCCTTAGAGCAATGCCTGACACATAGCAAACTCTATATAAATGTTTACTATTAGTATTAGTATTAGAATTATCTTGTTTTATAAATTCATTACCCTCCCAAAAATATAAATATAAACGCACAGATGGTGATAGCTCAGGGTGTGCTCTAGGAAGTGGATTCTGATGTCTCAAGACTCAAAATTCCAAATCTTTATTTCAGATGGAGTCCCAGACTCCCATTAGGCAACCCCACTCCGCTCTCACATCCCTGAAAAAAATGCACAAAGGGTTACTTTGGTCTTGCTGTACTTCTATTTTTAAATATGGTGGGTCACTCTTTTATGTACTCAAAGTATCAAATGGCAGAAAATCAACAACAGAGAGGACAGAGAGTTCTGTTACTCGAGCCTACTGCAGACTTGGAGATAGGTTTTCAAATATGGAAGTCAGAAAACAGTTTACTATCCTCTGGAAACTGATCAATACAAAGGCAACAAGGCACCTGATAATAATAGAATCATATGGTCATATAATGGAGCTCAACTTTCTTGTTTTACCAAGTAGAATATTGAGACCCAGAGAAAGAATGTGATTTACCCTTTGATCACACAGCAAAATAAGCTTCTTTTGATTTCCCTGATGAATGATTCTTGTTTGAATAGCCTCAAACCCGGGATATTTGGGGCAATGAAAAAATATACACTTATGGGTGTACATTGTATGTTGATAAGTATTTAAATTATTCGTGCAGATAATAATAGCTAACATTTCTCACACCCCACGACCTATACATCGGCAAATTCTTAGTAAGATCAACGAACCCCAAGCACAAGAAACATGAAGAAAACTACACCAGGGCACATGACAATCACGCTGCTTAAAACCAGTCATTGAGAAAATCTTAAAAGCAGCCAGAAGAAAAAAAAGACACATTACATACAGATGATAGGAGATATCTCATCAGGAAAAAAGGCAAGCCAGCAGACAGTGGAACATCTTTAAAGTAGTGAAAGAAAAAAAATCAACCTAGATTTCTTCACCCAGCGAATAGATCTTTTGAAACAAAGGCAAAATAAAGATTTTTTTCAGATACATGAAAACTGAAAGAGTTCAGCACCAAAAGACCTGAACTCCAAGAAATGGGAAAGGAAGTCCTTCAGGCCTCATATAGGATGAAAATCTGTATCTATAATAGGGGCGCCTGGCTGGCTCAGTTGGAAGACCATGCAACCCTTGATCTTGGGGTTCTAAGTTCAAGCCCCATGCTGGGTGTAGAGAGTCCTTAAAAACAAAATCTTTTAAAAAAATCTAGATCTATACAGAGAAATGCAGAGCACTGGAAACAGGAAATATGGGGGTAGGTATGAAGACTTCCTTCTTATTCAAAAATGGTACAAAAATGATCAATATTTTGTGGGTTTGTAGCATCTGTAAAAGAAAAATATATGACTAAAGTAGCCCAAATGTTGGGAGGGAATAAATGGAAGCCCAGTATTGCGAGGTGCTTGTACTATATGTGAGCGTTACCGAACACTTGAAGGGAGAATCGAATACATAGTGTGTATACAGATAGTTCTCACTTTGCTTGGTTCCAATAAGCACAGATATTAGTTACCAAAGTTTAGTTAAATGACACCGGTCTCCCAACAACACAGTTCAATTTGAGTTACCACGGTGCATCAGCTGGAAGTAATTGCATGAAGTACAGACTTTGCCAATAGCTTTTCAGTCCGCAGGAAACTAGGTAATTGACAGACGCGCGTCGCAATCACTAACCAGTCACATCACTTCTTTCAAAACTTGTTGGCAACTAGTCACTACACAGCTGTGATTCAGTTCATGCAGGGACAGCAGAGTTGACGCCATGAATCCCAGTGATAAAATCCAAGTGACATTTTATAAGAAAAAGAGAGAATTGACTCACAATTCTTCTGCATGCGGACGTTCAGTTGTCCCAGTACCATCTACTAGACATTATGTTATACAACTTAATTTAAAACTTACCAAATAGCAAAAGCCACCTAGGAAATAATTATGTGCTTTTCTCGTATATTCTATTTTTTTTTTTTTTTTTTGCCTTTCTGTGCTGATTTCCAAATAATGTCTTTTGGGGCACCTAGGTGGCTCAGTCTTTAAGCGTCTGCCTTTGGCTCAGGTCATAATCCCAGGGTCCTGGGATCGAGCCCCACATGGGGCTCCCTGCTCAGCAGGAAGCCTGCTACTCCTTCTTCCTCTGACCCTCCCCCTGCTTGTGTTCCCTCTCTCACTGTCTCTCTTTCTGTCAAATAAATAAATATTATTTATTTATTTATTTATTTGAGAGAGAGAGAGCAAATGTGGGAGGAGCAGCAAGAGAAGGACAGGGAGAAGCAGATACCTCGCTGAGCAGGGAGCCCCACACGGGGCTCGATCCCAGGACCCTGGGATCATGACCCGAGCTGAAGGCAGATGCTTAACCTACTAAACCACCCAAGCACTGCTAAATAATTTCTTTTTTAAATTGAGATATTATTGACATATAACATTATATGAGTTTCAGGTGTACAACACACTGCTTTGGTATTTGTGTATATTGTGATACGATTACCACAATAAGTCTAATTGACATGTCATTACCACACAGTTAAAACATTTTTCTTCTTGTCATGAGAACTTTCAGTTCTCTTGTAAATAATTGTTTCTGAAATGTCTTCCAATTCATTAATTGTCTAATTAATTGGGTCTAATCTGCTGCTAATCTCTTCAATTGAGTTCTTAATTTTTATCATGATTTTTTTTTACTTCTAGAAGTTTGATGAAACAATTTTTCAAATATCTTTAGAATTCTTTAGAATTCCTTGTTCCCCACACACATTTTTATTTCTTTAAACATAGTAAACATAGTTCTTATATTCTGTGTTTAATAATTCCAGTATCTAGGGGCAGCTGGGTGGCTCGGTCAGTTGAGTGTGTGACTCTTGATCTCAGGGTTGTGGCTTCAAGCCCCACGTTGGGCATGGAGCCTACTTAAATAAATACATACATATATACATAAATACATAAATATATAAATGATAATTCCAACACCTAAATTATTTCAAGATATGGCTCTGCTGCCTGCCACTTTTGCCCGTTCTCACTTGTGGTAATTCAATTCTTTCTTCAGCAATCAACTTTTTTCTAAGCTGCTCACTTTCCTTATAAAATAATTTGAATACATTCTTGAGATCTAGGACAAAGGTGAATTTCCTCAACAAAGGACCCATGCTTGCTTTCGCTAAGCGTCTGGAAACATTCACAGGCCAAGATCACTTTAAATTTATGGCTAGACATTTCTTGAGTCACCCAGGCAGTGTGAATTAGGGCTGCATGATGACAGCTTCTGGGCCAATTCTTTCCTCTGTGTCCTGCTTGGCACCCACCAAGGCAATATTCCTTTGTAGTTCCCTGGGGGAGGGGGTTGGAGAGCAAGCTTAAGTTGTCCTTCATGAGGGTTTATTCCATTTGGACACCAATTTAATGGGAAGAGGACTTCTATTAGACCTTCCACCTTGAATTGGTTTCTGGCTTTGTGTCTTTTACCCCTATGTTTTGGGCGGCTTTTGCAAAGTTGAAATCCTCAAAGTCCCCCAATACCACAGTTGTCTTTAGGACAAAGCTGATTTCATTACTTCACTTCTCTGTGTTCTCACAGTCACTTAGGTTTTATCGATAATTCCTTAGCTTGCAGATCTTTGAGGATTTTAAGTAGATGTTTTCTTATCTAGTATTTTAAAGATTTAATTTATTGGGGCACCTGGGTGGCTCAGTCAGTGAAGCGTCTGCCTTCGGCTCAGGTCGTGATCCCAGGGTCCTGGGATCGAGCCCCACATCAGGCTCCCCGCTCAGTGGGGAGTCTGCTTCTCCCTCTCCCTGCCCCCAGCTCATGCTCACTCTCTCTCTCTCTCTCAAACAAATGAACAGATTTCATTTATTTACTTGAGAGAGAGAGAGAGAGTGGGGAGGGGCAGAGGGAGAGGGAGAAAGAATATGCACTGAGCACAGAGCCCCATGTGGGGCTTGGACCCACGACCACGAGATCATGATCTGAGCTGAAACCAGGAGTTGGACACTTAACCAACTGAGCCACCCAGGTGCCCCAGTTTCTCCTCTATGAACCAGTACTTTTGTTGTCCTCAGCAGTGATGACGTGCTAGAAAGAGAAAGCCTGTACTACCTCTCTGGTCCACTTACACACAGCTTCTGAATCCACTAAAACTCCTTTTACAGAGGTCCGAAAAGATCACGAAGCTGCCATATCAATTTGACATATTTTCCATTCCTATCTAATTCGACCTTTCCACAGCTTCTGACACACCTGATTATTCCTTCCCTCTTGGAACCAGCTTCTGGCTTTCACAACACCTCACTTTCCAGTATGATTCCTAAATGACTATTCCTCGGGGCTCAGATCTGGTTCTTCTCATTTCTACATTGCCTCTGCCCTAAGTTCCCAACATCTATCTCTCATATTACCTCAGTAGCCTCCTCATTCAATGTCCTCTGCTCGTTCTTCTCTCCCACCAAACCATTTTCCCCACAGCAACTGGAGTGATCTTTTAAAAATGGAAATTGAGGGGTACCTGGCCTGCTCAGGTGGTAGAGCATGTAACTCTTGGTCTCAGGGTTCGAGCCCCATGTTGGGTGTAGAGATTACTTCAAAATAAAATCTTAAAAAAAAAGAAAATTGAATTATGTCGTTTTGCCCAGGTCAAACCCTACAAAATACTGCATTTGAACTTTGGATAAATTCCAAATTATTTAACATTACCCACCAAACTTTGTATGATCAAATTCCTGCCTATATATACATAATTGTCCCCTTACATAATTCTGTAGACAAATTGACTTTTTTTAAGTTCCTCAAGCAGATCAAATTTTTTTCCCACCTCAGATCCTTTTTTTAAAAACTTTTTTTAAAGTAGGCTCCACATCCAGCATGGGGCTAGAACTCACAGCCCTGAAATCAAGTCACATGCTTTACCAGCTGAGGCAGCCAAGTGTCCCCCACCTCAGACCCTTGACACGTGCTGTTCCCTCTTCCGGGAATATTGTTTTCATGCTTTTTGCATGGCTAACTCTTATTCATAATTCACATCTCACTTTAACTCTTACTTCTCAGAGACTTTCCCTGACCACCTAATCCAGTGGCATCCTGTCCTTTTCCTTCAGAAAAAGTATCATAATTGGTGATTAAATATTTATTGCCAGTTTATTTATTTAAGGTCTATTCTTTCAATTATCTTTTTTTTTTTAAAGATTTTATTTATTTATTTGACAGAGAGAGACAGCCAGCGAGAGAGGGAACACAGGCAGTGGGAGTGGGAGAGGGAGAAGCAGGCTCCTAGCGGAGGAGCCTGATGTGGGGCTCAATCCCAGGACTCTGGGATGACGCCCTGAGCCGAAGGCAGATGCTTAACGACTGAGCCACCCAGGCGCCCCTCAATTATCTTTAAATGTCAGGGAGGGGGGCGCCTGGGTGGCTCAGCTAGTTAAGCGTCTGCCTTTGGCTCAGGTCATGATCTCAGGGTCCTGGAATCGAGCCCCGAGTCAGGGTCCCTGCTCAGTGTCCCTCTGCCCCTCCCCCTGTTTGTGCTCACTCTTACTTTCTCTCTCTCTCTCAAATAAGTAAATCTTAAATAAATAAATAAATAAATAAATAAATAAATAAATAAATGTCAGGGAGGTAGGGGTGCCTGGCTGGATCAGTCAGCAGAACGTGCAACTCTTGATCTTGGGCTCATGACTTTAAGTACCACTTTGGGCATAGAGTTTACTAAAAAAAAATGTCAGGAAGGTAGAGGCCCTATTTGGTGTCTTCCCACTCTATGCCCAGGACTTAGAACCACTGTTGGCACATAGTAGGATGTCGAGAAGCAGACCTGCATGGAAAGTATAATTACAATGAAGAATTCCGTGTGGCACACAGAATTAGAACCAAGAGGTATGAGTTACGTGACAATAGTACTTGGAGATCGAGGCTAAAATAAGACATATCTGTGAATAGACATAAGATGCTTAAAGCCGTATAGCCTAGATTACTTTCCTTTTTTCCTCAATAACTCAACACACAGCTTTTTGTTATTGTTATCTACACTTTAGTCTAAGCAAATAAATAATCATCTACGAATAGCGTATTTCTCATGGCTTGGAGTTCATTACTTGGAACTCTGAAAACATTCTCCTACAGATCCAACATGATACAATGTGATACAAAGAATAAGTATCTTTGTTTAGTTCATAATGTTTAACCCATTATTCATTTATGCACTTAAAAATATTAACTGAGGAGCGCCTAGGTGGCTCAGTCCATTAAGCATCTGCCTTCGACTCAGATCATGATCCTGAAGTCCCGGGATTAAGCCTTGCATCGGGCTTCCTGCTCAGCGGGGAGTCTGCTTCTCCCTCTGACCCTCCCCCCTCTCATGTTCCCTCTCTCGCTCTCTTCTTTTCAAATAAATTTTAAAATCTTTTTTAAAAAACGCACTTGGAGCACCTGGGCAGCTCAGTGGGTTAAACATATGACTCTTGGTTTCAGCTCAGGTCGTGATCTCGTGGTCATGAGATCGAGCCCCACCTCAGGCTCTGCAATCAGCTCCGAGTCTGCTTCAGATTCTCTCCCTCTCCCTCTGCTTCTCACACCCGCTCACGTTCTCTCTTTCTCTATCTAATAAAATCTTTAAAAAAAATCCCACACTTCCTGAGGCACCTGAATGCTTCAGTGGATGAAACATCAACTCTTGGTTTCAGCTTAGGTAGTGATGTTGGGGTTGTGGGATCAAGCCCCAAGTCAGGCTCCACGCTCAGCAGGGAGTCTGCTTGGGGATTTCTCTCCCTCTCCCTCTGCCCCTCCTCTCCTCTCTTCCTAAAATAAATAAACAACTCTTTAAAACAAAACAAAACAAAACCAAAAAATAGCACACTTCCTTCCCTACGGCAGTAGGACAGGCAGAGAACTACTCAGGCTTTAAGTCACTGACAAGCTCTCACAGCCTGGGACAGGGTCTCCAGAAAGGCTGTGGCCAGAAGGGGTAAGAGGCCAAAAGCAGTGATGGGAATTCCAGGAAGAACAAAATAAGGCGCCAAGAAGGAAAACACGCTACTTGCTGATGATTTGAACTGCCGTGGACAAGCAGTCCCCACTATTCAATTGCTACTTGGCTGTCATTTCTTTCTACAATTGTGACTGTTTCTGACCACGATCTGTTTCTTATTTGGCATGTTACAGTTGTAAAACTTTCCCCTTGTTATTCTTTCACCCCAAACAAATAATTCGGGGACCTTTTCTGATAAACTGAATTGTCAGTAACATAAGGAAATGGCAGAAAAAGATGCTGTCATGTCCCTACCTGTAACCACAGAAATTTGTATTAAAAGAATTCAGATAGCCCGTACACTACTCTGGCTCCCTCACATTCTACCCTAATAACTGGGATAAAGGCAGAATCTCACATGAAAAAAAAAAAAAGATAAAAACTTGGTACAAGGTTAAAAACAGCATCCCTAGCACTATAGTAATGATTCGACCAGGAGGGACCAACGGGCATTCAAATGGAATATACAGCATAGATTTAAGGTGAGCAGATGAGAGGGAACCACAAAAATATCTCCTCTCTAAAGCCATCGGTTCAAGTAGCTGAGGTGATTATAACCAGGTTAAGGAATAAGCATATGGGGGCACCTGGCTGGCTCAATGGGTAAAACATGCAACTCTTAATCTCAGGGTCATGAGTTCAAGCCCCATGTTGGGTGTGGAGCCTACTTTATATATATATATATATATAAACTCAGCCTGTCTGTAATAACTTCCAGCTTATGAGAAGTTTTTATTCCTTCTTATGAGAAAGGGCCTCCTTATTTTGAAGAGTTTATAAAATATCACCTAAAAAAAGCAAGGGTTTTAGTCAACAAATACTAATATTTTTTTGTAATTGAAGTATTCATTGTACCTTCAAATTACTTTTCAGGCTCAGGCTATGACTATCAGAGGGAATATTTGAGGGAATTTGGCAAATCTAACAAAATTTATTTACATTCCAAATTTCATAGAATACAGCCTCAAGTTTGGAAAGTGTTGTCATCTTAATGTTAAGTCTTCCAATTCATAAACATGCGAGGTCTTTCCATTTGCTTGGGTCTTTCATTTCTCTCAACAATATCTTGTAGGGGCACCTGGCTGGCTCAGTCAGAAGAGCATACTACTCTTGATCTCGGAGGTCATGATTTCGAGACCCACATTGGGTGTAGAAATTACTTAAAAATAAATAAATAAATAAATAAATAAATAAATAAATAAATAAATAAATAAACTTAAAAAAATAAAGCAATCCTTGTTTTACAAAACCCCCCCAATATTTTGTAGCTTTCAGTCTTGTGATTCCTTTGTGTTAAATTCATTCCTCAGTGTTTTATTTTTTTGATGCTATTATAGATAAGATTATTTTCCTTAACTTCATTTCTGAAGTGTTCATTGCTAGTGTATAGAAATACAAGTGGTTTTTGTATATTGATCTTATAACCTGCTACCTTGCTATATTGGTTTACGAACTCTGAGAGGTTTGTGTGTGTGTGTGATTTTTAAGGGATTTTCTATATACAGATAAATTCATAATGTAAAAATTCCCCCAAAAGAAATCTTTAAGCCCAGATGGTTTCACTGGAGAATTCTTCCAAATGTTGAAAGATTTAACTCCAGTTTTGCAGAATCAAAACCAGAAAATAGAAGGGGAGGGAAAAGTTCCCAATTCATTTTATGAAGTTAGTATTACCTCTGACACTACTGCAGCAGAGAGGGAAAGGAGCACATCATTACTGCTGGTTGGGATGAGTCCAAGTTCTCCATGTGGTCTCCACAGATAGCTCACTCGGGGAGGGAGAGAGAGGACAAGGTTATTATGGGTCTGCAGATGAAAGTCCTGGCTCCTGATTGGCCTTTTCTGACACCGCTCTGGGGGGGGGGGGTGCGGTACCTTGTCACTCCCTTCTCCATGTGGAATTCTAAGCTACCCGCTCAGCATTTGCTGCTATGGGTGGGGGTGGGACCACAGCTTTTTCTGCGTATTTGGCTGAAGTAGAGCAGTTAATACAGTGTGTTTTCTTTCTTGCTAGGCTGCCCCTTTCCTGGTCTTTTGGCTGAAGAGTGCAGGTTTTTCCTGGGTTTTTTTGTGTCTGTTCCTGTTAGCATTTCTGGGTTGCCAACTTCTTCGTCTCCATGTCTGAGATCAATGAGGCAAAAAGAAAACCCAGAGAACTTAACACCATGTTGTTCCTTGGGTCCCAAGATCCCTAGCCAGCATAGTGTGTCTGCTTTGATTCAACTTTCAGGGTCTTCTCATGTTTGTTTTTATATATAATGTACAGGATTTTCCATTGTACCTAGAGGGAGAAAGAGGGGAAAATATGTCTATACCATATTCCTAGAAGAGGAAGCCTTCTTGGTAAATTTTTTTAAAGATTTATTTATTTATTTTAGAGAGAGAGTGGGGAGAGGGGCAGAGGGATAGGGAAAGGGAGAATCTCAAGCAGACACTCTGCTGAGCACGGAGCCTGACAGGGGGCTCGATCTCACAACCCTGAGATCACCACCCAAGTCGAAATCGAGAGTCAGATGCCCAACCGACTGAGCCAGCCAGGTGCCCTGATAAATTTTTTTTTAAAACAAAGAAACAAAGCGTTTTAGTTCTCAAAGTTTCTATTTTAATTTATAGTGTACTAAATAAATATTCACTTAACTATATTTTTATGCCTTAATACTGTTTATAAACAACAGTTTGTTTGAATATTTTGATAAGAAATTTTAAGAGCACAGAACAATTGTTATTTTCTCATTAATTATTAAGATCTCTTTGCACAGTTCATCCAGCATGGTCATTTTTACAGTGCAGCACTACTACACAGAGAGAGAACTTGCTGTGCTAGAAACCCTAAAAAACAAGCAGTAAAATAACACTAAAAAGAGTTATAATTATTAAGTCAACAAAGGAGATGAGAAGTAAAAATTAAAAATTCTTGGTTAATCCCAAGGAAGACAGAAAAAGGAACAAAGAAGAGATGGGACAACTGGATGATAAATTGTAAAAATGTAGACTTAAACTCAAACAAATCAATAACTGCATTAAATAGAGATGGTTAATATCCCCCGAATTAAAAGGCAGCAATTGTCAGGGGCACCTGGCTGGCTTAGTCCATGGAGCATGTGACTTCTGATCTTGGGGTTGTGAGTTCCAGCCCCATGCTGGGGGTAGAGATGGCTTGGGAATAAAATCTTTAAAAAAAAAAGTCAACATGGATAACAAAACAAGATTAATTAGTACCACTTTTAAGAAACTTTAAATATAAAGAGGAATAGCTTAAAACTAAATGAACAGATAAGGATATCTAAAGATGTGCTAACACTAATCAAAAGAATGCTGAAATAGTTCTGTTAATATCAGGCAAAGTAGATTTCAGAATAAAGACTATTAGCAGGGACGAAGAGCATCGCTTCCTAATGCTAAAGGCGTCAATTCTTCAAGATACCATAAAGCCCAAATATTTATATGCTTAATAACAAAGCTTCAAATTACATGAAGCAAAAACTGATAGTACCACAAAGAGAAATAGACAAACCCACCATTATAGCCAGAAAGTCATTAAGGACATAGAAGAACTGAACAACATTATTAGCTAATTTGACCTAATTGATAGCTATTCTTTTTAAGTACACATATTGACCAAGGTAGAACATATTCTGAGCCATAAAATAAGTCTTAATGCAGTTAAAAGGATTCAAAGTATGTTCACTGAGCACAATGGAACTGAATTAGAAATCAATAGCAGAAAGACATCTGGGAAATTCTCAAATGTTTAGAAACTAAATAATATACTTTTACATGGCACACGGGTCAAAACAGATTCAAAAGGATCTTAAAAGTACTTTGAACTGGGGGCATCTGACTGGCTCAGTGGAAACAGCATCTAACTCTTTATCTTGGGGTAGTAGGTTCAAGCCCCATATTGGGTGTAGAGTTTACTAAAAAAAATAAATAAACTTAAAAAAAGTACTTTAAACTGAATCAAAATGAAAACACAACATATCAAAATGTATAATAGGCAGCTAACGCAGGGCTTAGAGGAAAATTTAGAGCACAAAATGTTTATGTTAGAAAAGAAGTAATTTCTAAGTACTTGAATCAATTACTTCAACTTCCAACTTAAAATCTGGAAAAAGAAGATCAAATAAAACACCTAGTAAGCCACCCCCCCAAAAAAGAACAATAAAGATCAAAGTAGTAATTGGTAAACTATAAAAATATAAAAGAAAATCAGGGACATCTGGCTGGCTCAATTGGTAGATCATGTGACTCTTGATCTTGGCGTCATGAGTTTGAGCCCTACCTCAGGCTTAGAGATTACTTAAATAAATAAACAAATAAATAAATAAATAAAAACAGAGAAAATCAATGAAATCAAAAGTTAGCTCTTTGAAAAGATAAATAATATTGATAAACCTCTAGTCAGAGTGGTCACAAAAAAGAGAGAAGAAAAAAAGAGAGAGAAGACACAGATTACTAATATGAAACGAGAGAGGTGACATTACTACTATAAGGGCTACAGATATTAAAAAGGCAGAATGTTATGAACAACTTTACATCTACAAATTCAATGACCTAGGGGGCACTTGGCTGGCTCAGTTGGTGCAGCTTGCAACTCTTGATCTCAGGGTTGTGAGTTTGCGCCCCATGTTGGGCATGGAGATTACTTAAAAAAAGTCATAGAGCTCCTGAGTGGCTCAGTTGGTTAAGCGTTCGACTCTTGATTTTGGCTCAGGTCATGATCTCAGGGTCATGGGATTGAGCTTTGTGTCAGGCTCCACGCTAAGAGCACAGTCTGCTTAAGATTCTCCCTCTCTCCCTCTGCCCTTCCCTCCACTTGCTATCTCTCTCTAGAATAAATAAATAAAATCTCTAAAAAAAATTCAATGATTTAGATAAAATGGACAAATTCTCTAAAAGAAACCACCTACTAAAACTCACTTAAGAAGAAATATGTAACTTGAATAGCTATTACACAAACTAAATTTGTTAAAAAATTTCCCACCAAGAGAATTCCAAGCTCAGATGACATCACTGGTAAATAGTACCTGCCATCTAAAAAAGAAATATTGGCTTATGAAGAGATTGAAGCAGTGATCAAAAACCTCCCAAAAAACAAGAGTCCAGGGCCTAACAGATTCCCCGGGGAATTCTACCAAACATTAAAAGAAGAAATAATACCTATTCTCCTGAAGCTGTTTCAAAAAATAGAAACAGAAGGAAAACTACCAAACTCATTCTATGAGGCCAGTATTACCTTGATCCCCAAACCAGGCAAAGACCCCATCAAAAAGGAGAATTCCAGACCGATATCCCTGATGAATATGGACCCCAAAATTCTCAACAAGATCCTAGCTAATAGGATCCAACAGTACATTAAAAGGATTATCCATCACGACCAAGTGGGATTCATCCCTGGGATGCAAGGGTGGTTCAACATTCGCAAATCGATCAGTGTGATACATCATATCAACAAGAAAAGAGTCAAGAACCATATGATCCTCTCAATTGATGCAGAAAAAGCATTTGACAAAATACAGCATCCTTTCCTGATTAAAACACTTCAGAGTATAGGGATAGAGGGTACATCCCTCAATTTCATAAAAACCATCTATGAAAAGCCTACAGCGAATATCATTCTCAATGGGGAAAAGCTGGAAGCCTTTCCCTTAAGATCAGGAACACGACAAGGATGCCCACTCTCGCCATTATTATTCAACATAGTACTAGAAGTCCTTGCAACAGCAATCAGACGACAAAAAGGGATAAAACGTATCCAAATTGGCAAAGAAGAAGTCAAACTGTCTCTCTTCGCAGATGACATGATACCCTATATGGAAAACCCAAAAGACTCCACCCCCAAACTACTAGAACTTATAGAGCAATTCAGTAATGTGGCGGGATACAAAATCAATGCTCAGAAATCAGTTGCATTTCTATACATGAACAATGAGACTGAAGAAAGAGAAATTAGGGAATCCATTCCATTTACAATAGCACCAAAAATCATACGTTATCTCGGAATTAACTTAACCAGAGATGTAAAGGGTCTATATCCTAGAGACTACAAATCACTCTTGAAAGACACTGAAGAAGACACAAAAAGATGGAAAAATATTCCATGCTCATGGATCGGAAGAATTAACATAGTTAAAATGTCCATGCTACCCAGAGCAATCTACACTTTCAATGCCATCCCGATCAAAATACCGATGACATTTTTCAGAGAACTGGAACAAGCAGCCCTTAAAGTTGTGTGGAACCAGAAAAGGCCCCGAATCGCCAAGGAATTGTTGAAAAGGAAACACAAAGCCGGGGGCATCACGTTGCCGGATTTCGAGCTGTACTACAAAGCTGTGATCACAAAGACAGCATGGTACTGGCACAAAAACAGACACATAGACCAATGGAACAGAACAGAGAACCCAGAAATGGACCCTCGGCTCTTTGGGCAACTAATCTTTGACAAAGCAGGAAAAAACATCCAGTGGAAAAAAGACAGTCTCTTCAATAAATGGTGCTGAGAAAATTGGTCAGCTACATGCAAAAGAATGAAACTTGACCACTCTCTCACACCATACACAAAGATAAATTCCAAATGGATGAAAGACCTTGATGTGAGACAGGAATCCATCAAAATCCTAGAGGAGAGCATAGGCTGCAACCTCTTTGGCATCAGCCACAGCAACTTTTTTCATGACACCCAAAGGCAAGAGAAACAAAAGATAAAATGAACTTGTGGGACTTCATCAAGATAAAAAGCTTCTGCACAGCCAAGGAAATAGTCAAAAAACTAAGAGGCAGCTCACGGAATGGGAGAAGATATTTGCAAATGACACTACAGATAAAAGACTAGTGTCCAAGATCTACAAAGAACTTCTCAAACTCAAAACACATGAAAGAAATAATCAAATCAAAAAATGGGCAGAAGATATGAACAGACACTTTTGCAATGAAGACATACAAATGGCTAACAGACACATGAAAAAATGTTCAAAATCATTAGCCATCAGGGAAATCCAAATCAAAACCACACTAAGATACCACCTTACACCAGTTAGAATGGCAAAATTTGACAAGGCAGGAAACAAATGTTGGAGAGGATGTGGAGAAAGCCGATCCCTCTTACACTGTTGGTGGGAATGCAAGTTGGTACAGCCACTTTCGAAAACAGCGTGGAGGTCCCTTAAAAAGTTAAAAATTGAGCTACCCTATGACCCAGCCATTGCACTACTGAGTATTTACCCCACAGATACAGACGTAGTGAAGAGAAGGGCTATATGCACCCCAATGTTCATAGCAGCATTGTCCACAATAGCTAAATTGTGGAAGGAGCCGAGATGCCCTTCAACAGACGACTGGATTAAGAAGATGTGGTCCATATATACAATGGAATATTACTCAGCTATCAGAAAGAAAAATTACCCGACATTTGCTGCAACATGGACAGGACTGGAGGAGATTATGCTAAGTGAAATAAGTCAAGCAGAGAAAGACAATTATCATATGGTTTCACTCATTTATGGAACATAAGAAATAGCAGGAAGATCAGTAGTAGAAGGAAGGGAAGAATGAAGGGGGGGTAAAGAGAAGGGGGAATGAACCACGAGAGACTGTGGACTCTGGGAAACAAACTGAGGGCTTCAGAGGGGAGGGGGGCAGGGGATTGGGATAGGTCGGTGTTGGGTAATAAGGAGGGCACATATTGCATGGTACACTGGGTGTTATACGCAAATAATGAATCATGGAACCCTACATCAAAAACTAAGGATATACTGAATGGTAACTATCATAACATAATAAAAAATTATTATTAAAAAAAAGAAAATGTATGAGGTAGCCAATGAAATGAAAAAGATAGACATTGTTTTGCCTGGAGAAAACAACAACAACAAAAAAGAACTATTGGGGTGCCTGGATGGCTCACTCAGTGAAGCGTCTGCCTTTGGCTCAGGTCATGATCTCTGGGTCCAGGGATCGAGCCCCACATCGGGCTCCCTCCTGAGCAGGGAGTCTGCTTCTCCCTCTGCCTGACGCTCCCCCGGATTGTGCTCTCTCACTCTCTCTCTGGCAAATAAATACAACATTTTTAAAAAGACTAGTAACCCAATTAAAAAAGGCAAAAGATTTGAACAGAAACTTCACCAAAGAAAATACACAGATGGCAAATAAACACATGGAAAAGATGCTCAATTGATTAGTCATCGATGAAATACAAATGAAATCCACAATGAGATACCACTGCAAACCTATTAGAATTACTAAGATTAAAAAGGCTGGGGGCACATGGGTGGCTTGGTTGGTTAAGTGTCTGCCTTCAGCTCAGGTCATGATCTCAGGGTCCTGGGATCAAGTCCCTGCACTGGGCTTTCTGCTTAGCAGGGAGTCTGCTTGTCCCTTCTCTCTGCCCCTCCCCAACCACCACTTGTGCATTCTCTCTCTCTCTCAAATAAAAAAACAAAATGTTTATTTTTTTAAAAAGATTTTATTTATTTATTTGACAGAGAGACAGCCAGCGAGAGAGGGAACACAAGCAGGGGGAGTGGGAGAGGAAGAAGCAGGCTCCCGGCAGAGGAGCCCGATGTGGGGCTCGATCCCAGGACTCTGGGATCATGCCCTGAGCCGAAGGCAGACGCTTAACGACTGCGCCACCCAGGCGCCCCAAAAAACAAAATCTTAAAAAAAATTAAAAAGGCTGATTATACCAAATGTTGGCTAGGACGTGGAAGAACCAGAACTAGTACATTACTGGTGGGAATGTCCAAATGATGCGAGTACTTTGGAAAATTCTTTTTTCTTTTTTTCTAAAAAATTTTTAGATTTGTTTCATTTTTTATTGAAGTACGATCGACATACCAGATTATAGTAGTTTCAGGTGTATGACATAATGATTTGATATTTGTATATATTGTGAAACGACCACCACAGTAAGTCTAGTTAATACCTATAACCATACATAGTTATGGAATTTTTTTCTTGTGATGAGAAATTTTGGCAATTTCATAAAAACTTATTATATACCCATTGTATGATCCAACCATTCTACTCCTAGGTATTTATCCAAGAGATATGAAAGCATATGTCCAAGGACTTGTACATGGATATTTATAGTAACTTCATTTGTAATAATCAAAAACTGAAAAGAACTCAAATGTCCATTCACAGATGAATGGATAAACAAATTCTGGTACATTCATACAAAGTAATAATATTCAGCAATAGAAAAGAATGAACTTTTGTTACATACAACAACATGGAAGAATCTCAAAATAATTATTCTGAATGAAAAAAGCAGACAAAAATGACTATATACCTTATGATTCCATTTGCATAAAAATTCTAGAATATGCAAATTCATGTATAGTGACATAAAGCAGGTCAGAGGTTTTTGAGAGATGGGATGGGGGAGGGAGGGACTACAAAGGGACACCAGGAAACTTTTGGGGGTGATGGATATGTTCACTATCTTGATTGTGGTGATGATTTCCTGGGAATACACATAAGGCAATAATTATCCAATGATGCATCTTTAATATGTACAGTTTATTTTGTGTCAATCATACCTCAATAAAGCTGCCTAAAAAGTATTTTTAAAAGTGATTACAGTCAACAACACTGTATTATATTCTTCAAAGTTGCTAAGAGATTAGACCTTAAATGTTCTCACCACAAAAAGCGATGGTAATTATGTGAGGTGATGCAGGTGTTAGCTAATGCTTTGGAGTTAATCATATTGCAATATATAAATGTATCAAATCACCATGTTACACGTCTTAAACTTACACAATGTTATGTCAATTATATCTCAATAAAAAATAAAATAAATTTCAAATGGGAGAATAAGGACATTGGACATTCTGGAGGGAATTAAGGGAGATCGTAGGATGAGACAGTATTAGAATCTCTATGGAGGGCCATGTATGAGTTGGAAAACAAAACATTTTGTTGTATTGCCATGATTTCTTTGCAGTTACAACATTTAATTTTTTTAAAGAATTTATTTATTTATTTGACAGAAAGATAGCACACGGAAGCAGAGTGGCAGGCAGAGGGAGAGCGAGAAGCAACCTCTCTGCTGAGCAGGGAGCCCAACGCAGACTATGACCCCAGGACCCTGGGATGATGACCTGAGCCAAAGGCAGATGCTTAACCGGCTGAGCCACCCAGGTGCCCCGAGGCATAGGGTTTTTTTTTTTTTAAGATTTTATTTATTGATTTGACAGAGAGAGAGGCAGCGAGAGAGGAAACAGAAGCAGGGGGAGAGGGAGGGGGAGAAGCAGACTCCCCGCTGAGCAGGGAGCCCGATGTGGGGCTCCATCCCAGCACCCTGGGATCATGACCTGAGCCGAAGACAGACGCTGAACGACTGAGCCCCCCAGGCGCCCCCGGGGCATAGTTTTTAATATTAACACAGTTCATTTTCAGAGAAAATTTCCTGCATCTATTTTTCTGTTGTTCCAGATCATATGCATGGGTTTTGTTTTTTAAGTCAAACAATAGAGTAAGGTAAAAAGTGAAAAGAACCGTCGTCTTCTGTCCGTGCTCCACCCTGATCTTGTCCGTAGGCATTGCCGTCATTACAGCTTCTTGCCAACTCATTCCAAAATGTTCTAAAACAGGCAGGCAGAGAGAGAAAGAATTTTTCTCTTTACTTTTGTTTTGTTCAGATGCCGATGGGATCGCATGAAACTTAGTCCACTACATGTTCTTCCACCGCCTAATGTACCTTAATTTCTTTGACTAGTCACTCATCCATGGATATTTAAGTTCTTTCTAGCTGTTTGCTATTTCAATATTGCCATGCACATTCTTTTTTTTTTTTTAAGATTGATTGATTGATTTGACAGAGAGAGAGCGCACAAGCAGGGGGAGCAGTAAGCAGAAGGAGAGGGAGGCAGAGGGAGAGGCGGAAACAGGCTCCCCGCTTAGTGGGAAGCCCTATGCGGGGCTGGATCCCAGGACCCTGGGATCACGATCCGAGCTGAAGGCAAGCACTTCACCAGCTGAGCCACCCGGGCGCCCCTGCCGTGAACATTCTTAAACGAGGTTTGCTGTACTTGTGAGCATGTATTTGTAGGAAGAAAAGTCACCAAATGGGTAGCAGGGTGGTAGGGAGTGATTAAGCCTCTGACTGTTGGGCCCAAAAAGGCGGCCGAGATTGGCATTCCCACTGTAACGGTTTGGAGAGGAACTAGAGATTTCCCCACACCCTGGCCAACACGGGAAGGTGAATAATGCTCTCCTCACGTGTGTTCTTCACCTTTGAGTGAGGTCGGACATTTTCTTAGGTTTTACTGGACACTTGTGCTTCTTTAAAGAAGTACTTTGCTCGAGTGAAAATGAAGGGCTCCATATGCCACTTCAGGGGACTTCAGGGGACCACAGCTATTATAGTAAATGAAATACACTTCTATGTTCCTTGCACTTAAAAAAAAAAAAGAAAACTTTTCTATTGCTACTACAAGTGTTAAACGTTTCAAGATAAGAACAATAGAAATACAGTTTTCTGGCATTTAGAAAATAGACCGATGATCTGTAATGTGCCACGGGCAGTAAAACATATGGTGGGAATTAAGATTTTCAGAGGGATAGAAAGGATGGCTTGTTTCTTTCACTGGCTAAAAGGTTATGACCCACATGCACCACGTGACCTGTCAGGACCCTACTGACCCACCAATTATCCTGTGGAAAATGAACTCACTAACTCTTCCTAACTTTCGCCCAAATCTGCAGCTCCTGCTGTGTTCCCCATTGCTGTTAAAGGCATCACGTCCACCCGGGCCGGCCCCGCTAGAAATCAGGAGGGGGTGGCACCCTCTCTTTCTCTGCACTCCCCCCCACCCCGCAGCTGCTGCCCGCCCTCACCTCCTTCCCAGGGTCTTTGTGAGGAAAACACGGTGCCCTGTCTAGAAGTGCCTGGCAACGTCGTCCGGCAGGCAGTGGTCGGGAGCAGAGATCTCATGTTTGCCTTTTCCAGCTTTTGCTTTATCCATGAGCTCTAGCCCCAGCCAGCCGCCACCACCGCAAACCCCGAAAGACGACAACAAAATTGTCTGAAGCCATGCCCTCTCCCCAGTGATCTGTGGCTTTCCACACTGTCTACTGAAGGCCGCTGCCCCACTTGCTATCCTGTCTACCTGGGGGAATGGGTGTAGAGGACACTTACCTTTCACTAGGCAGGAATAATGGAGCTGTCCATGTGGAACGTATTCATTGAAAAATACCCTAATCTTTTTACTTTCTAAATAGAAAGGATGCTAATGATTTCTTCTCTTCTTACAGATCGGTATTGTTATTTTAAACTTTGGTTTGGAAGGAAAATGGGATGGAATGCTCTTCGAAAGGTTTTAGAGGGGAGGTCATATGAAGGCAAAGGCAGAATGTCTACATGGTGGCGGGAAGTGAAATAAAAATCCATAGTCACCACGTCCTGAGCGAGTTATAGGTCATCAGTATCTCCCTCACCACAAAGCATATTTCTGGCCCAGGTCTCCTACCACCTTCTGTTGGAGGGGGATGCTCAGAGACTAAAATTCACTTGAATTTGTCTACGATCCTCAGCAAAACATAATTAAGAACATAAACGGACTGCTTCTAAAAATAATATTGTGCGTTTCAAAACAAAATATTATGAGGTTTGGATTATCTGCTGTTTCAGATTATCTCTGCCACTGCTCTAGGGGGTCGAATTTCCTCTGCAGCTCTGTAGCCCTTGAAAACATGTGTTTAGTTATAAACATAGGTTCCCCTGGGGAACCTCCAAATAGGAATGTTTCTCTCGTTTGGGAGTGAGAAATGCATCTATTTCCTTTGACACAGAGGACAGGCTTAATGCTTGCCAATTTGCAGATAATTTCAAAATGTGTTCTGCCCCCCATGCTTTCACCAGTTAGCAGAAATTTTTCTAGCACCTTTGTCCATGAGCGTGAGTCAACTCAAGAAGTTTAGTTCTTAGCTACTGGTCTGGGCCGTACTTTAAAGTGTTAAAAAATGAAAAGTACTTTTGAAATTAGAAAAGTAGCGAATCCCTCTCACTTGAGCCCATTCTCCTGCAACACCCAGTCCCTTCTCCAGGGACAACTGATGTTAGTGATTTCTTACGAAGACTTTTAGAAATAACCTAGACATGTACGTGCACAAATGTGTATATTTATCTCTCCTTTTTTTTTTTTACATAAATGGGAACATATTATTGACATTGTCCTTCATTATTTTTCACTCGTTACATCTTGGAGATTGTTCCATATCAAGAGCTCAATCAGTTGATCTATTTTATCTTTTTTTTTTAAAGATTTATTTATTTATTTATTTGACAGAGATAGAGACAGCCAGCGAGAGAGGGAACACAAGCAGGAGAAGTGGGAGAGGAAGAAGCAGGCTCCCAGCGGAGCAGGGAGCCCGATGTGGGGCTTGATCCCGTAACGCCAGGATCACCCCCTGAGCCAAAGGCAGACGCTTAACGACTGTACCACCCAGGCGCCCCGATCTATTTTATCTCTAACAATATCATAGTATTTCGCTGTGTGACTATACATTCATTTACAGAACCGGTCCTTATTCTAGATATACAGGTTGTTTCCAGGTTCCTTTCCGATTACAGGCAATACTGCCATAAAACATCACACGTCTCTCTTTTAAAAAGGGAAGTGTAGAAGATACACAAAAGTAGAGAAAACAGCACAATGATCTCCTATGTTCTGAACATCCAACTTTCTAATGGTAAACAACTCACAGGCAAAGGTGTTTTGTCTATATTGTTCCACTGCTCTAACCGGACTATTTTGAGGGAAATTTCCTCCATCAATATTTCATTGTGTATCTATAAAGATAAGGGCTCTTTAAAAACGTCACATACCATTACCATACCTAAAAAATTAACAATACTTTCTTTTTTAAAGATTTTATTTATTTATTTATTTGAGATAGAGAGAGAGAGAGAGAGCGGGAGTGGGGGCAGTGGGAGAGGGAGAAGCAGGCTCCTCACTGAGCAGGGAGCCCGCTGTGGGGCTCGATCCCAAGACCCCGGGATCATGACCTGGGCCAAAGGCACACGTTTAACCGACTGAAACGCCCAGCTGCCCCAACAATACTTTCTTGATATCAATAACGTGCTGTCGGTGTTCCATTTCCCCTATGGACAGTTGTTTACAGATAATTTGTTAAAAATCAGAATCCAAATAAGGTCCACAAGATTATATTTGATTGACATGCCTCTTAAGTCAACCTCTTAAGTTTCATTTAGAACTCTGGCCCTCCCTTTTCTTCCTAGTAATTTATTTGTGGGCAAGACTAGGTTGTCTTATCTACAGTATCGCACGTTCTGGGTTTTGCTGACTGCATTGTGTGGTGTTGTTGAACGCGTTCTCTCTCTTCCTTGTATTTCCTGCAGACTGGTGGTTTGATCAGGAGACTTCATTAGACTCAGGCTTAATGCTTTGGCAAGAGCACTCCCTAGACGCTGTTGTGCACTTCCCTCGGGAAACCATAAACGTTCTTCTATATAGGTGGGAGTGTGACTGTTGGATAAATTCCTCTAAGTGAGATTGCATGTGCCATCTTTTCATTTTACCAAATTACCAATTGGCTTCCACAGAAACACCTGAAATAAATATGACTCTCTCTTTCCCCATACCAACACTGCTTTATCAAGCTCTTCTTAGTCTTTGCCAATCTGGTACATGAAAAATGTGATCTTGGGGCTCCTGGGTGGCTCAGTGGGTGAAGCATCTGCCTTTGGCTCAGGTCATGATCGCAGGGTCCTAGGGTTGAGCCCCACATCGGGCTCCTTGCTCAGTGAGGAGCCTGCTTCTCCCTCTGACCCTCCCCGCTCTTGTGCTCTCTCTCTCAAATAAATAAATAAATACAATCTTTACAAAAAAAGAAAAATGTGATCTTGTCAAGGATTAATACAATCTAGATTTGACTAGAACCTGATTTCATATTGCTGCAGCCCAATCTCTTTCTTCACTAGCTTTCTTCATTAGCTCACACGAGTACGCTATTGTAGGTCAATGTAACTGTGGTAACATTAGAATTTCTCACTAGAGCGTCAGCTCCGTGCCAAGTACGTGCAGGGATCCAGCGATGACTTGAACTCTGAGCTTCCAGTGGGGAAGGGAGGTGAGACACTAATTTACAATGCAGTCAAAATGCAGCAGAAGAAGCAGTCACTTGCACTGGAGGGATCAGAAAGAGGTGGCATTTCAAAAGGGCCTTGAAGAATGGCTCTGGCTCCGAAAGGCAGAGGCCGAGATGAGGCTCCAGATGGCCGGAAGAGCATGAGCAGAGGCGGGCGATGAAGAAAACTGGCTACATAGTCAAGGAATCCTGAGCAAGCCAGTTGGGCCGTAGAGATGAAGGACCCGTGGGCAATCCAAGGGACCACAGACTTGGGAAGCATAGAAAACCGAGCTAATGAGCCTAGTTATTGATGCGACACAACATTTTGAAGGATCGAAAGGACAGATTTGCTACTGTTAAAAGTAAAAGACCAAATAGGTGATTAAAAAAAAAAAAACACAACTACAGTATCACACGGATCTTTTGTAAGAGCCATCACTTTATAACATGTTACCATTGAATCTTCTCTTGATGGTCTTCAGGGATAATTTTAGGTGCATTTAAAGGTTGTGTGCATAAACACAATTTCTACAGTGTTCTGCCTAGCCTGGCAAGGAAAAGAACCAGAGGAAGTCCCGTTTCTTCTTTGCTTCATCGGAGCTGATGGCATGGAGGCACGGAGGGGTTTTGCTTGTTTGTTTGCTTTTAATTACAGTTTAGAGTAACAAACAACTCTTGAGGGACATTTTCAGAATTCTTAATAATCACATCAAATTACCAGCCTCAGTGAATGTTTCCACATTGTGACTGGGGAGAAGAGATGCCATTCATCTTCCAAAAAGCTGGGCTTCTGCGAATGGCAAGCTACAACAATAATCAGCATTTTCTGCTGCCAGGTATTAAGATTCACGTCAAATAAGTATCCTTTGAAGCAATGCTGTCCAACAGAACTTTCTGCAACGGTGGAAGTCTGTATCCTCACTGTGCAATACAGAAGCAACTGGTTACATGTAGCTATTGGGTCTTTGAAATGTGGCATGTTGCTTAATCTTCATTAATTAAACTGTAAATATAAAATAGCCTCACGTGGCTAGTGGCATGGCTTTGAACTAAATGTGCTTATTCACTTTCCCCTGAAAGATGACGTTATGGATGAAAATAACATACACCAATCCAACACGGAGCGCACAAAACGTTGTCGTGTTGCTGCTATAATGAGGGCGAGATGCAGTCTGGAGCAACAGAACTTTTCACACTATGAAAATTTCATGTACTGTCAGAGGCAATGGTAATTTACTTCTCTATGCAGAGTTTACTGGGTCCTATTCTTCTAATGAAAGCAAGCATGCCTATGTTGTACAACACACTTTTAAATACAGGTAAGAAAAGATTCAAACTCTTAAGGGCCAATAATCAAACTATGGCCCCTCCTGCTAAATTCTTTGACTTGAATGGAGCTGGATTTTCTTTTTCTCCACAGGTCTCGACGTCTCTAACCCCTCTGAATGCTTCATGCGGTGGAAATATGCCTTAAGTTACTAACCAAGTGACTCTTTCGCAGGACTTTTTAAAATGGAATTTCGGATTCATTAGAACAAAAGGATGCACTTTTCTCGACCTTGGGAGCTCGTGACCATTGGGAGGTGAAAAGAGTAGTGACACTAAGGAAAACTATTGTCCAGAAAAATAAGCCTCTCCAAGGGGCACCAGGAATCCACAATAAAATCCCTGTTTCCAAGAAAATCCAGGCATTTCCATCAAAAAAGCCTGGAAAGATAAATAGAATGTCCTTAAAAGCCACAGGTTTTTAATAATACAAAATGTCTAAGTCCAGGGTAAACAAAGAGCTAAGAAAAACTAACATCGACTAACTCGAGTTTCTCAAGACCCAGGTCGTGACCTAGAGGCTGATCACAAGGTATTTGCAAAAGAGCTGCTTTTCCTGCGCCTGCGATGAGTTTATTTTGTGGAACTTACTTGGCTACAGAACGCGAGGACTGCACAGAAATTTTCAAGCCAGGTGAATTACAATGACTCTGTCAGTTCGCAACAATGAGAAATGGGATTTGGGGGCTCGTTTAAAAAGCGGCGTCCGTGCCTTCCGTCTAACCACCCAAATGAACTGGACTGATTTGTTGAATCCAGAGTTAACACTTACTTTCCTCTTGTTATCCTGATACAGGAGTTCCTTTCTCACCTGATTTCCCAAAAGTGATTAGTGAGGCTTTTCAAAATGTGATGAATTCTTTGCCTTCGATGCTTTCTGAAGAAGCTATTTCAGTATAGTTCTTTCCGATTTCCCCCCTCTGGGAGGCAGAAGTCACCAGATCTCTTTCCTTTGTTGCACGACTTGCTGCTATACCACATCCTTTCTCAGACCGGCTGACTTCCAGGAACTAACCTGTGGTTTTGAAAACAGACTGTTTTCCATAGCAGGCTCTATTAGTTATTATTGACATTATTCATGTATTCTGAAGGTGTGCCCAAGGGCTTTTACAATGAGCTACTAAAAAAAATCAAAGAGCAATAAACAAAAACCAGGAGTCTTGCTCAACCACCTAAATGTTAATTCATGTGTTTTTGTACTTAGCATTTTGTTCACTGAGGTAGTCTCTGAAAATGTTAAAAGCAAGAACAAAATTAATTTCCCATGGTCCCCGAAGTGTTTTTTTTTTTTTTGCATGATATTATAAATAATTCAAGGATATGTCATTTTTCTTTTTAAAGTTCTGTTAAGTAACAGCCCCTGAGAATGAAGCTGTCACTACACTATTCTACACTGGGACTAGCTTTGCAGACTTTTTAGTCTTTATCCAACAATAGGTGAAACCATCCTCTTTCAGACTTGAGTATTTATTTAATGTAAACTATTTTGATTTTTTAATGATTTCGAATAAATTATGTAGGCAGGCAAAAAAAATCATTAAAGAGCAGTCTCGCATCATGCTTGTTAGAAGAACAGGTTGAGGTCAAGTTTCACAGCCATCTCCACTTTGAAACTTAATATATAAAAGCCGGGTTTTTTTTTTTTTTTTAATACGAAATCAAGTATGTTTTGGGCTTAAGTGGGAAACATTTCAACATTTCAACTATGGTCAAGCTCTCCACTTTGAAATAGAAGGACCCGAGGAAAGAGCAGTGGCTAGTTTGCCGCTGAAAGAAAGAATCTTTGTGAGATGTTACTGCTGTCCCTTTGGCTGAAACGATGACCTGCGCTAATCCTAAAGGTCAAGCTGGTAACAATGCTTTCTGAGTAGCGCGTTTTAACATCATTAAAAAAAATCTTTAAAACGAAAAGGCTAAACCCAACCTCTTCATACCGATAATTGTACAACTTCAATTTTGCTAATTACACATTTCTCCTCAAGAATTCAGCGGTATGTAGGAATTCTAATAAGTGTGTGTGATCCTTAAAGAACTTAAGCTGTTGTTGGCGTGGGGAAGCATTTAGAAAACAATGTAAATGCTTAACCAAAGGCGTGAACAAGGTACAGCGGGGAGAGGAATCCACTTGAACTCTGAGCTCTCCAATTTTAAATTTCTACAAAGGGTAAATGCTTTTTTTTTTTTTTTTTTTTTTTTTGCAAATTCGACATGAGAAAACATGGCATTTGGCAGAGAAGAGAAACACTTGATAAAATGTGTATTAGGGTCCAGGAGGGGGAGCCGAGACCAAGCTGTCACGGACTCAGGTGAATTGCTACCTAGCTGCTCCTCTGAGGCCCTGGTTCTAGAGCGCAGCTGGGGGGGTGGAGAGGTGGTGACGCCTGTGGGGCTGGAATCATGGTTCCTCCACTTAATTAACCGTTGTGTGGTTTTTGGCGGTTAAATAACTTTTGTTTCCTCAATTGGAAAGTGGGGAGATGGTAAAAAGATCAGCTCGTAGGGCTGCTGTGAGGATTTTATGACTTCGTATACGAAGCGAAAGCGCTTAGAAGCATGCCTAGCACGTAACACATATTCAATACATGTTCGCTGTTACTACAAGATGAATATGGAGCGAACCCCTTACTAATGGCGATGGCTTGATGACCTGGAAACATTGGCAAAGCAATATTAACAGCTAACAGCCACATTGTGGATGACGAATAAGAAAGAGGGAGACAGGGTAACTGGTGCTATTAATAGAATGGTCGGTGCCAGAAGGCAGCACAAATCCCCTAAGCCTGTGTGTCCAATATGGTCGCCACTAGCCACCTGTGCTATTGAGCTCTTGAAATGTGTTTAGTCTGAGATGAGATGTGCGCACGTATAAAATACACCTGGGATTTGCAAATCTTAACACCAAAAAAGTAAAGCATCTCCTTCATAGTTTTTATGTTGATTACATGTTTAAATGATTATATTTTGGATATTTTGGGTTAAATATAATACACTATTGAACTTCACCCTATCTTAAAACTCTTGTCATGTGGCTACAAGAAAGTTTTAAATTACGTGTGTGGCTTGTATTATCTTTCTATTGGACGGCACTGTTCAAAAGTGTGAAAGGAACCAACTGTCCCCGTCCTTAAACTCTTTCCCATTAAGTTTCTCACTGGTGGGCAAACCACCATGTGATTCTGTTCCAGAAAATTCTATTTCCCTCCCTCTCAGAATCTCTGAAGGAAGCCACATTCTTTCTCTCTCTGTTTTTTAAAAGATTTTATTTATTTATTTGAGAGAGAGAGGGAGGGAGGGAAGGGAGGGAGAGGGAGCAAAAGAGAGCACGAGGCAGGGGAGAGACAGAGGGACAAGCAGACTCCGGCTGAGTAGGGATCCCCGACACAGGGCTTGATCCCAGGACCCTGAGATCATGAACTGAGATGAAGGCGACACTGAACCGACTGAGCCACCCAGGAGCCCCAGGAAGCCACATTCTATCACTGATACTAACGCTGTGATTCACTCCGATTTACTAATCCAAATGTGCCCACCATGGCTTTGCTCCGTCTCCTGTGTGGTGAGAACCGAGATTTCTGAAACGGTGCTGAGTGACAGGCCTCGCCTGGAGCTCAGGTTTCATCATGTCCGATTACTCGTCCTCTCAGAACCTCAGTTCATCATCCAGAACAGAAGGGTAACGCTAATGATGGCCTATGTCATAGGGCCATGGTGTAAGATATTTATATTAAGTATTTAGAGCAATGCCTGGCACATAGTAAGCCCTCAGTCGATGTTACAGATTCTTTATCCTATCTTTGCCTGAAGTGTCTTTGGAGGTGGAGGGCTCTGAATTATTAAATCTGTTTTGAGTTTAGGTGAAAAATCTACCCAGGCTATTCTGCTGATGAGTGATGAAACTACAGAACCACCAAAGATGTAGCATTCCGGCTTCTGGTCTCCCCTGTTTGAGGGAACCGATGGAGGAGAGAGCGCAGCGACAGCCATCTCTCGGGGGCCAGATGGGAGCGAAGAGTGGGCTTCATGAGTGCGAAGCGCACAAAGGACAGGGATGGGTGGCATTTGTAGGTCCCGTTTTCTGCCAGTGGAAATAGGGATAACTTCAACCATCTACCTCCCAGGTGTCGGGTAAAGATCAGACAAAATAACGTATGTCTACTGATGTGCTTTGAAAACTGTCCCGCTCTGGAGCAGAGCCCATGAGTCATTATTCTCTAAATGCCCAAGTTCACAATTTAAACAAAATGGAATTCAAGTGCCATGCCGGTTCAGAGGAGGGGGAGCTCACCGTGTGCTGATTTACCAGGAAGGCTTTCTGCAGGAGGTGTTACTCGAAATGGGCCTTAAAGAGAGAGGAGAGAGAACCAGGGGCCATTGATCGGTGCAAATGGCTGCCAGTCACATGTCCTTGTCATGAGGTGAAGTATGAATCCACTTCAGACACAATCATAGTCAAAGGGGTTCCCAGAATCTTTCTGCTGACTTGCATGAGGTAAAATGCACCCTGAATGCTCGCTCGCGTGGAGTATTTTCCTATATGGCAGGTCTCTGGGGAATAATTCCACATGAATCCCTGATTTACTGCACTCTTTGCGACCAAATGGTTTGTGTTAACTTTTATACCCACAAAAGGGGAACATTTTGGGCTGATTATTGAATACTTAAATGTAATAAAGCCCCTCAAATTTATGAGAAATTGTAATTCAATCAATAAAGCAAGCGCACGGAAATAAAGAAAAAAGTTCATGACAGAGATAAAAAGGCAAAGTCTCCATTAATTCTCCACACACTGCCTCAGCTCTCTCTCCAGAGGTAACTAATTCATTATTACTATTATTGCAGTTAAAAGGAAGACCAGGAAGAAGGGTGGGGGTTGGGGGGGGAAGGAAGAACATAAAGGAGGGGGAAGGAGATAAAGAGCAAAGATTTATGGAGTGGGAAGAGACCTCAGAGGTAATCTAGTAAGTGATTTGCTTAAATGTCATTCAGCTAGTTAGTGACAGAGCACAGACTGAACCTGAAATCTCCCGACCCTCTCTCTCTCCAGGTCCCTTCCGACACCACCACATGGTTTGGGGAGAGGGGGCTGACAAGAGCAGTCAGTGGAAAGGGTAAGGCCCAAAATCCCAGCCCCAGTCTTCTTAGATTCCCACCCCCTCCCCCTCTTTGAGATGCAAAACCCTCTCTCTTACACTTTGAACTGGCTTCCCTTAATCTTCTCCTACCCCTTTCTATTCCAAACCACCAAAAGGAACTTCTCTGTGAGCTGTCTAAATCTTTACAGAGAAACTCCCTCCAGTGATCTTTATTTACTAGGGGAACATCGCTTGATCTGTCAGTTATATATTTTTCGGCAGAGTTAAAGAATTGCTCGTGTTATCTAGTACCTTCCATACGGTTTTTGGTCTCTAGTAAACACTTAGTGTTGAAATAGAATTTACCAAGTGGAAAAGAGCTGGCATTTCTGATATCCCCCAACGCAAATATTCGACCCAGTCGCTAGACCAACAATGGAAGTGTGAACGCGCTCCGAAGCGGGCTCGTAAAACTACAAAGTTGAAGATGTTTCCACCATCACAGAGTTTACAATCTAGTTGGGCGGATGGACAAAGCTCAATTATCCATAATGGCCTCAGCAAAGATGTGATAATACCTCATCTCATTAGCATGTTAGCATATGCTATAAAATATGATAATTTTAAACTCAGATGAACGCTTTTTATTCTTTTCCTCTATAAAAGGCTGGGGTGGGGATCCAATTCATGACATTCCTATACAACAATGGGGACACTGTTTCCACATTGCTCATTCCAAAAGGCATTTCTGAAAGCTAGAGATAGATGCCTTTTAGAAAGTAGACCACATTTTCTGGCACAATACTTAATTTATTCTCCTTTGATGACATGCCTGGTGGAATGAAGGAAATGGGGGGGGCGTTCCATAAAACCTGATGAGGCAGAATTATAACACAGATGGTATAACAGTTTATACAATATTAACAGCTCTTTTAATGTCAAGCTAGTCCATATAAAGGCATCAGAGAGAGAACGAGCTGTGTTTCTGCCTTTTAACTATATAGTTGAAGAAAAATGTGAGAAGCAATGAACCCGTCAGGAACATTTCAGTTTGCAGGTTATGACTTTCAACGTGAAGCTGCCTTTGGATGGTCGAATGGTCATTATCTGCTATCGTGATTTGGGATCCCAGTCTGGAGCCGGGGTGTGGGGGGTAGTGGCGAGAAAGCATGTACCCATTTCCCCGTGCGACAGCCAGGTTCCCTGGAACACTTGAGTAGGAGGCCGGTGGTTGATGTGTCTTTGCAGCCGGTAGAATCAGATTGTAGTTGAAGTCCGAGGAGGACTAGATGGTGACGTTTTTGATAGCACCAGTCTCCCCAAACCCTCTTCCAGGGGCTTGCTTGCACCCCTGGTGCTCCAGATTTGGGCAGTAAGAAGTCAGGATCTTGGGAAGGAGTCTGGAAAACAGGCCCAGGCCATCAGCAGCAAAGAGCAAAGAAGGAAGAGCCTGGGTCCAGTGCTCCGAAGTGCCACTGCCTTGTGACGGCTCTGCCACTTTACAGACATTACCTCATTTTAACCTTGGCAACAACAGTCCCCCCACCCCCTGCCCCAGGACAATCAAGCTCAGAAATATTTCAAGGACGACTTAAGTTTCTTTCAAAATTGACCAAAACAGTGGGGGCGTCTCAGGCAAGTTATTGCGGGGGGGGGGGCTCAGTTTCCTCATCTGTAAAATGAAGTGATTAGGTTAGATGCCCACTAAGGACCTTGCCGACCTAAAATAGGGGCTCCAACTATTCTTGAAGAGCTACCCTGCTATGTCATTTCAAGCTTTAATGCTGTGATGCACCGTAGTTCATCATAAACTTAGTGTAAGAATTAGGATGTAAGAATTTGACCAGGAGTCAGGCGGAATGAAAGGCAAATTGGGATTTGGGACGTTCCCCCCCCCCAACCCAGGAATTGTGCCAATCTGTCAAATACTAGCGTTAACTTCTGAGGCTGCAAATATATGATAGTATTAAAGCCAACAGAAATAATTTTAGAATTAATTTGCCAAGAGCTTTAGATCTTAAATATTAAGACTTTGGCGTAAACTTGTAACTTTGTTGCTGGAGTTTCATCAAGTACAGAGATTAGGTTAAGAATGGTGGGGTTTGAATTGTAAATGAAATAGTTGAAATTGCAAGAAACCCAGGAGCTGTAGAGCAAAACAAGTGTAAACAGGACACTTTGTTAAGGAACCAACATATAACATGTATTCCCTTAACTTGTACACTTAAATTTCTGACACAGAAGTAAAAATCAAGTAAATGTATGTCATCCCCTCCCCTCCACCCAGCAGATTTTAAAGATGTTATAAACTCCTATTTAAAGAAGAGCCTTTTGAAGCTTAATGAAGAGGGGGTAATTAGTTGAGTGGGACTAGGGCAAATCAAATTTGGTCTTGCTTTTGTTAGGTGGTTAACCAAACGGATGGGGTCTATTTCATTTCTAGTTTGTTGATTATCCCTAGACATTTGATTTTTTGAAAATAATTTGGGTTGAGGAATAAATATAAATAAATAAATAAATAAATAAATAAATAAATAAACAGAAGGAATACTACATCTAGTAACTAATAAAAGATGTAACATCCAAATACACTGATACGTAACACGACGTCGGAAGAATAAGTGTATTTCTGACAACTGAAAAAACGTGATTAAAATGTGCAAAGGAAGAAAACAAATTTTATTTCAGATCCAATTAAAGAAAGCCTCAAATAGTGTAATCAGATCTGCAGGTTGTTGACATTTGCAAGGTGTTCTGTCTTACTCTGAAGAAGCTACTTACTACTGTTCGTCAAGATCTAGCGGTTTCCATGCTTTTGTTTAAAGGATCTTTAAAGCAAAATTGCTAATGAAATAAATATGGAAGGATTTACAGATTAGTCAAGTATTACATTCTAAAAATATATTTTAACCCTAGATATTCACTAGGATTATTTGTCTTGCTGTTTCTCCAAAATCAACAAGCAGACTCTATATTTAAAATGGCTTTGTTTGTTAGCCTCGATATCCTCCAAGGAAACACTGAACTTTGGTCTATTTAATTAATTAGAAAAAACATAAAAAGCTTTAACATGCCGCTGTACAGTATTTTTTTGTAATACATACCAACATATCGTGTTTGCTTCTTTAACCTTGAGTTCTGGAATACTTAAAACCCATCCTGTAATAATGTTATTTAGTTCAGCAAGTTTATCAATTTGATACCTAAACAGTTTCACAAATATGCAGCCCACACGTGAATCATAACTTCCACATTTTCTCCTTGCTTTAATCTCCTCTTTTAATTCTTCAAGATGTTTTAGTAAGTAGCAGCTATGGAAATGGGGTCACTACCAGCTATAAAGGGGCCGTTTGTCTTAGTGACGTGACTCATTGTTTAAAAGTGTAGGGAGTAACGTTTCAAGTAAATTCATGAGGGCTTGCAGAAGTGTGGGATGATATGCACAGGTCACTCTTTTTCTGAAAGAATAAAAATACACACAGAGCCCCAAAGAGGGTTATAAATGATATGATTAGAAAAAATAAAACTCTGTCCTGCCATGTTTGATTTTTAAATCATGAGTCTTCCTGTTGACTTAGACATCCTTTCAAACCTTTCAAAAGTAAGCTAGATTACATTTGTTTTGAGAAAAGAAAATCTCTCTTTCATTTTGAAAGTCGATGTGCTCCGTAGGCTGTATCTGTTGAAAGATTTCCTTTGACAGGGACCGTCAGCCCTGTTATTTCGGTTGTTCCAAGCTTTCAGAGCAGTCCTTTCAGGCATCCGGGTAATTCAACACATTTCACTGCGCCTTCCTCCTCAGCATGAAGAAGGCCAGACAATAGATCTACTTCCTTCAGCAATCACAAGTCGGGAGACAGTTAAAGAGAATCTCTCCGCATAGCCGAGAACTACCAAGCTGAGGATAAACGTCATCTTTGAGGAGAGGGGAGAAAAAGAGAGGCAGAAGCTCTAAAAGAGCCACTGGGCTCTCTTTCCACATAGGTCGTAGGATATCACCAGGCTTTGGTTCAGTCACAGCAGAGAGAACATTCAAGTAATTAATTAAATTCGGGGTTTCTCACTTTCAGGGAATATTTGTGACTCAGGGCTTTTACTTTTGAATGGCGACAATTTCAAATAGCACACTTCCTAGTGTAAAATGATTATATAATTGGATCGTCTTTAACACCACGATCTGCTTGCTTTGGAAGCAAATGGTGTGGCGACACGGTTTTGGACGTTGTGTTCCATATCATGACTAGTTTCACGTAGAAATGTATAATGGAGCCAAGATGGACAAATTTAATCAGAAAAGTAATTGAAAAAAGTGATGTGTGTAAAACATTTTTGTTTTATAGCTTTTTCTTTGATTATAGTATTACAGTCTGCTAGCAATTTTATGGTTTGTAATACCAGAAGTTCCACTTCTAAGGTCACATAAACAGGAAAATCAAAGTGTTTCAAACAGAGTGTAAAAATACCTTTAACACTATTTAATCTTAATAGTGAATCACTTTAATGTCTACTGAGTCTATTCTCAAGGTAGAATTCATTTGAGAAAATTTTTTCTGCTGATGGAAGGCAGGCTCTTTTTGTATCTTCTCAATATTTGCATAAGTATTTTGTTCTAAAATATTTGACCTGTAAAAAATAGTTTGTTAGTGAGAGGAAACAGTTTTAGCGTACTATTAGGAAGCAAAGATCCCCAGAACAGTGTAATTTTAAAGCACTGCATATTAACCAATTAGTTCCATGTTGTGTTAGGGCCAACATACTTCATCCGAATTCTGCAAGATGTAATTTCATTCTATTGTAATTTAATAATTCTTGCCATTCAAAAAAGATTAACTTATCAATGAACCTAAGAAATATTTGTAAATAACGAAACACTTATTCTTGAAGAAAAAAATCAAAGTTAGCAAAGACCAGCTTATAGAGGTAAAGCTTACTAAGGGATGAAATTTAATAAAATGTGTATTTTAAACTTATTCACGTTTCAGAAAGTCGATCCATCTCTTGCTGCCATTCGATCTTTGATTGAATGAGATTGGGATAAATATATTTTTTACTTTTTGCATTTTTAAACCAAATTGTATTAACTGTGTATGTTCAATTAGTGAAATTTTCTGCTTCTTACCAAGGGGTACACCTTTTGAAATTGATATTTAATTCACATTGACACTATTTAGTTTTAGACGTATTGTTTATGTTATTAACTTGATTTTATGTTGGCACATGCTATTGAAAAGAAATCACATTCAGAAGTTCATTGTTAACTCTAACTTTTTCCCCTTTTTTGCTGACATGTTTTCATAAGCAAATTAAGGTTTGGTAAACAAAAAGTTTCAAATTTCTTTTTTTAGGTTGACTTATCTTAATATTGTTGCCATTCAAAACAAGACTGATTCATTTTTAAAAATACCAAGTGTTGGTAAATACAAGAACGCTTTCCTTTTTCATAAGAACAAAGTGAATGAAGACCAGTATTATCTGAATCTAATGAAATTACAGTTCCTGATCTAGGATCCAAGAGCAAAATAGCATTTGAAATATTTTCTCCTTGGACCCTTCCCCATTTTGTTCAGTGAGCGTTCTCATCTGCTGGCTTTGTTTTAGGCCTCAGGGGCATGAACACTCACACATGAACACAGAACCACACAAATGTAGCACAGCACACATACTGCAGGAAGACACCAAATTTCTGATCCCAGGCAAAACTAGAGGGTAAGAGGCCTTCACTGCAAATGGAGTCCAAAAAAATTAAAGTAGTAAATACACATAGAACAAAAGCTCTATTCTAGTTGTGCAAGGAACATAATACTCTTAAATTACTTTCTGGTTTCCATGGGGACCTTTTTGTTCTAAGATACCAATCATTAGGTTTAACAGAGCCACTTAATATTATTTCTAAATCAAGTGAGATGATTTCTCAACTGGGTAAAATGTCAATTACCGGTAGTATTTTTAAAGGTGCTAAAATCCAAACTACTTGGAATCGCTGCTTTATGTGGCACAATTAAATCTAAGGTCAGTAGAGAGGAGCCCCTCCTCCCCTCTTCAGGCAGATAAAAGCTCAAAGTATCTCTCTTTTGGGGGGGGATACTTTACAGGATATCTGCTTTTTGAATTCATTATGAACTCAAAATAGTGGCAAGAATTTTAAATTGCGATGAGAATTCTTAGGCTCACGAAAGGTAAGTTCTTCCTCCTTTGGGCCAGTTTTGATACCTTTCTCACACATTCTTACAGAACATCTGGGCTTCTGTGTAAGCATATGTTCTATATGACATATATAGATACACACACACACACACACACACACACACACACACACACAGGCCAATCTGTTTGGGCGTAAATGATGTGCCTGGGGCTAGGAGTTGTGGCTCCTTTATTTTGCAGAATGCCTAAGTATTGTTTGTCTCACAATACTGGGAGCCGAGCAGGAGCCTGGTGGGAGCCTGGAGCCTTAAGCCCTGGGCTGTGGTCTGGGGGAGGGGACGGGGTTGCGGGGTCACAAGCTCTTAGCTTTTAGCCTCAGCATGACCACAAGTTTTAAAGCATGAAGGGATCACGTGCTTTTCTTTGAGCAGTTAGTTATTCTGACTTTTTGGGTGTGTGTGTGTGTGTGTGTGTATGTGTGTGAAATGCTTTGTTCTTAAGCTTTTTTTTGATTGTCTAGGTATTTTGGCTGATGATTACGGTTTTTTTTCCCAAAAGAAAAAAAAAGACAAAAATAAATTACTTCGTGTGCCAAAGTGTCCTCAGTTTTAAAATAACCAATATCTTGTACTTAATTTTACCTTGCGTTAGGCAGGTACTGAGATGGAATAAATTATTTTCGCCAGTTGGGAACTTGATCCAGACATTCTATATGTTGCAAGCCTTTAAAAAAAGTTAAGAACAAGAAAATATCCTGGTAAAGCAATCTCAAAATACCTTATTCCGGGTATTGTTCTGGCTTTAAAGGGAAGGAGGGGTGGGAGGAGGGGTAGGAGTTGGGGGGGGGGGGCGAGTAGGAAGACTCCGGGAGGATGTCTTGTTTAATGAACTGTTTAAAACTTTTGGAAAAATTTTAAGCTAGCGAAGTCCCTCAATATGGTATTTCCATTTGGAAGCCTCTACTTTAATATTTCACTTTGGGGGGGGGCTGCTTCTGCTTGTTCCCTTTTAAATGGGATGATTTCATTTTTTCCAACTCTCTTCTGTCTCTCGAACCAAGACACATAGAGTCGGAATGCCAAATTAAGACTTCGGATGATAACGAGATTTATTCGGGAACATTTTCCCAAATCAGGGTAATGGGTCTTTTTGTTCTGGTGGCGAAGAGGATGAGGATATGTTTACTCATTGACCGGGAGCTCTGGCTGCAGCTGCAGGACACAATTAATTATGCTAATAGTTTGTGAGGAGCGGATGTAACTCCCCCACCCCCCTTTTTTCGGGGGGGGAGGGGAGTTTGGCAAAAGGGGAAGGAGACGCCCTGGGGTCGGATCACATGATATTATCTTCGCGCCACTTTCGCAAAAACCCTTTTTTTTTACTCCAGGTTTTGCTCGAGCTCAAAGGTACTGTTCTTATCTTGCTTTAATACAATGTTTCTTAAAGTCGGGCTTAAGCTCTCTTCCTTCCCCCTCCTCTTCTTTCCACTGCTAGTGGTTACCATTAAAGGTCGAAAGTTGCATTGCAGCCGGTGCCATCACACAGGAGGGATCTGGTTGGGTGGTAAACTTAGGGCTGCGTGGTTTCCAGAAAGTACCAGACGCCCCAGGGTGGGCTGCAAGGTCTGTCTGCGTGTTTTATGTGAAGGGGAGAAATCCCACCTGTAGCGGTGACTCCTGCTGGAGAAATGAGTGTGGCTCGAGTGGCATCCACCGCTGAGTCCCCAGGGGCGCTGGCCGTTCAGGTTGGACTCCATCGCGGGCCAGGGGCGGGAGAGGCCAGTCTTTTGTAATCGGCTCGCCTGAGCTATTACTACTGTGCGCCAGGTTGAGTCACATGGCGCCCTTGTCCTCCTCTGGGCTTTGGGCTGCCACAGTCTCCCCCCCCCCCGTAACAATGGTGGGGAGGGAGGGGTCCGCCTTCTTTTGGCAACCCCCCTCCCTCCCTACCCTCGCTGGCCTTCCAGCGCTTTCCTCCCCAGACCCCGCGGGCTCGCTGCCCTCTCTGATTTGTGACTGGTCTCCCGCACTACCCCCCGCCCCTCAAACTCCCTCGCGCGCCAGTGTCTGCCTGGGACGTGGAGTAGGTATAGTCTGACTATTGCATTTTGCCCCGTGTTCAAAGTCTGGTATGCACCGTTCCATGTTTATTGTGCTTCTGAGACATCGTCTTAATTTTCACACAGTTGTACTTGGGCTTTGGCCTTTAAGCAGTCCGCCCTCAATTGGTTCTCATTAGCCGCGGAATGAGAAGAGAAAGCAAGATAATTGCACCGTATCTGCCTTGCATTTGTGCGTGTACTCGGTGGCAGCTACCGTTAGCGATGCCTGCCAAGAAACCCTGATTTAGTGGCTGAGGGGGGGCGCCTGGCAAAGGCGAAACCCTCCAAACAGTAGCACAAGGTGCCAGAGGTTAAAACTTTCACATGTGCACGGGGTGGAAATGCGGGGTGTGTGTTTCTTTCCTCCTCGGGCCTTCGGAACACTTTCAGTCTAGCGGCGAGGCGGCGCGCATGCGCGCGCCGGGTGGGGGACACCCCGGTCCCACGGCTCCGTGGGCCTCGTCGTCTGTCTCCGGTGGGGGGATGGGGCGAGCGCCGCCGGAGCGGACGGGGTGGCGGCTAGCGCGCCACCCTGGGCTCGGCGCCAGTGGCACCGGCTCCGGCCCGGCCGGCGGCCCGGGCGCGCCTTTAATTAAAGCCTGCAGCTTGGGGCAAAAGAGGGGAATACGCCGGCTGCGCCCAGCCCGTGGGTAACTGCGACTCGGTGGGGTTTGCGCTGTGGCGGGGTGGGGGTTCCGTTTCCTAATTCCTGTGCGGCCGGGTGGGCGGGGGCGGGCTTTTTTCCCTGGGCTATTAAAGGCGGAGGGGCGGGCTTTTCCCAGGGATATAGCTTCGGACTGAGGGCCGAGGGGACGGAGCGCTCCTCAAGTGGTGGCCGCCGGGCCAGTGGCCCGCGCCGTCTGCACGGAGGCGCTCGGGTGAGGCGTGCGCCCGCGGCCCCGAGGAGTCGCCGGGACGCGTCTCCCCGCTTCTCTTTCTCCTCGGGCTCGGGGGAGGCAGCGCTCGCCCCGGTCCCCGGAGCGCTCGGGCGGCATGTCGCGCGGGCGCCGGCAGCGGGCGGGCGGGCGCGGGGTCGCCGCGCGTGCCACCTGCGAGGGCCGGGCGCGGGCAGAAGCGGGCACCTTCGTGGGGGCCGCCGGGAGCGGGGAGGGTTGACTGCTGGGTGGGAGGGGACGGGGGGGCGGGGGGGGGACGGAGCGGGCGGGACTTGAGAGCAGCCGAGTAGCAGAGTGCAGTTGAGGGGTAGCGGGAAGCGGGGGCGCCCCCTTTCTCCTCCGCCGCCGAACTTTAGGCTGCGGGGGGCCTTGGGGGGGCGCGGGCCGAGGGGGTGCACGTGTGGAGGGGAGAAAAGGACTCCCCTCCCCCTTGGCTTCTCTCCCACCAACCGGGGAATGGAGGGGGAGGGAGGCGTGGGCTTGGCGCGTTTTTGGTGCTTTGAATGGAGAACTCCGTTTCCCATGATGCTTTGTTTCTTTCTCTTTAATCTCGGCGGCGGAGGCTGCAGCACGAGGACTGGAGCGCGTGGTGCGAGCAGCTGGAGCACACCCTGGGCGCGGGCGCTCCGGGCCTTCAACCGGGCACTAGGTGAGCGTGTGCGACACGCGGGAAGGGGCCCGGGGGTCCGCAGGGCGCGTGTGGACGGCGTTGGCGGCTTTGCCTTCTCTTTACCATTCGAAGAGGTTGCAGTGGCCGCCCGGCGTGCGCGATGTATGCCAGATGACCGGTTAATTCAAGAGCGGTAGTAAGTGTGCACGGCGCGCTCTCGGACCCTCGTGGGGCGCAGTTTTGCCAAGTGGAGTCGTCAGATACTATGCATTAGGAGTCCAGTGGGGAGTATTTTTTTTTTAACTGAGAAAAAATAACTTTGTGGGAGTAGAAACTCAAATTTAAGAGGAAAAAGGTCACCCCTCTTTTTTTTTTCCTCTGTTAACTTGAATCTTCCTCCCCTATAGAAAATTGAGTTTAGATTTAATTGTAATTATAATGAATCAGTTGAGTTTTCATTTAAAGACCAGATTAGTGGCATAAAGGGTACTATGACGGCAGCCCGACATGTAAAAATTCCCTCATTTAGGTAAACATACTACAGATTTTGGTCTCTGAGTTTTGTCTTTTTTGACAAAACTTAACCCGTTGTGGAAGAGGTGGGGGAACCTTGTGAGCCCTTTTCAAATAGGGGCTCACTTCCTCGCTGCATATTCTTAGGTAAAATAAGCACTTGGAAATGGGAGAAGGTTTTCTTATGGACGATAATGACATGAAGGAGAGAAGAGCTAATCTGCCTTCTTTGGGTTTAATGGAGAAAATGGGTCCATAAATGTTTAAACAGAACAAGAGCCCTTTGAAATAGATCAAAATGTGACATCCCTGGGCCATCTGTGCATTATGTGGAGGGCGCGGAAGGCTAGGTTTCTTAAGCCAGCTCTAAAATTTCTCATTTTCTATTAATGGGGTGGGGGCAGGGCATATGCATTTCATCCACCCAGTCCCATTTTGCATAGAGGCCCTACCTCAAGAAGCAGATACCCCGACTTTTACATGCATCCTGCTCTGAAAGTGCCTCTTCTAAAATCAGGGTGGATCCAGTGGGCCTGCAAATGTACTGGAATGCAGGTCTCCGGTTTTCTTAGATGCAGAGGCGAAGCCCCCACTCTGCTTATACTTAAGAAGTGGACTTTTGAAACGGCCAGTGTTAGTTGTGTTCAACTCTGTACATAATTCCGATTATTAATATTTCTCAGGGTTTGGCTGCAACTCTAAAACCTCGCTGGGACTCTAAGCCAAAGGAAAGCTTGCTTCAGGAATATTAACTAGTCGTTTACTCGGGTCGGTGACTAATTGTCGTTGTTGTTGTTTGTTTTTGTTTTTTGTTTTCAACTAGATGAGTCTGCCGAGATCTGAGGATGGAAAAGAAGAGCTCACTCGTGGAAGACCCTTTTGCTCCAGGAATAGGCCTTGGCCATGTAAAAGTGCTTACAGTGCAGGTAGCTTTTTGAGACCTACTGCAATGCAAGCACTTCTTACATTACCATGGTGATTTAATCAATGGCTCCTGAGAACTGTCGTTTGTGCATAATGAAGTTGTGGATGCTTGTGAGCCGGTCCTCAGAATGTGTCTCTTGTGTTAAGGTGCATCTAGTGCAGTTAGTGAAGCAGCTTAGAATCTACTGCCCTAAATGCCCCTTCTGGCACAGGCTGCCTCACGCTCAGCACTGCAACGTAGGCCCTGAGTAATAATTTGAATAGGCCGAGCTTCAAAGGTTTGTTGTTCCGTGGTTTCATTGTTTGCTGGGAGCGGATGGTGGGGACCGGGGGCAGTGTACGGCTGCGTCCCAAGCAGAAGATCGGGTCCTCGTAGTACCAAAGTGCTCATAGTGCAGGTAGTTTTGGCTTTACTCTACTGTAGTGTGGGCACTTCCAGTACTCTTGGACAACGAGTCTCTCGATGATGGAGAGAACATTGAAAGACACTGCCACTTACGGTCAGTTTTGCAGGTTTGCATTTCAGCGTATATATGTATATATGGCTGTGCAAATCCATGCAAAACTGATTGTGATCACGTGTGCTGTCTCCGGCTTTGTGGCTCTACCCGCGCATCTCCAGCCTTCAGGCCCATTCATCCGTGGGTGGGGATTTGTGGCATTACTTGTGTTCTAGATAAAGTATTGCACTTGTCCCGGCCTGTGGAAGAAAGGAGGATTTTATCGTCTTCTTATTCCCACTTTAAATTGTAACGGTTGTAAGTTCTTGCTATTTGGTAATTGTAAAATGACCTGTTTTGCTGTTGTCGGGTGGATCACGATGCAATTTTGATTAGTATAATAGGAGAAAAATTGCACGGTATCCATCTGTAAACCGCAGGACCTTTGTTGACGACAGTCTGTATCAGTACTCAAGTAAGATGGTAAAATCCTTTCTCGAGTTACTGCTGTTAACAAGTGTTTTGGAATGTATCTGGATTAAAAAAAAACAACATTAAGATTTTTAAATAAAATATTTGAAATTCTGTAGTGTGTGTTTTGGCAGTTTGGTAAATGATCAGATTGTTCCTGAATGTCATTGGGCCTTGAGTTTGCAAAATAAATGAACTTTTAAAATCTGAAAAGTTGGGTTCTTTTTTTTTTTTTTTAATAAAGATTAACAATGCTAGAGGATTTTTTTTTTTTTTAAATCTCGTGGTGGCTGTGGTCCTAAAGGAAAAGTTACGCAGAGCTGCTTTTCAAGTTGGCATCTACAGAAAGCACCAAGACACCTAATTTGGGGAATTTGATTATGCTAACAAATTTTGGACAACATGTGCTCCTTTTAAGTACATGCACTTACCCATATGAGGGGGTACAAAGTTGTAAACCAGTGGGACAGACACCTGCCCTTCAGGCACTGGGCATGTTTGAGATGTAACATTAGGGGAAGCAAGAACTTGTCAAACACGGTTTGGGATTCTGATGAAAGCTTTGGGTGGAATGGCCACTGGATGGAGAGATGCTGCCTTTGCTTCGGAGGCTAGCACGTGTTGGAAACCCGGATGCGGGCCTATTGTTAGGTTTGGGCCTCAGGGGCTCTGTAGGGCGACTCACCTTGAGCAGGAATTACTCACGCCCTGCTGGTTAGCTGTTGGAGACCTCGCAAAGTAGGAAAAGAGTTTTAACTAGTAACACAAAGTGTTTGAGTGTCGTCAGCCAGTTACCACGCAGATAAGGCCATTTGGATCCTCTAGCGGTTCTTAAACTCCAGCACTTGTTAGAACATGGGTGGCCGGTCTTTCAGAGGTTGATTCAGTGGGTCTGGGGTGGGGCTTGAGGATTTGCATTTCTAACCTGGGTGAGGCTGCTGCTGCTGGCCTGGGGTCCACACTTGGAGAAACCCTGCTTCAAAAGAGTCTGAAGACCTCAGCTTCTAGGAAAAATACGGTTCGCAAAGGAAGTTAACCTATCTTTAATTTCATGTTTGCTCTTTGGTTCTCTGCAGAAAGATGCTGGCAAACTGAAGAGGCTCTCTGGTGTGTGTCATTCTTACTTCCTGCCGCCTTGAACTTGGGAATTTTCAAGCCCTTTTAATTTTCCCTTATACCGTGGGTCCAATTTAATCACTCAAAGTGGCTCTTGCTGAATTGCACTCTACCCTTGAGCTAGTTGTCCAGGTCTTCTGTTTCCTCATTAGGGGAAACAGCGATAACGTTGGTCTCCCTCAAGGATAGGCGGGTTAAGTCTCATTCTCTGGAGGTAGTGGTGGCGGGGGGATGGATTTTAATTCTTAGTGATGAAGTGAAATCTTAATGAAAAGAGACTTTCGGTAGTAAAGTCTGTCTTCCAGTATTAAGTATGTGTGTGTGATTTTTTAAAAGTGACTAATGCTCGAGGCAATTATACGAGCATAAAGAACTCTACAGATATTTCCTGTGCTGTCTAATGCTTACTACTTTGTTGGTGCCTAATCATAGCGAAGTTTGATGTGGCAGCAAAGCCAAGGTCTCCCTCCCCTCTAATAAAGTAGCTCAGTAAAAGAGGGGATTAAAGCTTATTTGTTATAATCCTTAACACCACCAAACCTCCGCTTTAATAATACAAGTTTATTGTCTCTAGTGGTTCACTGGTGCTTTACCAAAGGTGGCTAGCATGCAGACAGTGATTGAAGTTTCCACTTTTAATGGGCATGTGTGGAGGGGCCGTGTTCCTCAGGGGTAGGCCGCGCTCCCTCTTACGGTCCCCATTCCTTCGACTACAATCAGGGCTGGGCTGGATGATCCTTGGGCCTCCTCTGGCTTCAGAAATTCCGATCGGTCCTTGTTAAAGTTACATGTCTCAAACAATTCGGAAAGTGCTTTGCATCTAATTCATTTGTCTAGAAACTTGGGGGAAAGGGGTATTCGAAATCATTAGTTACGGGCAAAATTAGTAACCTACACGTAGCGCTTACTCATTTCTAAAGAATGGTGGCGAGTTCAGGGGAAGCGCCAGCAGGTATGTGTTCCGTCTGTGCCCCAGAGGGTAGTTTAATATCTTACGGTTTCTCAAGGTCGTCTGTGCGGGCATCAATCTTCCCTAGACGGAAGGGTGGATGTGGCACAGGCTTAGTTAGCCCAAACATACGTTGACTTGGAAGTTGCTTTTTTGGCAATCCTCACTTATTTTAGCTTTGAAATGGAGGGACAAAAAGCAAAATGGCTCAAGCTAAAATTTTAGCTGAAAGAAAGAGTCCAGCTTTCTTCTTTAGTAACAGGACACGGAAGCCCAGGAAGAAGTGACTCGCTCGAGGTTTTGAGACATAACCAGGGACCAGGATGATGAGGGCCACACTACAAGTCTGGAAGCAGGGAGCAGGCCACAGGACTCTGGTTGGGACTGGGAGTGTGGCTGGGTCAGGAAGTGCTTCCCAAGGGCGGTGTTTGGGGAGGAGGCCGGAGGGGAGGTCAGGCCGGCAAGGAGGTCAGGCCGGCAAGAAGGCCAACGAAGGGACTAAAGAAGGGTCTTTATTAGGCGCAGAATTTATGCAAAAAGCAAGGGAAAGAAGAGGTCAGATAAGGCTCCTCCAAAGACCCACACCTGGTTCAGAATGTCTGCTGTGTATGAGGGGATAGGTAGGTTAGGCCCAGGTTTTGGAGCCTCGTTCTGAGTAGAAAGGGAGGTCACGTTAGAGTTCTAAGCAGAGAGGTGCCCTAAGCCAAATTTGCCCATTTAATAAGATCCCTCTGACAGCCATGTAGAGGCTGGCTTGGTGAGCCCTGGGCCTGCAGCCAGCTGGGAGGCTAGTTTACGGACGGGGCATGAGGATTCCAATCTGGACAGCAGTCGCAGGATAGACGGAGAGTCAGCGTTCTCCTCCAAGTACACGGACACATTTAATACAATTCCAACCAAAATCTTGAAGGGAGGGTTTCCAAACCTCACGATGGCTCTAAAGTTCACCTGTAAGAATGAACGGGGCAGAACAGTCAAGAAGATAGGGAAAAAGGAATCACGAAGCGGAACTCGCATGAGCAGATATGAAAAGCTATTCTAAAGCAGCATTTTAGAGGCGGCACCGGTACCAAAATAGACTCCCGTTGCTGAGGTTTCTCTTCTAATCTGCTGATCGAAGCCTATAGAAGTATTTAGGTGATCACCACGGTATCGCTTCAGATTGGTAAAGAAGAGAGATTCGTCAATAAAAGCTGCTGGGACAATTGGTGAACGACTTTTTCAAAAAAGATTTTCTTTATTTGACAGAGAGCCCAAGTAGGCAGAGCAGCAGCAGAGGGAGAGGGAGAAGCAGGCTCCCCGCTCAGGGAGCCCGACGTGGGGCTCGATCCCAGGACCCTGGTATCATGACCTGAGCTGAAGGCAGACGCTTAACCCACTGAGTCACCCAGGTGTCCCTGTTAACCACTGAAAAAACCAACAACAAAACAACAGCTAAAGCTCTCTCACCCCTCACATCAAAGTAAATTCTGGATGGATGAAGGGCTGAACATAAAAAAAAAAATGAAACCGCATATTATATTATTCTCTCTACTTTTCTCTATATTTAAAATTTTCATACAAATTTAAAAAGAATTAAACTATAAAACACTTTGAAGACAATAAGGTAAACATATGACCGTGAGATTGGGAAAAGCTGTTTTAAGCATAACATTGATGGCAGGATCCATGAAAGAAAAAATAGGAATTTGAACACATAACAACTTCACATCAAAAACCATGTTAAGGGCCTCCTGGGGGGCACAGTCGGGTGAGCATCCAATTCTTGGTTTCAGCTCGGGTGTTGCTCTCAGGGTCGTGAGATCGGCGTGGAGTCTGCTTGAAATTCTCTCTCCCTCTCTGCCCCTCCTGCTCATGTGCTCTCTCTAAAATAAATAAAGCTTTAAAAAAAATCTTAAAAGTCAAAAGACAAACTCAAAAATCATAGTGTTTAATATAGTATATAGGAATAGTAAACTTGCTTCCTTCCTCCCTTCTTCCCTCCCTCCTTCCAGGAATGTTTTATTGAGCATCTATTATGTGCCAGGCAATCTCTTAGTGCTAGGGAATCGGTATGAACAAAACAAAGTCCCTGCTCTCACCGGTTCTTATACTCTAGTGAAGGGAAACAGAGAAAGTAAGTATTTAGTATGTCAGATGGTAAATGCTATGCAGAAAAATAAAACAAGTATATTAGTTTGCTAGGGCTGTCATGACAAACTGGGTAGCTTGAAACAACAGAAATTTATCCTGTCATAGTTCTGGAAGCTCGAAGTCCAAAATCAAGGTGTTGGCAGGCCCTCTGAAGGCCCTGGGGGATGATCCTTCTCTTGCCTCTTCTGGGCTTCCGGTGGTTGCCAGCGGTCCTTGGCTTTCCTTGGTTTGTATATGCATCACTCCAGTCTCTGCCTCTGTCATTACGAGATACTCTTCCTGTGTCTCTCTGTACATGGCTCTCTGTCTCTCCTCTCATAAGGACACTGGTCACTGGATTTAGGGCTTCCCCAAACCCAGTGCGATCTCATCTCAACTGTATTACATCTGCAAAGATCCTATTTTCAAATAAGGTCACATTCACAGGTATGGGATTGAGGACGTGAACATACCTTTTGAAGGGACACAATTCAACCCAGTAGAGCAACATAGGGAAATAATTCCAGGGTTGGCTGCTGGGTCAAAATACAACAATCAGGGGAGTTCTCACTGATGAGGTGACAAGTGAGTAGACAGGAGGTGGTCATGAGGGAATGAGCCCCGTGGACATCAAAGGGAGAGCACAGTAACTCTTCCGACTCTACAAAGAGCTGCATCATAATAGCTATAAGTTCACTGAGCACTTCCTGTGTTTCCCGCACCTGCCACAATAAATGCTTTACATGTGTTATCTCATAATTTTCACAATCCTGTAAGATAGTAATAGTCTGGAAAATCAATCTATTATTATTTCCAGTTTTGAGATGGATAAACTGCAGCTCAGAAAGGTCAAGTCATTTGTCCAAGTTTGCTCATCTAGTAGGCCAAGAATCGAGTCCATATCTTTGTGTCTCCAGAGTCTAAGCCGATAGAATAACGGTTATTAAAGAAGGAAATTCCCAAGTGATAACTTTTAAAAAGTTCATCCTCGGAACACCTGGGTGGCTCAGTCGGTTCAGCGTCAGCTTTCGGCTCAGGTCACCATCCCAGGGTCCTGGGATCAAGTCCCACATTGGGCTCCTTGCTCAGCGGGGAGCCTGCTTTTCCCTCTGCCTGCTGCTCCCCCTGTTTGTGTTCTCTCTCTCTCTGACAAATAAATAAATGAAATTAAAAAAAAAAAGTTTATCCTCATTAGCAATGAATGCAAATGGAAACAACAGTAAGATTTGTTTTTCACATGTCAACTTTACTGTGGTTAAAAAGATTGGGAATAGGAGTACATACTATGTAACTCCACATCTATGAATTTCTAGAATAGATTAAATTGATCTCTGGCAGAGAAAAATCAGAACTGTGGTTGCCTCTTGGGATGGTGAGGGTGTCCCAGCCTGGGAGACCTTTCTGGGGTGATGGAAGTGTTCGGTGCCTGGACAGAGGTTTGGGTTCCATAGGGTGTATGCTGTTGTCAAAAGTCACCAAAGGGGGTGCACCAAAGGTTTATGCCTTTCACTATATGTTCATTTTACCTAGAAAGCAAACTACTGAATTCTAGTTAACGATACACATGCGAAAGCATTTAGGGACGAATCCTTGTTTTGCAACTTACCTTGAAGTGCACCCAAAATTAAGATGGACTGATGGGTGGATGGATATATTCTTAAGTCAGTAGAGCAAGCTGTTCACAATGGTAGAACCTGGGTGATGGGGATGCGAATGTTCACTGGACGATTCTTTTAGTTTTTCTTTACGTTTGGGAATTTTTATAATGAAATGTTGGGAGAAGAGCATAATTGCAAGAAGGCAGAATCTAGATCATTATAATCGTGACTAGTATTTACTGAGTGCTCACCAGGTGGCAGGCACTATGCTAGCGCTTCACGTGCTATGTATCTTTTAACGCATGCGCTCACCTATGAGGTACACATTCTGTTCTCTCTCTCTTCCAGATGAAGAGACCGAGGCCCGTAAAGGTTAAGTAGCCTCCCAAAGCGACGCAGTGCACAAGTAGCCAGCGTCCAAGCTGTACATGGAATCAGATAGGAAGTGGGATAATGCTGCCGGTAGCTCACCTACCCCCAGGCCCACACACTTGACCCCTACTCCTTCCAGTCTTTCTGGAATGGCTCCCACATTTCTGGCAAGCCCAGCTGAGATACAGAGGAACACTAGGTGGTGGTATGTAGAGGGCTGTGGGAAGGGACACGGGCATGACAGAGGTGATGGAGAGAGATGGGAGCTCGCTTTGGTATATGCAGGTTCAAGGTCTGGGACATCCTGGGAGTGATGGGGACAGCATGTACTAGAGCTGAGGACATAGGTCTGCTTCTGGGTAGCTGTTGAAGCATTGGCTGTGAGAAGACCAGACAGTGCCCAGGCCAGAACCTCGTTTCAAGAGCAGATGAACGAAGAGTATTCAGCTCAGCTGGAGGTAGAAGAAACAGCCCAGGAAACTGGTGTCATAGAGCTCGACGTTTGTTGAGTATCCCAATTTCCCGGCATTTTCACTTAAGAATATTTGCTCTTGCATTGGTAGGTGCCTGAATCTTTCTACACCAAAACACCTTTATGTAGCCTATCTTCTGTAAGAAAATATGAGAAAATCTCCTCATGAGTTATAGTCACCATATCTAACGAAGAATATTTTTTTGTTAAAGATTTTGTTTTTAGGGGTGTCTGGGTGGCCCAGTGGGTTGGGTGTCTGCCTTCCAAAGCTTGGGTCCTGATCCCGGGGTCATGGGATTGAGCCCCGCGTTGGGCTCTTGGCTCGGCAGGGAGTCTGTTTCTCCCTCTCCCACTCCCACTCCTCCTGCTTGCTCTCTCTCTCTGTCAAATAAATAAAATTTAAAAAAAAAGATTTTGTTTTTAGATAATCTCTACACCCAACCTGGGGCTTGTGCTAAAAACCCCAGGACCAAGAGTTGCGTGTTATATTACCAACTGAGCCAGCAGGTGCCCCTCTAATGGTGAATATTTTTAACAAGACAAAGGAAAAGCAAGTGCACTTTGGGAACTATAAAAGTGTTTCTTTTCATGGTGAAATGGGGGCACCTCTATATTACTCCAGTAATTCCTCTTGTTCTCCAAGAATTTTTCCAGCCCTAGATTACTTTGACTATGTACCAGAGCAATTCAACTGTTTTAGGAGAACCACGTTGCCAAACTGCATCTGTTCTATGGTGACTCCTGTTCTTTTGTTGCTTTGAGTGGTTTATGTAGTATTGTGCTTAAACGCTGTATTATATATGTTGGAGGTCTGGGATGGTTTCTCGACTGACTTGTCAGAAGCAATTATAATTACTATCTATAATATTGGTTTTTAAAGGATATCAAATTTGATTTTAGTACATCATTTGACAAAGGCTTAAGCATCTCTAATTTGTTTAAATTGCTTTGGCCACCAAACCAGGGATATTATTAGATCTATTTCTAGGAGCTGCTCAAAAGCATTGACTGGGAAATGGGCTGTTCCAGCCATTGCTTCTAATTTATTTCGAGCATACACCATGGTTTTCTGTATTGAAAAATTTGAAAACAGCCATAGTTTAGCTTAATGCCCAAGTATGTTATTTTAATTTTGACAGAGCTCTTAAATTTCAGGATTAGGACTGTCTGTACTGAATATAATTGGAAATGAGGGTACCTGTTCCGGGGTAAAAACATATCTTCAATAACATTTTTTAAAGACAAAAGCTTCAGGGGCGCCTGGGTGACTCAGTCGGTTAAACATCTGCCTTTGGCTCAGGTCATGATCTCAGTGTCCTAGGATCGAGCCCCATGGCGGGTTCTCGGATCAGCAGGGAGTCTGCTTCTCCCTCTCCCTCTCTCTCTCTCTCTCAAATAAATAAATACACAAAATCTTAAAGACAAAACTTCATAATGCCCCTAGTGTTTTCGGGGCTGATTTGTGTTATACCATGGTTGGTTCAGACAAAATTCAAGTTTGGAGACTGATAATCTTTTTTTAAAAATATTTTATTTATTTGTTTGAGAGAGGGAGAGAGAGCATGAGCACAAGTGGGGGGAGGGAGAAGCATGTTCCCAGCTGAGCAGGGAGCCCAATGTGGGGCTCCATCCCAGGACCCTGGGATCACGACCTGAGCTGAAGGCACATGCTTAACCGACTGAGCCACCCAGGAACCCCTAGAGATTGACAATCTTTATCTTATTTTATTTTTTTTTTCAAAGATTTCATTCATTTATTCGACAGAGATAGAGACAGCCAGCGAGAGAGGGAACACAAGCAGGGGGAGTGGGAGAGGAAGAAGCAGGCCCATAGCGGAGGAGCCCGATGTGGGGCCCGACCCTATAACGCCAGGATCACGCCCCGAGCCGAAGGCAGACGCCCAACCGCTGTGCCACCCAGGCGCCCCTGACAATCTTTAATATTAATAATTGGAAGCCGTATTTGAATAAATTGTGATTCTTGAACCTGAAAAATATCTTAACTCAGAAACCAAGAACATTGTTTTGTTTTTTTTAAGATTTTATTTATTTATTTGACAGAGATAGAGACAGCCAGCGAGAGGGGGAACACAAGCAGGGGGAGTGGGAGAGGAAGAAGCAGACTCCCAGCAGAGGAGCCTGATGTGGGGCTCGATCCCAGAACACTGGGATCATGCCCTGAGCTGAAGGCAGACGCTTAACGACTGAGCCACCCAGGCGCCCCAAGAACACTGTTTTTGTTTCATCAAGTTGATCAACTTTCCCTTCCTTTCTTCCTGGCCCAACAGTGTGATCCTCCCCACATTTCAGACTGTAGCTGAAACATGGCTTAAACTTTTACTTGTAGGTACATTATTAACAACAAGTACTTAAAGGTTTGACTACCTTAGTGGTGTGTGTGTGTGTGTGTGTGTGTGTGTGTGTGTGTGTATTTAGCACTGTGTTTATTTACAGTGTGGTCAGATGAAGTTCCACCAAGTGATCCGAGGGCTGGCCTATCATATGCTAATCTCTGTCTTAGCTCTTAGTACGGATTCTTTAGGATAGTGAATGCCAACCACAATTCATCACATTATTCTTGACAAAATCAGCATCATTCTTTCCATTTATGCGTGTGTGTGTGTGTGTGTGTGTGTGTGTGTGTGTGTATGTCTTGTGATGGGATAGCCAGTCAGTAGGGGTTTTAGTTCTGCTGAATTGATTTTTTAATCATCACCCCAGGCAACCACTGGTCTAAGCAAGAAAATAGTGGCAAAGGGATCCATAGCCTTGAATTCTGGTCTGAGCTTGCTAGCAACTTTGCTATGTGACCTTGGGTGTGAAAATTAAACTCTGCTGGTCCCTTACTTGTAAGTGGAGAGAATCGCAGAACCCTTTCCCTACCACAGGTTTGTTTCCCTGTTCCACTCTAAGGAGAAATCAAGGTGCCAGGCCCTTGGGCGGTACAAGGGTCCAGTGGTAGTTATCTTCCATAACTTATTGCTGAAGGTTAAATTAGTGATAAAGAAATCTAGCTGGAGCCAATTGACAGAATTAGAGGACATTAATGTGCTGCTTTGCCAGCTGATGATTTTAGAGGAAGGCTTATCCAGATTTCACAATGAGGAGGCCCTAAGTGAAGGAATCTTGGTTCAATCCCAAAGTGTATGTTTAATTTTTGCTAATTTGGGGGGGACTTGATTTGCCTGCTAAATTCCTGGCTTATTAAGCTGATTAAGTAGCTAAATAACTGCCAAAGCAGATTGTGTGACCTTAAGTCATTTTCAGGAGAACACTGACTGCTTGAGCTAGAAGGGGAAAGAAATGCGCATTTATGGAGTGCTTACTACGTGCTCGAAGTTCTACACATATCATCTCACTGGATCATCACAAGGATCCGGGCAGGTAGGGATCATGTCCTTTGGGGCTCAGAGCAGTTGCTTATTGTAATTTTTTAAAACTTACTGCCATTTGGCCAAGGTCACAAACCTAGTAAACTAATAAATTGGCTCCAATGTCACTTCTTTAGAGGAATCATATTGGATCACTGTGTGGAAAGTAGATCTTCCCCTCCCCCATCCCCGCATACCGTTCCTATCAGAGCGTTTACTGTGTGACACTTATTTCACTTTATAGTTGTTTATCTGTTCGCTTGTCTCTTGCCTGTTTTCCCGAGTAGAATGTCCGCTTCACAAGGGCAGCCATTACCCCACTGTCGGCCTTGTCCGCACTGTCTCCAGTACCCGGCTCAGCTCAGTGACGGGCACATAATGGGCACTCTGTAAGCATTCACTGGGTGAATAAAAGAATGAACGAATAAAAAAGCTTGTCTGACACAAACCTCTTTTCTCTTTCCATCACATCACATTGACTTGTGTGTTTTATGGACGGAAAAGCTGAGACTCGGAGATGTTAAGGAATTTACCCAGGAGGCCTAATCTAGGTCAGACCCCAAAGGCTGGTTGCAGTCCAAAGTCCTGTGATTACGGCAGTTCACCCTGGTCCCCAGGTGCTTGTACCTTAGTTGGCTATAGAACCATCACACGAGCAGCACAAAGGATCTGGGATCAAAGATATAAATGAGTGAGTGGACGCAGACCCCAGTGACTGATTAGGCGGTCCTCCAGGGGTGAGAAACTTGGCAGGCAGGAAGAGCCCTGGAGCAGGCCTTCCAAGCTTCTGTAATATTCTGCTGGGAGTGGCCACATCCTTCCTACAGTGGAGGAAAGTGGCAATTTACTTAACCTCTCTGTGACTCAGTCTCCTTACCTATACAATGAAACGAAGAAGTGTTTTATGAAGATTAAATGAGTGAATATCTGTAAAGTACTAAGAAAGTGTGTCTGACAACTAGTAAGTGACACATTAGGGCTTATTAAATAAGATAAATACAAATGCCAATAAAATAAAGGACAGGGGCGACTGGGTGGCTCAGTCAGTTACATGTCCGACTCTTGATTTCGGCTCAGATCATGATCTCAGGGTTGTGAGATCGAGCCCCACGTTGGGCTCTGCACTGGGCATGGAGCCTGCTTAAGATTCTCTCTCTCTCCCTCTCTCTCTGCCTCTCCCCCCATAAATAAACAAAAAATAAAAATAAACTGAAGTATAAAGAAAGAGAGTTTCAGGTAGGGTTGCTTGACCCATCTCTCTCTTTTTTTTTTAAGTAGGCTCCATGCCCAGCATGGAGCCAGACACAGGGCCTGAACCCGTGACCCTGAGATCAGGACCTGAGCTAAGATCAAGAGTTGGATGCTTCACTGACTGAGCCACCCAGGCACCCTGACCCATCTTTTTTTTCTTTAATTTATTTTTAAGTAATCTGCACACCTAATGTGGGGCTCGAACTCACAACTCCCAAGATCAAAAGTCATGCTCTACCCACCCAGCCAAGCCAGGAACCCCTGGCTTGACTCATCTTAATGCCTTCATTTTGGGTCCTTAATTGTCAATTGGGATTTTTCCCTTAATGAGAATGCATCTCTGATTTTATCATTTTCCTCAGAGGTTTTCCTTCTAAGTCCAAAATCAACTTTACGGAAACATACTTTATAGTCAGCTCTATTAAAACAAAGAGTTTCTTTGGATTCTCACACCAGAAAGGTTCAAAGAGGCCCAGGGAGCCCAGGGTTAAATTAGACCATCTTGGAGAGAACAGAGGAAAGCTAGAATTATATGCTTCAACAGGTGTTTAATGATGGAAACTCATTAAACTACATGAACACGTGAAAATAATACCCTGTGCTTGTATGATACTTTTCACTTTTTCCTTCAAAGTACTTTCATGTCTAGAATTTCATTTGTTCTTCTAAGGGCTGTGTGTGGTAGGGAGAGCAGCTATTCTCATTTGACATAAGAAATGAACCCGGACAGGTTACATTTATTCAGCCCACATTTACTGAGCTCTTACAATGTGTGAGGCATTTGTGGTACAAAGGTGGATAAAATGTAGTACCTGCCTTTAATTAAATAACTCTGGAAATAAAGTATATTAAAGGCTATTGAGTGGTACGTAGGATATGGGAGGGGCAGAGTGATTGGCTGTGTGTGTGAGCCCACGTGTGTCTGTGTGCGTGTGTGTGTGTGTGGAAGGAAATCAGGGAACGCTGCACAGAGGTGTGCCTGGGTTTGGTTATCAACAGTGGTGTGCTGGTAACTACTTAACCATGGGCTCTCCAGGGAAGACAAAGCCCCGACGTGAGGCCTTTGCCGAGTTTTGTGATGTAAATACTCCCACGGCAGCCAGCTTCAAGCTACCGAGGCGGCGCACTGTGAATGTGGGAATTTGGAAGAGAGGCACAGCAGCACAGCCTCACAGAATCTTTCCACCACATGGATAAAATGGACATACATAGCATCCAAAACACGGTTAATAGGAAAAGGGGGTAAAATAATTAGGACGTGATGAGATTTGAGAATTTGGTATCTTTCAATATAGTTCATTTAATTGGAAGTTAACTTAATTTTGGATAATGGCTGTGTTTCACATCTGGTTTACAGAATCCGTGTCCAACAGTCAGCTCCTGTGAGCTTGCGGTTTGGTTCCAGCACGCCACTGGCACCAAATGGGGTGCCGGGTAAGTAATGGGGGAAGGCCATTTCAGGTGGAGGGAGTCACATGTGTCAAGGCAGCAAGCGCATGAACAGCGTGGAGGAGTTATGAAACTGCACGTGACTTGCTGAGTGGTCTTAGAAACAGATTTACTGGGACGCTAATGAATTCGAAGCTTCAGGGCTCCTCACTTGTGGGGCCTCATTGCCCCAAGAGCCTCTTGCTTTATTTTGTGTTCTTTTTCTTAAAGAGGCCTCAGCGAATGGTATAAACTTCAGATGCCAAAAATCTTTAAATCAATCCCTGGGTGCCGGCCTGACTGAAGAAGGAACAGAGTGGGAGATGAGGTTGTTGAGGATAAGGGAGAATCTTTTTTTTTTTAATTTTAAGATTTAAAAAAAATTTTTAAAAAGATTATATTTCTTTATTTGACAGAGAGAGACAGCCAGCGAGAGAGGGAACACAAGCAGGGGGAGTGGGAGAGGAAGAAGCAGGCTCATAGCGGAGGAGCCTGATGTGGGACTCGATCCCAGAACGCCGGGATCACGCCCTGAGCCGAAGGCAGACGCTTAACGACTGCGCCACCCAGGCACACCTAATTTTAAGATTTTATTTATTTATTTGTCAGAGAGAGCAAGCGAGCGAGCGCACAAGCAGGGGGAGAGGCAGGCAGAGCGAGAAGCAGGCTCCCTACTGAGCAAGGAGCCTGATGTGGGGCTTCATGACCTGAGCCGAAGGCAGACGCTTAACGGACTGAGCCACGCAGGGGTCCCAATGGAGAATCTTTTACCTCACGCCAAGAAGTGGACTTTGTCGTACAGGCACTAAGGGAAGTGATCTGCTCAGATCTGTGCTTTGCCGGCATCATCTCTGGCTGTTTGTGGACAATGGGTGGAGGGGCCAGAGTAAGTATGTGGAGGTCAGTTAGAAGGCTCTGGTAGCAGGGGCACCTGGGTGGCTCAGTTGATTAAGCGTCCAACTCTTGATTTCAGCTCAGATCATGATGGTTGTGTGATCGAGCTCTGCTTTGGGCTCTGCTCAGTGGGGAGTCTGCCTCGGATTCTCTCCCTCTCCCTCCATCTCAATGCCCCTCCCTCCGTGCTCTCTCTCTAAAATAAGTAAATAGAATCTTTAAGAAAAAAGATATTTTTGAGGTAAAATCAGCAGGACTTGGCAATGGATTATATCCTATTACATGGGGAGGGGTAATGAGGAACAAGAGACAAGAATGGATGTCTGGGTTCTGGCTTAGGCAACAGAAGGATGGTGGTTCCACTAAGCAGGACCGAGGCCCATAACTAAGGTGTATAAAACTAGGGCGCCTGGCTGGCTCAGTCGGTAGAGCATGCAACTCTAGATCTTGGGGACGTGAGTTCGAGCCCCACGTTGGGTGTAGAGTTTATTTAAAACAACCAACAACTACAAAACCCATTCTCACGAATGGATGATGGGCTTTTCAGTCAGTCAGGCTTGGGTTCAAATCGCAGCCCTGACACTTGTAGCAGAACCAGAAACTGGACAAGTTGTTTAAACTGAGCCTCAGTTTCCTCACCTCTAAAACCCGAGAGTTCCTATGGAGAGTGAATTAAGTTTGTAAGACAGGTCTCACTAAATTGGAAGAAGACGAAGTATGGGGTGGGGAAGAAAATCAGTTCGGTTGTGTTGGATTTGAAGTGCCTGTGGTTATTCAAGGGGAGATACCCAGTATGGAGATGGAACCCTGGAGATACTAATATTAAAAGGCAGTTGAAGAAAGAAGGTCCAACAAAGGAGACTGTGAATGAGTGACCACAAAGATAGGAGGAGGACTAGGAGATAGGGACTCCATGGAAATCACTGCTAAAACTTTTAGCACCTCGGCCTCTCGGTAATTGGATTCCAACTCCATCCACTTCAACCCCACTGCTCAATTCCCGCTATCTTTTTTTTTTTTCAGATCCCTATCTGTACCATTGAGTCTCGTGTCCATTCCATCCACTCCACATCCATCACACCATACCCTTACCTCCCTTGTCCTTGTGCTGCCGTCACACCTATTGTGCAAAATCCCAACTCTGGATCAATACGACAGCCCGCTTTTCTCTGCCCGGATGCTTGAGTGGCTGGCCACTGCCGGAGAACATAACACAACCGGGGGGCTTTGATGTCACCATGATCTCAGAGGAGTTCACAACGCTGCCTCCTGATGCTTCCGATTTTCTCCCAGCACCGGCCTGAGAGAGCAGCTGAATTTCCCTGTAACCCCTGGGAAGGGCACTGAAGTTATGTGAGAAGGAGAGGAAGCTGGCAGATCTGGCGAAGTCTGCCTAGAAGGCTTCTGTGCATTCGGGGCATGGCTGGAAGGCTGGAAATCAGAGGACAATGGTCTTATCTCAGTGGAGCAATGTGGAGGCGTCACAACGGCTAGGATCCAATGGAATAATACAGTCCGAATCAGAGGCTGATTTGCCTCAAAGCTAATGGAGCTGCGGCTTCAGGGCCCCTCGTTTGCCCAAGTAAGTTGGAAGGCCCTGTACTTCATTTTGTCTTCGTAATTGGGTGTGATGTTTTTTTACGAGGCTCTCCAAGTTGTGTAAGTCAGGCTTTATCAAACCTGGATCCACCCCTGGTCCGTTACCGGTCTATACAGCTGCTTCCCACCGCAGCCGCAAGGCTGTATAAGCCTGTTCGAACTGAGATGCCATCCCAGGAAGAAGGCTGATGGAAAAATCCTACATGGACAGTTTTCCTATTTACTGAAGTGGCATGTTCTTTATTTTTTAATCAGCACAATATGTAGATTGTATATCATCTTCAATTCAACAGGCATCAAAGAGTATATAGCAAAAGACAAGTCTCCCCTCACCGCCCCATCTTTGCCCAGGAGATATCCATACGTTACTAGATTCTTGTGTATTCTTTCAGAGGTACCATATATATATTCTTTTGTTTTGCTTTTCCTTTTTTAAAATTTTTAATTAAAAAAAGATTTTATTTGTTTATTTGAGAGAAAGAGCATGGGGGGTGGAGGAGCAGAGGGAGGGGCACAAGAAGACTCCATACTGAGCCTGATGTGGGGCTCGATCCCACGACCCTGAGATCATGACCCGTGAGCCGAAATCAAGAGTTAGACATTCAACCGACTGAGCCACCCAGGTGCCCCGTGCTTTTCCTTTTAAAGCAAATTTATAACATGCTATACCGACTGTTAGTCACCTTGTTTTTTCTGATGCATTTTCTGATGCATTTATGATGCATTTTGGAGTTAATTCCATTTCAAACCTCAAAGAGCTACCTCATTCTTTTTTTTTTTTTTAAAGATTTTTATTTATTTATTTGACAGAGATAGAGACAGCCAGTGAGAGAGGGAACACAAGCAGGGGGAGTGGGAGAGGAAGAAGCAGGCTCACAGCAGAGGAGCCCGATGTGGGGCTCGATCCCATAACGCCGGGATCACACCCTGAGCCGAAGGCAGACGCCTAACCGCTGTGCCACCCAGGCGCCCCTACCTCATTCTTTTTAACAGCTGTAGACTGTTCCATTGTGAGGATGGCCCATAATTTATTTAACCAGTCCCCTATAATGGACATTTAGGTTGTTTGCAGTCTTTTGTTATTGTTATCACAGGTAATATTGACTGAATTGAAACTTGATTATGGCTTGAGATAGAGATTGAACTCTTTTTTTTAAGTTTATTTTTTTATTTACTTATTTTTTTTAAAAGATTTTTATGTATTTGAGAGATAGAGAGCACGAGCAGGGCAGAGGGAGAGGGACAAGCGGACTCCTGGCGGAGCAGGAAGCCTGATGTGGGGCTCGATCCCAGGATCCTGGGATCATGACCTGAGCTAAAGGCTCAACAGACTGAGCCACCCAGGGACCCCAGAGACTGAACTATTATTGAAATACTAAGTTACATCTTGCACACAACTGAACACAAATAGATTAAAAATTATACTCTTTACAGTACTTAACGTGTTAGGTTTAAGTTAGTATCTATAAAGGACTTAGTACATAGAATGTGCTCCACAAATGTTAGTTCTTGTCCCTTTTCCTAGGGCTCACAGAACGAGATGTCTCTGTTACTTCCCAAAGCAAATCCCTCCATCTGTGTACCATGTCTCCATCCCTCCCATGCCCTCGCTAACCTTGATCTATCAACTGGGTCCTCTATCTCCCTTTCTACTGACCCCTTTCTTGAGCTATAAACATGATCTTATCTCCCCCATTCTAAATAAAACCACCCTTCGTATTTCCTAGGATTGGGTTCTGCTGTGAGTAACAGAGAAACCCAACCTAACAATAGCTTTCACGAAATCAATGTTTCTGTCTCATGTGAAGGTTTTGAGGTGGGCCATCCAAGGTTGATGTGGCCTTTGTACAGTTATCAGGGACTTGGGCTTCGTCCAGCTTTCTGCTCTGCCATTCCCAGAGTGTGGCCCTCTTCCTCAGTTTCCAAGATGAAGTACAAACCACTATACCCACATTCCAAGCAGCAAAATGAAGGAAGGGATATGAACCATCTTTTAAGGAAATATGCTCCATGCTATCACACAACATTTTTGCTTATATCCCACTGGCCATACATAGCTGCAAGAGAGCGAGGAAATGCAGACTTCATTCTAATCTAGATGATCAAGTGCCCAGCTAAAAAACTGATCTTCTAGAAGGGGGAGAATGAATATTGGATTAAGCAATTAGCAATCTCTGTGACACCTTCCCTCAAATTTTCTCCCTTCTCTTTTTCTTCATGGCTATGCTTCTCAAAAGCATGGTCTACACTCATCGTTCTCCATTTCTCTTTCAGTTATTTTTTTTTAGCCCATTGGAAAGAGACTTACTCTTAAACTTGCTTTTCCAAGGTCACCATTTGTTCACAAGTTAATTAATTAACAACTCGTTCAACACACATGTATTGAGTTCCTAGTATGTGATAGGCACTGGGCTAAATATTGGTGATATAGAGATAAATAAATCATGGTTGTCCTTGCTCTACAGGGCTCTAATCATTTTATGAGAGAAACAGAAAATAAAACGAATGATTAAAATACAGAGTAGCAGGGGCAACTGGGTGGCTTAGTTGGTTAAGCATCTGACTCTTGTTTTGGCTTGGGACGTGATCTTGGGGTCGTGGGATCGAGCCCTGCGTCATGCTCTGTGCTCAGTGAGGAGTCTGCTTGAGATTCTCTCTCTCCTTCTCTCTCTGCCCCTCTCCCCTGCTCTCTCTCTCTCTCTCAAATAAATACATAAATCTTAAAGAAATAAAAATAAAATACAGAGCTGCAAGTGACATGACAGAGAAGGCAGGAGACTATCTGGAAGCACAGAGGCAGGAGGGGAGGTGTAAGTGAAGGAAATCTCAGAATGTGACTCTTGAGCGTTCTCTCTATAGATAGCAGTAGTAAGGCAAGCGGATGAGGAAGCGAAGGGTTTCTTGGAAGAGAGAGCATCCTGGGCAAGGGTACCCAGCACTCTGGAAATTGTGGTAGGCTGAAATTGCTAGAATGAGGGTTTCATAGGAGGCAGAGTGAAGAAGACAGAGGCAGGGAAGTGATGACAAAGGCCTTGACATATATGTATTACCACCAAGCTCCATGGGCTTTGTGCACAGGCTGTGCACATCTTTTTTATCCTGGTGTAAGGAGCAACATGGGAAAGTGGTAAGCAGAGGAAGGGGCTGCTCAGATTTGTGTTGGGATACATCACTGGCTGCTGGTAGAGGGTGGAGAGTGGGGCAAGAGTAGAAGTAGCAAGATCATTAAGAGTCTACAACTGTAGTCCAAGTGAGAGATGATGGTGGCCTGGGCTAAGAGAGAGAGAATGTGATGAGTTTAGAAGATATTTACAAGGGAGAAGGGTAGGATTTGGTGACTAGGTAGCTGCATGAGTAAAGGAAGAGTCAAGAATGATTTTTGCTTAACTACAGAGAACAAACAGGTGGTTACCAGGAGGAAGTTGGGTTGGGGGAGGGGTGAAACAGGTGATGGGGGTTAAGGAGGTCACATGCTGTGATGAGCACCGGGTGTGGTTTGGAAGTGTTGAATTGCTATATTGTACACCTGAAACTAATATTACACTGTATTTTAACTAACTGGAATTTAAATAAAAACTTTTTTAAAAAAAGAATGATTTTTGGCTTGGGCAGGTAGGTTGATGGTGGTCGCAATGCTATTGGGGGAAGATGAAGAACAGTTTGGGTTGTGGGACAATTAATAATTCCAATTTGGTCATGTTAAGTGTGAAATTCTTATTAGACAAGTAAGCAAAGAAGTCAATTTATAGGTAATCATTATACAAATCTAGAATTAGTAACATCTACATATATGGCTAGAGATATAAATTTGGGCAGTATTGGCACCTTGAAATTAAAGCCTTGCTCATATTAGATCTCCTTAGAAGAATACAGAGTAACAACGGAAAATGATGTAGGATCGAATCTTTAGGATTTTCAATGTTTAATGGTTCAGTAGAAGAAGATAAGCCTGAGAGAGATCAGCCAGAGAAGTACGAGAAAAACAATGAGACCATAGTTTCATGGAGGCCAAGAGGAAGAGGCCAAGGGAAGTCACTGTTTGAAGGAGGAAAGAGTTTTCAGCATGTTGAATGCATGTAAGGTGATGACTAAAAACATGTCCGTTAGATTTGAAGACATGCAGATCATTTGTGACCCTAGTGAGGAAAGTTCTGGTGGGGTTATGGGGACAGAAGCTTGATTGGAGTGGATGGAGAAGTGAGTGAGGGTGAAAAATGGAGACTTCCAGTATAGATAACACTTTTAAGAAATTTGACTGATAATCAAGAGGACAGAGCTAGGGGCGCCTGGGGGACTCAGTCGGTTGAATATCCGCCCCTTGGTTTCAGCTCAGTCATGATCTCAGGGTTGTGGGATTGAGTCCCATGCTGGGCTCTGTGCTCAGCGGGGAATCTGCTTGGGACTCTCTCACTCTCTCTCCGTCCCCTCCTGCTCTCTCTCTTTCTCTCTCTCTAAGATAAATAAATAAATCCTTAAAAAGAAGAGGACATGGGGCGCCTGGGTGGCACAGCGGTTAAGCGTCTGCCTTCGGCTCAGGGCGTGATCCCGGCGTTCTGGGATCGAGCCCCACATCAGGCTCCTCTGCTATGAGCCTGCTTCTTCCTCTTCCACTCCCCCTGCTTCTGTTCCCTCTCTCGCTGGCTGTCTCTATCTCTGTCGAATAAATAAATAAAAAATCTTAAAAAAAAAAAAAAGAGGACAGAGCTATATAGTAGCAGTGGGAAGGAAATGGAAGGACTCAGCTGAAAGACAGCCACTGAAGATATTTAGAAAGAAAAGATCATTAATAGCGTAAGGTTCCTGAGAAAGTGGGTGGGGTGAGATCCCTGATTCTCAGATGTGGTCCCTGTACCATAGCATCACCATCACCTGGAACTGGTTAGAGATGCAGATTCTCAGACCTCACTTGAGGCTGACTGAATCAGAAACTTTGGGGGCTGAGGGGCACCTGGGTGGCACAGCAGTTAAGCGTCTGCCTTCAGCTCAGGGCGTGGTCCTGGCGTTGTGGGATCGAGCCCCACATCAGGCTCCTCCGCTATGAGCCTGCTTCTTCCTCTCCCACTCCCCCTGCTTGTGTTCCCTCTCTCGCTGGCTGTCTCTTCTCTGTCGAATAAATAAATTTAAAAAAAAAAAAGAAAGAAACTTTGGGGGCTGAGGCCTAGAGCGCTGTGTGTGTGTGTGTGTTTTAAGATTTTATTTATTTATTTGACAGCGAGAGAGAGATAGCGAGCGAGAGAGGGAACACAAGCAGGGGGAGTGGGAGAGGAAGAAGCAGGCTCCCATCGGAGGAGCCCGATGTGGGGCTCGATCCCAAAACGCCGGGATCACACCCTGAGCCGAAGGCAGACGCCCAACGACTGAGCCACCCAGGCGCCCCCTAGAGCGCTGTGTTTTAACAAGCCTTCCAGGGGATTCTGATGTTCTGATGTTCTCAAACTCAGGTTCGAGAGCCACTGTACCATAGATAAAAGGAAGGATATCTCCTTTACTATAAGAGAGAAAAGTGGATCAGAAAAGTACAGATGTGGATAGACGGATCAGTTTGGTATGGGAAAATTCACTCATTCAACTAATATTTATTAAATATCTAACACGTGCCAGGCACTAAGGATACCGACCAACAAATTCCTGACCTTACGCAATTTACATTTTAGTCAGGGGAGACACAATAAACAAGTAAACAAGGAAAATCTATCATAAGGACCTTGGATTTTACTCTGAACGAGTGAGGAATGCATTACTAGAAAGTAAGCTTCATAAAGGCAGACCTTTTTACCCGTTTTTTTCACTTCTGTGCCCCCGTAGCCTAGAATGGTGCCTTGATTATGTCTGTTGAACAAGAAAACTGGAGGGCTTTGGGCTAACATGATTTGGTTTAGATTTTTAAAAGTCTCACTGTGTTGAAAATAGACATTTGAGGTCAACGGTGGGAGCAATGACACCAGTTAGAGGCCATTGCCATATTCCAAGCAAGAGCTGATCATGGCTTAGTACAGGGCAGTAGTGGTAGCAATGGTGAGAAGTGATCAGATTCTGAGCATGTTTTGAAAGTAGAAGCAGCAGGATTTTTTTTTTTTTTGATGTACTAGATGCAGGGGGAGAGAAAAAGAGGAGAGTCAACTATGACTCGAAGCGTGTAGGCCTGAGCAGCTTGAAGGCCGGAGCTACCACAGACTAGAGGAGGAAGGGCTATGTGAGTATCAGGTGTGTGGGGGGAGGCAGGGAGAAGAGATCAGCAGCAGAGGCCCATTTACTGTAAAGCTAATGATGCTTAGGTCTCTCATTTGCTCAGGCTCTAGCAATTTGTTAGTAAGTTATTTTCTTTTTCCTTTTTTTTTAAAGATTTTATTTATTTATTTGACAGAGAGAGAGAGCACAAGCAGGGGAAGCAGCAGGCAGAGGGAGAGGGAGAAGCAGACTCCCCACTGAGCAGGGAACCCCACGTGGGGCTTGATCCTAGGACCATGGGATCACGACCCGAGCCAAAGGCAGATGCTTAACCGACTGAGCCACCCAGGCACCCCAGTAGGTTATTTTCAAGTTCTTTTTCCTAAAGAAAGGGCCCCCAATTGTATAAGTTTCAGGACCCAGACATTTGGATGTGCCCCTGATCAGAAGTTCCATTTTGGACATATTAAGGTTGAGATGTCTGTTAGATAATCTGTTACAGACTGAATTAAGTCCTTCCCCAAATCATATGGTGAAACCCTAACCCTGAAGATGATACTTTGGATATAGGGCCGTTAGGGAGGTAATTAAGGTTAAATGAAATCAAAAGCGTAGGGACCCAAAATGGTAGAATTGGTATCTTCATAAGAAGAGAGACACCAGAGAGCTCTCTTTCTCTCCACGCACACACACACAAGAAAGGCCATGTGAGGACACAATGAGAAGGTGGCCATCTACAAGCCAGGAAGAGAGGTCTCACCAGACACTAACCCTGACACTCCTCGGGTTTGGACTTCAGGCCTCCAGAACTATGAGAAAGTTAATGTCTATTGTTTCAGCCACCCAGTGTGTGGGCAGCAGAATGAGTCTGGAGTTCAGGAGAGAGGTCTGGCTGAAGATACAATTTTGGGAGTCATCAACGTATAGACAGTAGGACAGCAGGTGATGTCATGAGGCTGGATGCAGTCATCAAGGAAGTGAAGGCAGGTAAAGAGAGGAGGTCCAGGGGCAGAGCCATGGCACTCTCTAACATTCAAAGTTCACTTGATGCTGAGGAACCAGCAGTAAGGGGAAAGAGAAACCAAGAGATTGTAGCATCTTTGAAACCAAGGGATGGAAGTGTGTCAAGGAGAACAGAGTAACCGTGTCAAATGCTGCCGATAGATCCAGAAGGATGGGGACAGAACATACTGTTAGATTTACCAACATGGAGTGATTGTTTTACATCTGCGAGCTTCAATTTTCTCTGTGAAGTAGGGGGCACCGTCATCCGTTGAGAGAGGGGCTGGGGCCGGGAGAGTCAGGGAGATGGCAAGACGCGAGGCGTAAGGAGAGCGAGGGAAGTTTGGAGAAAGCAAAAGCACAAGCTGACCCGGGAGAAGGTGCAGGGTCGTCGGGCAGCACGGAGGGCCTGTTGGAGGTGTTCTGCAAGCACTTGGGTTCCCAGCCGCAGCAGGGGACAGGGCTGCTAAGGGTTAATAACTTTTTTACATTTCTTTAAAAATAAGAACAGCAGATCCTTGTTTAGGGCCTCGGAGACAGTTTCAAGATAAGAAAGAACAGGCCGCTGACAGTCCAGGAGAGGCCACTTGGACCTCAGGGGAGTGTCACGTAGCGGTGTCCAGCTGTAAGAAATCCTGGAGCCGGAGACTGCTGCGCGGGCTCTTGTCCCCGCACGAGAGCTGCCCCCGAAGCGGCCTGACGCTGGGCTGTGCCAGGTGATAGCTGCTGGCCTGTTGTCACTTCGCATTTCCTGGCTGGCCTCGAGGAGCACGTGTGCATGTGTCTAGTATACTGCAAGGGGAACCAGGAACGAGATCCAGATGGCTGTGCTCTGACAGGCTCTCAAATGCATTCCTTGCCTCTCCGGGGATAACTTTGTAACATTAATAGTTAATCCTTTATGAGAACTCTTCTCCGTGCTATACGGGGTCCACTGATTGAATGTCGAGCCCAGCCCGATGTGGTGGACGATACCGCTCTCCCCATTTTACAGAGGAGACAACCGAGGCGCAGAGAGGTGACATCCCTTGCTCTGGGGACACACCGAGGGGAAGCGACAGGGCCGGACTTCAGACCCAGGCCGACTGACCCACGGAGTATAAAACACAGGGAGTGTTCACCACACACGTGCCAGGCAGGGCACTAAGCGCTTTACGTGGATTATCTCATTTCATCCTTGCTGCAGCCCATTGAGGTTGACACTTGAGTAATCTCGTTTTGCTAATGAGGTCAAGCAACTTAATCCAGCTCACAGAGCTAAGAAGTGGTGGAGGCCGCTTTAGGACTCAGCAGAGGGGTGAGGAGAGCTAGTAGCCGACTGCCCTTGTCCGGCAGATAGATGTGAAAATAAACGAATGTTTCTTGTAATTGTCTTAAAGAGCCCTTCGCCTCAGCTGTGCTAAGGGCTCCACAGCCCACGCCAGAGGGCGAGGCTGGACATCAGTATCTGGGGACAGTCAGCCTTAGCCGGTCCAGAAGGAGGTCTCACTGGCCGAGAGTGTGGACAGAGGGGTGGAGAGAGGCCAGCACTGAGCCCTCGGAGACTTCAACACGGGAGTGGCCCATAGTGTCAGACAGGGGCGAGCAGGGGGACAGCGGAGGAGCACGCAGCGGCTCTAAGCAGCACTGGTGACCTCGCGGTGGGGCTGTGAGCGCAGGGACCGAGCTGCACGTGGGGGGCGGTCAGGGAGGTGAGGAAGCGCGGACAAGGGGAGAGGGCTGAGCGGGCAGCGGAGCTGAGGAGCTGGGGTGAGCACACAGGGGAGAGAGGTGATGGACGGAGCCCGGGAGGAGGGGCCCCTCACTCTCTGATACTAGAGGCGAGTTAGTCCAGGGGCGTGGGGATGGGTCAAGTGTGTAGGTGGAGCGGGGCCCAGCTCCCCAGCTCCCCGATACCCCGCGCCTCTCTTCCCTCCGCGACAGAAGGGCATTTGTTCGGAGTGAGGGAGCTGCAGATCGCGGTGGGTTCTGGGGGCGAGCGGCCGTCAGGTCAGGACAGCAGCGGTGCGCGTGGGGGCCGGCCGCTTCCAGACACCCCGCAGCTGCTCCTCACGACCTCCCTCAGCAGGGGTGTCGTCGCCCCAGTTCTCGAGGAGGAAGCTGAGGTCCTAGAGGCCTCGGCGGTTTGGAAGAGCAGAAGGGCAGGGAGAGCTGGCTGGTGAAGGACAGCTGCAGGAACTGAAGGAGAGCTCCCAGGGCACCTGTCGGCCCCACTGGGCCCCTTGCTTCGGCGGCGCCGGGCGTCCCCCGCGAAGGAGGGGGAGACGGGTGGTCGGCCTGGCTGACAGAGGCTGAGGGGTTCAGGTGCTGCTGAGAAAGCACTTCGAGGGATCCTGTGTGGAGTCCAGGCTGAGAGAAGGATGTGAAGTCACCAGGGGGTGGAGAGGCTGGGAAAATGGGGACGGCTCAGGATTCTGGAAGTCTACTGGAAGTTCAAGGAAGGGGCTTAATGGGAAAGTGAGAAAGTAGGAAGGCCGAAAAGTCCTGGCCCGGTCTGAGAGTGACATTTTGGAGGCGGAGATTTCAAAAGAGGAGGTGTGCCCAGAGGCGGCAAAGCCGAAGGGGCGTCCATGGGCGAGGGCTGTGAGGTTGTGAGTGAGACCCCAGAGGAAAGGAGAGGCGGGAACCCTGAGGCCTGGTTTTCGGAGGAGGGTCCGCAGAGGCACGGGAGTTACTCAGGATGATGGCAGCGTGGAAAGTTTGGAGCTGAGGCAAATGGCAGCCTGGTCTCTTCCTCTCATGGCTGGGGAGAGTGAGCAGCCTCCACTGGGGAGGACGACCCCCTACCTGGGAAGTGGCGGATTCAGCCTGGGCATCGGGCTACCAGCCTGTAAGGTTAATGACTAGAAGAGGGCACGCAAACCAGGCTTTCTTCACATCCAAGATCCCCACGGTGGCTTTTTAATTGACAACGTTCAAATGGTACTTGACTGTTTGTAACGTGGGTGTCAATTTAAATATTCTCTTGCGTGAATTTTAGGCAAGTCTCTTAACTTGCTTTCTGACCCAAACAGCTTGGAAACAGATTATGCTGGTTTGTACAAAGTTGCAAGTGTGTTTTGAGCAAAATTTTAAAGCTATTTTAACAATACTCTTCATATCGTCTGTTCATTGCTTGCTCATTCCTCCCCTGTCCCCCCACGTAAACAGAGAAACTAACACACAAACTCCTGGCATCACATTCTGCTTTCCACATCGCTGGCCTTTGTGGGGGCCTTTTGCCCCAAAGAGGTGAAAGACCAGAATTAAGGCTTCTGGCCTGATTCTTTTTTCCTACCACACGGGGGCAGACTTTTTAACGAAAAAGGGGGAAACAACTTTATCTTGCACTATATGGAACTGCAAACAGAGATGGGGCTGTAACGCACAACGTGAAGACTATGGCAAGCAGTGCTGCATTGTGTATTTGGAAGCTGCTTAGAGAGTAGACCGGAAAAATTCTCATCACAGGAAAAAAAATGTAGCTATGTGAGGTGATAGATTTTAAATGAACTTATTGCGATGATCATTTTGCAAGAGATACATGTATCAAATCGTATTGTATACCTCAAACTTATACAGTGCTATATACCAATTATGTTTCAACAGAACTGGAAGAATGAAAACAGAAAGGAAATAGTGAGAAGTTATGTGAAGGCCAGATTTTGTGTGGTTTTTAGGTCTTGACAAATCTGCTTTCCTCAAATCTGCAAGTCTTCCTGTTCATCCTGCACCAACGAACTAGCTCTCTTCGGCCCTTCCTTTCTTCTTTCCTCCCTTCTTCTCCCACTTGCTTACTCCCACAAATCTGTATTTACTCTACGTGGAGCAGCCGGATAAAATGCAGGACGCCCAGTTAAATTCGAACAGCAGATAAACGACAAATATTTTGTAGTATAAGTATGTCCTATTCATATTCTGGGGACATACTTATACTACGGAATATTGACTGCTTAGCCAAAATTCAAATTTAATTGGGTGGCCTGCAGTTTTACTTGCTAAATCTGGTGATCCCAACCCTGGGCCAAGAGCGGTGCTGGAAGCCGGCTGGATAAAGAGCTCGGGGTCTCCTGGCAGAGGCCTGCCTAAAATCCTGAGCAGTACGGTGCTAGAGGCTGGGGGCTGGGGCCCAGCCTGTGCCCTCAGAGAAGACTACCTCAGCAACCTTACCTTCCAAGCTGCCACTTCCGTTCCATTCTTTCCACTGGAAACAGCCAGCTGCAGGGTCTCCTCTGGGAAGCCTTCCCTGATCTCCCCAGGGACAGCAGTCACCTCAACGCTTTCAATTTATGTCTCTGTTAACACCTATCACACTATATGCTTTACATTTGTCTTAGGCACCAGACTGTTCATAACTAGAGGTCAGAGGTTTTTTTTTTTTTTTTTTTTTTTGTTCATCTCTGTTTCTCAATTGCCTGACACCGTGTCTGGCACAGAATAAGCCATATACAAGAAAGGGTCCTGATTAGATGACTTCTAGTGTCCTTTATGGATTCAGAAGGAGTCCCAGGTTAAGTCGCAGGCTGGCAGAGCACAGGCAGTAACCCCATTTCTGTCACTGGCTGCCACAAATTGCTCCAAGAGGCTGGTTGAGGAACACTGGTTAAAAAGTGCTTCAGGGGCGCCTGGGTGGCTCAGTCAGCGAAGCGTCTGCCTTTGGCTCAGGTCATGATCTCCGGGTCCTGGGATCGAGCCCCCCTCCGGCTCTCTGCGGGGAGACTGCTTCTCCCTCTCCCTCTGCTACTCCCCCTGCTTGTGCTCTCTCTCTCTCAAAGTGTTAACTATACTTCAAAAAAATTTTTTTTAAAGTGCTTTGGCTGAGGGTCACGTGGAGCTGCAGGCTGCCTCAGTGGTGTCTTTAGGGGTCAGCTCTGCGGCAGAAGACGTCAAGACCTCTATCAAGAGCTGCCCCAGAACTCCCTGGACGTCCAGTGCTGTAAGAAGGCAGTGACAGCCAAAGGAGGTGATGTCTCTGTGGGGCAGTGGCATAGGTGTGTGTACAAGTCCCGCTGCCCCACATCCTGGGTGTCAGCCTTGCACGACCGCCGGGCAGAAGGCAGGTTTCCTGGGAAGATCTGAACTGGCTCCACCCACCTCTCCTCTGTCCTCCCTCCTTCTCCCAGGGTGGGACCTAGACACAGGGTGATCCCCACCCTGGGATCCTGAATCAGGGCTTAACTGATAATAAATATTCGTTGGAAGTGTGTAAGAATATGTATGTAAGAGCCGGACGATCGAGCAAGAAGCCCGGGTGGAATTAGTACCTTGACCAGGAAGGGGGGTTCAGGGTGATTGTTTTTCCCATTTTGTCTTGTTGTATGTTATTAAATTGACCACATTCTCTATCCAGACAATAGGGTGATTATACAAAATAGCCTTGAGCCCCTGTATGTGCTAAAATTTATCTGTATATTCCCCTTTATTATCTACACAATTTAAAAAAATGACTTAAAATCAACCAGAAAACACTTCATAAAAATGGATCTGAAGGGGCACGTGCACCCCAATGTTTATATCAGCAATCTCCACAATAGCCAAACTATGGATGTCCATTGACAGATATCTGTTGACAGATGAATGGATAAAGATGTGGTATACACACAAAATGGAATATTTACGCAGCCATCAAAAAGGATGGAATCTGACCATTTACACTGACATGGATGGAACTGGACGGTATTATGCTGAGCAAAATAAGTCAGTCAGAGAAAGACAATTATCATATAGTTTCACTCATATGTGGAATTTAAGAAACAAAACAGAGGGGAAAAAGAGGGAAAAAATAAAATAAGACAAAATCAGAGAGGGAGATAAACCATAAGAGACTCTTAACTCTAAGAAACAAAGTGAGGGTTGCTGGAGAGGAGGGGTGGGGATGGGGTAACTGGGTGATGGGCTTTAAGGATGGCACGTGATGTAATGAGCACTGGGTATTATATGCAATTGATGAATTACTGACCTCTACACCTGAAACTAATGATATACTATATGTTAACTAATTGAATTTAAATAAAATAAGTTAATAAAAAATGGACTTGCCTCCATTCCATCCTGGAACTCACAAGTAGAATCCCACCATAGACCCGCCTTTCAGGGGTAATTAAATAATAGCTAATGCTATGCAATGCCTCCTCGGTCCTGAGCACTGTTGTAAGTGCTTTACAGGTATTAACTCAGTTAAGCTTAAAAGGAGGTAACATAATGCAAGTATCAGCTCTGGAGCCAGACCATCTGAGTTCACAGTTCAGCTGTACCACTTCCTACCTGTTGACCTTGGGCAAGTTGATTAAGTTCTCTGTTCCTCAAATTCTCCATCTGTAAAAGGGGGATGCTGCTGTTGCTGCTGGTTTCTACTTTATGGGGTTGGAAGAAGATTAAAATAAATTAACATATGTAAAATACTTAGAATACTGACTGGCATCCAGTGAATATTATCTATGTACATATGCACAGATAGAGATTTGTAATACATACATCTCTCTCCGTCTAGAGAGATAATAAAATCTGTATGTATAGATAAACTTAACAAGAAGATACTCTGGGGGCACCTGATTGACCCAGTCAGTAAAGCGTCTGTGCTAAGCTCAGGTCATGATCTCAGGGTCCTGGAATCAAGCCCTACATTGTCGGGCTCCCTGTTCAGTGGGGAGTCTGCTTCTCCCTCTCCCTCTACCCTTCCCCCCTGCTCGTGTGCTCTCTCCCTCTCTCTAATAAATAAATAAAATCTTAAAAAAAAGAAGATACTCTTATTATACTCATTTTACAGATAAAAAAAGGAGGTTCGGGAAGCGCAAGTAGTTTTTCAAGGTCACGCGGCCTGCCCTCCTAACCACAATACTGCTTCTGTTTTTGTTTTGTTTTAAATAAACTTTTATTGATTGATTTATTGGTCGATTTTTAAAAGATTTATTTATTTTATATATATATAGAGAGAACACATGTGTGAGTGAGCTAGCAGGGGGAGGAGCAGAGGGAGAGAGAGAATCCTGAAGGAGACTCCCCACCGAGTGTGGAGCCCAACACAGGGCTTCATCCCAGGACCCCATCACCATGACCCGAGCCAAAATCAAGAGTTGGCTGCCCAACCAACTGAGCCACCCAGGTGCCCTGATTGTTTTTTTTTTTTTATTTTTTTTTATTTTTTTATTTTTTTTTTATTTTTTATTTTTTTTAAAGATTTTATTTATTTATTTGACAGAGATAGAGACAGCCAGCGAGAGAGGGAACACAAGCAGGGGGAGTGGAAGAGGAAGAAGCAGGCTCGTAGCAGAAGAGCCTGAGGTGGGGCTCGATCCCATAACGCCGGGATCACGCCCTGAGCCGAAGGCAGACGCTTAACCGCTGTGCCACCCAGGCGCCCCTTTTTTTTTTTTTTTAAAGTAGGCTCCATGCCCAATGTGGGGCTTGAACTCACAACCCTGAGATCAAGAGTTACATGCTCTATGGACTGAGCCAGCTGGGTACCCCCTAAATAAACTTTTTAATTTAAAAATAATTTTAGCTTACAGAAGAGTTACAAAGACAGTTCAGAGAGTTCTCATATACCTTATACGCAGCTTCCCCTAATGTTAACATCTTACATAAATTAATGTTGTTACTATGTTACTATTACTAACTAAACTATAGACTGGTAACTATTAATAGCTCTTATCTAAACTATAGATTTAATTTGGATTTCACCAGTTTCCCCACTAATATCCTTATCCTGTTCCAAAATCCAATTCAAGATGCCACATTGTGTTTAGCCCTACTGCTTGCTCCTTTTTTCTATTTCCAGCATAGTTAACATAGTGTTGTATGAGTTTCAGGCATACAATATAGTGATTCAACAGCTGGATGCATTACTCAGTGCTCTTCATGATAAGTGTACTCTTATTTTTCTTTAAAGATTTTATTTATTTATTAGAGAGAGAGAGAGTACAAGCTGGGGGAGCGGCAGAGGGAGAGGGAGAAGCAGGCTCCCCGAAGAGCAGGGAGCCCGATGCGGGGCTTAATAACAGGACCCTGGGATCATGACCTGAGCCAAAGGCAGATGCTTAACCATCTGAGCCACCCAGGTGCCCCCATGTTAAGTGTACTCTTAGAGCCAACTGTTTCTTTTTAAAAGATTTATTTACTCATTTATTGAGAGAGAGAGGGAGAGAGAGAGAGAGAAAGAGCAAGAGCATGGAAGCAGGGGCAGGGGCAGAGGGAAAGGGAGAGGGAGAGAAGCAGATTCCCCACTGAGCAGGGAGCCCAACATGGAGCTCAATCCCAGGACCCTGAGATCATTACCTGAGCTGAAATCAAGAGTCGGACACTTAACTGACTGAGCCACCCAGGTGTCCCTGCTTATTTTTTTTTTAAGATTTTAAAAAAAAATTTAAGTAGTATCTATACCCAATGTGAGGCTTGACCCCACAACCCTGAGATCAAGAGGTGCATGCTTTACTGACTGAGCCAGCCAGATGCTCCAGTCGTACTGCTTCTTAATACCTATCTAGCAAGTACCCTGGGTCAGGCCCTATAGTAGGTACTGGGGACAGGAAGATGAGTAAGAAACTGTTCCGGCCCTCGGGAAGCTCCCAAACTATTGGAGAGAGAGAAGCAAGCTTTCAGTTATAATAAAGGGTAGTCAGTGCGATTACAATTAAGCATAGGGGGGGTGTGGGGGCTTAGACAGAAGCTTCCAGTTCAGCCGGGGTCATCTAAGCTGAGACCTGAAGGATGAGTAGGACGTAGCTAGGCAAGATCAGGGTGTGTGTGTGTGAGTGGAGCGGGAGTGGGCATTGAAAACCATATTTAAGGTGGAGAAAACATCATGTGCAAAGATCCAGTGGGGAGAGTGTGAGTATGGCCAGCGCTGGGAACTGCTCCATCTACCAAGATTTCACCACAAACTCTGAAACTCACACCTGGACCACAACCGTCTACACTGGCCCTGACCTTTTCTAGGCCTTCAAGTTCTTTCTATGCTTTGATGGCCCCCCCCCTCACGCATGCACACTGTCTCCCACTCTCTTAGCTACACTCACGTCCCAACTGGCTTTACATTCAGTCACACCGGGACAGAACTCTGAAGTCCCCTGGGCCAATCCCTGACCCTGGGAAAACCCCACACCTCCTACTCTCAAGTGAAAGTCAGGCACTGGTTCATTTTGTTATAACTTCCTCCTAATTTTGGCCAAGCTTTGACTGTATGAGATATGACAAGGCCCTGAGCTTTGGAGTCATATAGACACAGGTTCGATCCTAACTCCTCTACTCACCACCTCTGTGGCCTTAGACAAGGTATTCACCATTTTATTTAATCAAAAATTTTTAAAAGTTGAGTATAGTTGACACACACTGTTACATTAGTTTCAGGAGTACAACATAGTGGTTCAACTTCTCTATATGTTCTGTTATGGCTCACCACAAGTATAGCTACCATATGTTACCACACAATGCTATCACAATGCCATTCACTATATTCCATATGCTGTGCCTTTTATTCCTGTGACTTATTCATTCCATAAGATGTTCACTATTTTAAATTTGTTTCCTCTTCTGTAAAATAGGAATGCCAGTATTGTCTACCACCAAGAGCGGTTGTGAAGATTAAAAATAACATAGGTATACAAAACTTAACTCAAAATGGATCAAGGACCTAAATGTAAGACCTCGAACAATGAAACTCTTAGAAGAAAACATGGAATGAAAGCTTCATGGGCAATGATTTCTTGGACATGACACCAAAGGCACAGGTAACAAAAGAAAAAAGACAGACAAATTGGACATCGTGAAAATTTAAAAACTTAGTGCATCAAAAGAGTAAAAGAGAGTAAAAAGGCACAGAGTAAATTAATCCACAGAATAAAAAGAGAAACCATAGAATGGGAGAAAATCTGTGAAGATCGTATATCTGATATCCAGAATATATAGAGAACTTCTAAAACTCAACAATGAAAAAACAAGCAACCTGATGCAAAAATGGGCAAAGGACTTGAATAGACATTTCTCCAAAGAAAATAAACAAATGGCCAATAAACACATGAAAAGATGTTCAACATCATTAGTCATTAGGGGAATGCACATCAAAACTACAATGAGAGACCACTTCACACCCATTAGGATGGCTACTATAAAAAACACAGACAATAACAAGTGTTGGTGAGGATGTGGAGAGAAGGAACTCTTGTGCACTGTCGGCGGGCATGTAAACTGATGCAGCCACTGTGGAAAACAGTACGGCGGTTCCTCAAAAAATTAAAAATAGAACTACCCTATGATCCAGCAATTCCACTTCTGGGTATATATATCCAAAAGAATTGAAAGCAGGGTCTCAAAGAGATATTTGCACACCCATGTGCTCATAGTAACATTATTCACAATAGCTAAACCATGAAAACAACCCAATTGTCCATCAGTGGTTGAATGGATAAGCAAAATGTGGCTGTGGGCACCTGTGTGGCTCAGTTGGTTAAAAGTCTGCCTTCGGCTTAGGTCATGATCTCAGGGTCCTAATATGGAGCCCCATATCAGGCTCCCTGCTCAGTAGGGAGTCTGCTTCTCCCTCGCCCTCTGCCCCCCCCCCCACATAAGCTCTCTCTCTTGCTCTGCTCTCTCAAATAAATAAATAAAATCTTTTAAAAATTGTGGTTGTAAAGGGAAAAAGCGAGTCCTCTCCTCCTGTGTCGCTTTTTTAGTCTAACGCAACTACCATACTCACAACACTTCTAACACCAGTTGCGTGGGGGTTTTCCCCCAAGGCAATTCTCTAACACAGGCTGGGTGTCCTACCATTTAACTCAATTCTGGCACTATCTACCTGGAGATAGCACCAGATCCCACAGCTTAAGGGCTCACTCCAACAAGACTGTTCCCCCCTTCCCCCAACTTCAGATGCCAATTGTAAATAGTAGGTCCCCAGGTTACCCACACTTTTGTCCAACATGGCTACAAATAGGAGGTTCCCATGACTCCCTCCTGGGGTTTGATTAATTTGCTAGAGCAGCTCACAGAACTCAGGGACATACTTACATTTACCAATTTATTAAAGAATATGATAAGGGATACAGATGAACAGCCAGATGAAGAGATACACAGGGTGAGTTCTGGGAGGGTTCCAAGTACAGGAGCTTCTGTGCCCATGGGACTGGGGGGCGTCACCCTCGCAATACATGGATGTGTTCACCAACCTGGAAGCTCTCCAAACCCCCTAGTATTGGGACTTTGAGGGAGGCTTCATGTAGGCATGATCAATCATTAACTACATTTCCAGCCCCTTTCCCCTCTCTGGAGAAGTGGGGGCTGCGGCTAGAAATTCCAAGCTTCTATACATGGCTTGGTCTTTTTGGTGAGCAGCCCCCATCCAAATGCCATCCAGGAGCCCACCCAAAGTTGCCTCATTAGGACAAAAGATACTCCTATCCCCCAGGAAATTCCAGGGCATTTAGGAGCCCTGTGTCAGGAACCTGCATCAAAGACCAAATATCAGAACAAAAGATGCTCTTAGAGCTCTTATCACTTAGGAATTTACAAGGGTTTCATGAGCTCTGTGCCAGGAACCAGGGGCAGAGATTAATACATACATTTTCTACTCAATCACAATGTCATACACATACAATGGAATATTATTCAGCCTTAAAAAGGAGGGAAATCCCATCTTGAGGACATTAAACCAAGTGAAATAAGCCACTCACACAAACCCATATACTGTATGACTCCACGTATGCGAGGTACTTAGAGTAGTCAAATTCACAGAGACAGAAAGTGTAATGGTGGTTGCCAGGAGCTGGGGGGAGGGGAGAATGGGGAGTTGTTATTTAATGGGGGCATTGTTTCAGTTTTGCAAGATGAAAAGAGTGGTGGCGATGGTGGTGGTGATGGCTGCACAACAATGTGGGTGTACTTAATCCCGCTGAACTGTATGCTTCACAATGGTTAAAATGGTCAAATTTGGGGCGCCTGGGTGGCTCAGTCGTTAAGCGTCTGCCTTCAACTCAGGGCACAATCCTGGCATTCTGGGATTGAGCCCCATGTCAGGCTCTTCCTCTGGGAGCCTGCTTCTTCCTCTCCCACTCCCCCTGCTTGTGTTCCCTCTCTCGCTGGCTGTCTCTCTCTCTGTCGAATGAATAAATAAAGTCTTTAAAAAAAATGGTCAAATTTATGTTATGTGTATTTTACCACAATAAAAAAAGAAAAAATATAAGCAGAGTTCTTTTTTTTCTCAAAGTTCTATTTTTTTAAAGATTTTAAGTCATCTTTACACCCAACGTGGTGTTCGAACTCACAACCCCGAGATCAAGAGTCACACGCTCCATCTATTGAGCTGGCCAGGTGCCTCTGCAAAGTTCTTGCTAGTGTGCCACATAACAGGTGTTGAGTAATCGGCAGCTTTCTTTCTTATCGACCCCCTTTTTGTTTATCACTAGGTGAACCTCCAGGGTTTTGTTTAGAGGGCCTACTCCAAACTTTTTCACTTTCTTCAGCCTTCAGTTCTCATTTTCTTCCCTTGCCCTCTATGTTCTGGGATCTCCTTTTGCTTCTTTGACAGTCTCTTGTGTTGCCTTTACTGGCTCTTCTTCCTTATTTCCTAAGTGTAGGTATGTCCTCAAGATCCTGTGCTCAAAAGTCTTCTTTTTCTATCTTATCTCTCTTAGCAATTTCATTTCAGGCTTATGTGAATGACTTCTTTTTTTTTTTTTAAGTGAGCTCTACACTCAACGTGGGGCTTGAACTCATGACCCTGAGATCAAGAGTCACGTGCTCTACTGACCGGGCCAGCCAGGCGCCCCTTATGTGAATGGCTTCTATATGTGTATATCTGATCTCGACTTTTCATGTGAGCTCTGGACTTGATTTCCAGACTCCCAACGGACCATCTTCACCTGGGTGTTTTGAGGGCCTCGCACATCTAGTATATGCTAACGTCATCTCTTCTAGTTCTCCTTCTCACCCCGCCTCCAACCTGTTCTTCTGATGAGTTTATGTGTTAATGGCCTCACCATCTTCTCAGACCCTAGGTTTAAACTCTCAACTTCTTACGGTTCCAAGGAACAGTCATGCAATTCCCACATGTCCATTCTCACTGATGTCAACCAATTTCATACTTAAGCATCTTGCTGCCCAGTAGAGGCAATACCTTTCTAGTGAAGAGGCTCTTTGAGTACTATCCTGTCCAGAGTACTCCCTTTTCCTAATACCAAAATTTCTGGGAAATACAATTCAGAAATTTGTTTGATGAGCAAGGATTTAAAACAAAGGGAGGGGACTAGTCTTGAGGGACATTTCATTCCAGCTATGGTGAAGCCCAAGAAACTGTCCTTGTTCTGCAGCAAATGGTACGTAGATTCAACTTTTCTCTTCCCCATGTAGTGTCAGATACACATTGCCAAAGCATGCTCTTAGACACCCTTTTTTTCTTCGGTGCTGAGTTCTACTAAGAAACTTTATTGAGGGGTGCCTGCATGGCTCAGTTAATCGTCTGACTCTTGATTTCGGCTCAGGTCATGATCCCAGGGTCGTGGGATCCAGCCCTGTGTTGACCTCTGTGCTCAGCATGGAGTCTGCTTGTCCCTCTTCCTCTGCTCCCCCCATTCTCTCCTCTCTCTCTAAAATAAAAAAATAAAATCTTTTAAAAAACACATTATTGAGTGTGTTAACACCATTGGCTCAGTGACAGTGTAGTTGACAGTCTCCTTCCATTATGAGTTGATTTAATCAGTTGACATCTCACAATAGCAATCTTAATCCTACCCATCAATCCCACTCTTAGGCCATTATACCCTAGGGAAAACTGGCACCTGTGCTCCAAAGACATGTAAATGAGTACTTATAGTAGCATAACCGCCCCAGACTGAAAAGGACCCAAATGTCCATCAATAGAACGGATGAATAAATTATGGCATATTTGTAAAATGGAATACTGACAACAAAAAGAATGATCTACAAGTACACACAAAATCACAGATACATCTGGAAAACAATGTTGAATAAAGTAAGTCTGAAAACACATGCAGTATAATTCCATTTATATAGAGTTCAAAGCTAAGTAATACTATATTGGTTGAAGATAAATGCATGTGTGACAAAAACTATAAAGATAATCAAGGAATAATTTTTTAAAAGATTTTATTTATTTATTTGACAGAGAGAGAGAGAGAGAGAGCACAAGCAGGCAGAGCGGCAGAGGGAGAGGGAGAAGCAGGCTCCCTGCTGAGTAAAAAGCCCAACACGGGGCTCGATCCAGGACCCTGGGATCATGACCTGAGCCAAAGGCAGATGTTTAACCGACTGAGCCACCCAGGTGCCCCTAAACAAGGAATAATTACCACAAAATTCAGGAGAGTTTTTGGAGATTTTGGAGGTGGAGAGGAGGATGGTAGGCTGAGAAGGGGCTTGGAAGGCTTTAAAGGCATCACGGATTTTCATATCATTATTATTCTTTAAACTGTGTATCTGTATTAAATACACTATTACATGTACAATAGACTTTAAAATTTTTAAAAGTTACTTTTTCAAAATGTAGTATCATTTCCCAGTTTTTTGAGATGAGAGGATGGCCCTTCCTTTAGCTAGATAGCTCTTGCCCACCTTCAAAACTCACTTCCAACCTCCTTTCGGAAGCCACCTCTGACTCCCCAGGTTGATTTAATATGGAAAATTTCAAATGTACACAAAAGTAAGGAAAATAATATAATGAGCCACCATGTAACCATCCCTGAGCTTCAACAATTATCCACACATAGCCAATCATGTTTCTTCTATACTCTGACACGTTTCCCTCCCCATACTGGATCATTTGAAAACAAATCTCAGCCATGTTATTATTTCATCTGTAACTACTTTGGTAAAAGTCTCTAAAAGATAAGGACTTCTAAAAAAGGGCACAACCCCAATACCATTATCCACTTCAAAAATTTGACAGACTCCTTAATGTCAAATATCCAGATAGTGTTCAATTTTCCCTGTGTCCTATAGCTTTTTTTTTTTTTTTGAGAGAGAGAGCAAGAGAGCACAAGTGCCTGAGTATGCAAGTTGGGGGGAGGAGCAGAGGGAGAAAGAAAATCCCAAGCAGGATCCACGCCCAGCGCAGAGCCTGACATGGGGCTGAATTTCACGACCCTGAGATCATGACCTGAGCTGAAATCAAGGGTCGGACAGTTAACCGACTGAGCCACATACATGGCCCTCCTATAGCTCTTGATTTGTTTAAATCACCATCTAAACAAATTTCTCACTGTTGGTTATGTTTTTTTAAGTTTCTTTGAATCTAAAGTCTCCCCCCTTTTTTTCCTTGCAATTTATTTGCTGAAGAAACCAGATCTGATCAATTTCCTGCATTCTGGATTTCTGGCTGTTTCAGCTGTCCTCTGCTCATTCCACAAACCTCTCTACCTTTACCTTTTCCCACCATTTTCTATTTCCATCTGTACATTTTTTTTGGAGGGTTGACAGAAAGGATGCCAAAAGTACAGAATGAAGGGGTGGGGAGTAAACCCCGTGCAGATCTCTACCCTAGGACTCCTTATACTTGACTGGAATCATGAGTTTCTTTGTCCCCCTCCAACACACCTCTTGGTGATCAACACTGTATCTTACTTGATTTTTTATCTGTGCTTTACACAGAATTTTACACATAGTAGGTGTTTTCAGTGTTTATTGAAAGAATGAATAAGGCTGCTCTCTTGTACTGCTTAGGTGCTATACCCTCTTTTCCAACTTTGCAATAAGATTAAGACCTTGTGAATCTTTGATTTCAACCCCCTGGGGTGAGGTATTATGCAAAATTCTTTTGATAGTTACTTTTCTTGAAAAGTTTGACGAATTTCATTGTAAAGAGTGCTTTGTTTATTGTACTTTCCTTTGTTGCCCATTTCCTGAACCACCGTGGTCTTGATAAGCTTGTTTGAAATTGAGCACAGAAGTTCCCTGCTCTGTAACTTGATTGGGGGGGGCTCCCAAGCAGCCTTGCCCTCAGGGGGGAATTGTGGGTTAACGGCTTCTGAGTAATGTATTACTCACCACAGCTTCTTAGAAACTTCTGAAGCAAATTAGTACTTTCTGAGGTATCTTTGCTCTGTTCCTTGAATTCCACGGGCCATCCCCTCTTGTAGATTTTGTAGGTTTTCCTCCCTTACTATATGAAAAACAATGTCACCGAGAAAGCTGGGAACAAAATTCCTTTTCTGCACTTACTCTAGTATTTTCTCTTGATTTACAGTTGAGACATATGTACTCTCCAGTACACATGGCTAAACCTCCTTTCCGTTAATAGGTACATGAACCCATATTTACAGTCTGTTTTACTTCATCACAAACACAAAACATACCAATGCCGCCAAATAAGAAAACTTTCCTATACGCTATTGGATTTGATAATATTGTACTCCTTATCCATTTGATCCTGTGAAAACCACTGATGTCCTTAGAATTGTTTTAGAAATACTTCCTGTCTTCTTAATCCAGGAAATGAATCTGGTTCATGGACTTGCAATATTATAAAGTTGTTATGAACTGGACTGAGTAATTTAAAATTCAGCTGAACTAATCTTGCGTGTGTAGGGTTTATGGAATTACAGTTGAAATTGTAGGTGATGAAGTTCCTTCCTCGGTATTTTTTAATGTGGCAGTTAGATTATAGTGAATTAAGATTTCCTGGAGAGCCAATTTTAAGCCATCAACTGACAGTGAAGGATGAACAAAGACTAGAGGACATACTGAAATTATACCTGGTACATAAACTTGTATCGAACACTACTAATCTGGCAAACAATGCAATGAGTGACAGCAAATGCAATCAAACAGAAACCTAGATCAATTATCTTAGAAAGACTGCAGTCAGCAGATAAAAATGGGACCATGGAGTCTTCTGAATTAACTAGCACTGAGAACATGAATCAGTCTTTCATCTTTTATTATTTCATCCTTTTCCTTTGAAGTAAACTTAAAAATAATCTTTTCGCCAACTCCTCAAAATGAAATATTCACTATATCACTCTTACTCCTTATTAAAAACTGGTATTAGTGTGCCTTTATACTGAAGACATCAAAGAAACTATGGAGTGTACTTGTATAAACATAAGGAAGCCTGAAGTATATTGCTTATTTTTCTACGGAACAAATGCAAAATCATGATAGTTCATTGAGCATTTACTGGATTCTACTTGGGTTTTCTGAAAGAAAGTTCTCTTTCCTTTTTGATGCAATCCTTGTTGAATGGATGAAATGTGGTAATTTGTTTCTAGCATCTTGAGATCAGCCCCACTTTTCTAAAGATTTTTTTTTTTTATTTGACAGAGATAGAGACAGCCAGCGAGAGAGGGAACACAAGCAGCGGGAGTGGGAGAGGAAGAAGCAGGCTCATAGTGGAGGCCTGACGTGAGGCTCGATCCCGTAACGCCGGGATCACGCCCTGAGCCGAAGGCAGATGCTTAACCGCTGTGCCACCCAGGCGCCCCCAGCCCCACCTTTCATCCATGATAATGCCCATCGAGTAGAGTACTGTGCTATGTTAGGTTTTCCAGTGGGTTTGGATTTTAATAGGTTTATTCCATTGCTAAGTAGTATCTAACTCTTCAATATATGATTGTGTAAGTACATCTGGATGTTATTTACTCAGACATTTTAAAATGTCAGAACATATCCTGTTACATGTTGTAGACACCACTGATGGCCTACCACTACCCCCTTTTCCATGATAACAGAACCCCAATTTGTGCTGGTATGAGGCACCATGGGTTAAAAGAGAGACTGGGTCCCTTCCCAGACCCAGTCCTTCACCTGGCTAAGCCAGACTTGGTAATTTTTTTTAATTAAAGCTTTATTTTTTTAGAGATTTAAATTCATAGCAAAATTGAGGAGAAAGTAAGAAATTTTCCATATACCTCTCTTCACCACATATGCATAGCCTCCCCCATTAACAACATTCCCTTCCAGAGCGGGACATCTGTTGCAATCAACGAACCTACATGGACACATCATTATCACCCAAAGTCCAGAGTTTACATTAGAATTCACTCTTGGTGTTGGACATTCTATGGGTTTGGACAAATGCATGATGACAGGTATTTATCATTATGGCATCATGCAGAGTATTTTCACTGCCCTAAAAATCCTCTATGCCCTGCCTATTTATCCCTCCCTGTCCCCCTGGCCACCCCTGATCGTTATATTGTCTCCATAGTTTTGCCTTTTCCAGGATGGAAATCATATAGTACGTATCCTTTTCCAGATTGCTTCTTTCACTTAGTAAGATGCATTTAAGGTTTTTCCTGTCTTTTCACGGCTTGATAGATCATTGATAGATCATTTCTTTTTAGAGCTACATAATATTCCATCATCTGTATGAACCACAATTTATCTATTCGCCTACCGAAGCGCATCCTGGTTGTTTCCAAATTTTGGCAATTATGAGTAAAGCTGTTATAAACATCATGTGTGGGTTTTTGTGTGGACCTAAGTTGCAACTCCTTTGGGTAAATACCAAGAAGTCTGATCACTGGGTCATATGACAAGAGTACTTTAGTTTTGTGAGAAACCATCATAATGTCTTCCAAAGTGGCTGTACCATTTTGTAGTCCCATTAGCAGTGAATGAGAGTTCCTGTTGGCTCACCTCCTCACCAGCATTTGGTGTTGTCAGTGTTCCAGATTTTGGCCATTCTAATTGGTATCTAGTGATATCTCATTGTTGTTTTAATTTGCATTTCCCTTATGATATGGTGAGGAACATCTTTCCATGTGCTTATTTTCCATCTGTGTATCTTCTTTGGTGAGGTGTCTGTTAAGGTCTTTGTCTTATTTGTTCATCAGGTTGCTTGTTTTCTTACTGTAGAATTATGTGTTCTTTGTATATTTTGGGTAATAGTCCTTTTTCAGATGTGTCTTTTGCAAATCTTTTCTCTCCGTCTGCAGCCATGGTAATTTCATTATCCTTATGAATGACTGGCTTAGGCACAGACATATAATTTTGGTAATGACACATGTGGAAAAGTCTGTTGGAGAGCTTTTGGGAAAGCTTTTCTCAGAAAGGGGCACTAGAAAAGGATGTCCTCTCCTTTGGCCTTTGGAAATCAGTGTTTGAGGACGTGATACCTGGGGCTATTGTAACAATTCACAGCTGTGAGGAGAGTAGCAGGCAAACAGAACCTCAGAGTAGAAAAATGGAAAGAAGATGAATCCTTGATAGTATTGTTGGGCCAGTGAATTACCCAAACAGCCTTGTCTCTGTTGTCCTTGTCATAGGACTTAATAAACTCACAACTGTTGGAGCTAGTTTGGATTGTTTTCTATTACTCGTTTCCAGGCATCCTGACATACTACATAGAGCTGATGGTTCCTGTATAGCATTAGGTGGCATCATTCTCTGTCTCCTGACACTACACTAAAATTTCAGAGATTCTGCCCCATTAGGGCTGAATGTCAACACGAAATAATTAAAACGGATTTATACAGTGTTCCTTTCTTTTATCATTACTTTTACTTTATTAAGAATGTGTACTTACAAAAGCAATAGTTTTATCATAGAAAATTAGGAAGAAAGTCTTTATATATATTTTTAAAACTGCAGAATTATTGGAGGTGTGCTCATTACATTTGCAATGACAGAGAGATAGGAGAGCACCATATGACAGTCAAGATTCAGAAATATTTCAACAAGCTATAATGATGAGCCCAAACCAACAAGGTGAAATGTAATAGAAATGTACATTTTTGCATTTAGGTTAGAGCTGAGGGCTGTGGCTGCTCAGGATGAGAGTTAAAGGCTGTTTATATGAAAAGTATCTGGGGTTTCAGTTAAGTGCTAATTCGCTAAGTGCCAGGATTAGGACGGGGCAAAAGAAATTACTAAAAGTGTAAATATATAAATCCTGCCTTCATTCAACAAGTATTTATTAAGCATGTATTCAACAAATGCATATTGGGGGGGGCGCCTGGGTGGCACAGCGGTTGAGCGTCTGCCTTCGGCTCAGGGCGTGATCCCGGCGTTGTGGGATCGAGCCCCACATCAGGCTCCTCTGCTGTGAGCCTGCTTCTTCCTCTCCCACTCCCCCTGCTTGTGTTCCCTCTCTCGCTGGCTGTCTCTCTCTCTGTCAAATAAATAAAATCTTTAAAAAAAAAAAAAAATGCATATTGGCAGCTGGTTAAGAGGAAGGGCTTTGGACTTTAACTTTTCTCAGCTTGGATGGTGTGATCTTAGGCAAGTTACTTAATTGTGTCTCAGTTTTCTTAACTGTCAAATATGACTGATAACAATGCATAGTGGCTGAGAGAACCAAAATAAGAATCTATGAAAGTACTTATTAGCAATATTTTTTAGTGCTTGGCCTTGTATTAGATCAACTGTGGTAATTTACCCACAATAATCTGCTTTGTTCATTTTATACTGGGAGAACTTTGTTTTTTAAAGATTTATTTATTTATTTTGGAGAGAGAGCGAGAATGAATGGGGGGTGGCAGGGGGAGAGGGAGAGAGAGAATCTCAAGCAAACTCGAAGCTGAGCACGGAGCCTGATGTTGGGCTCAATCTCATGACCCTGAGATCATGACCTGAGCTGAAACCAACAGTTGGATGCTTAACTCACTGCACCACCCAGGCGCCCCCGGAGAACTTTATTTTTATACTATATTTTGAAGCACACTGAGAAACTAGAGAACGATCAGGCAAGCATGAGAAGAGGATCTCTGGAAATAATATCACATGAGGAGTCATTTCAGGCATTAAACATTTGATCTGAAAAGACTTCGTATGTTTAAAAGGAGCCCTAGGAATCAGGTAATACATTTATTTAGCGTTGCTCCAAGGGAACCCTGGACACAATAAGGAGAAGCAGAATTCAGCTCAATATACTGAAGACCTTAACTATGATTGTTATGCGATAATTGCATGGCCTAATTGGAAAAGCTGTGACCTCCCTGTCATTATTGTAAGTACTTGGGCAGAAGCCAGATGGGCATCTGTCAGGGAGGATGTGGGGAATTCAGTGAGTCCTGCAGTTATAGATTTGACTTGGGCTCCTTTTAGCAGTAAGGCTCTGATTGAATTTTTTCACCCACGTATCCTTGGAAAGTTTTTTAACCTACAAGGAATATTAATGCACCATCAGGGAAACAATTGTCCATTTTGCAGAGTCAAAAATTTCAGAATTCAAATGTCCTCTAGAGACTAAATAGATGTATTTCTCAATTACTGGTCTATGAATTGGAAAGAGAATTAGAAAGCAAATTACTCATTTTTCATTTTATTAATTTTTCTTTCATTATAAAAGTACTATAAATACATTAAATAAAATGGTAAAAGAGAAAGGAAGGATAAATCAGTTCTACATCATTTTTATGCAGTGTTTAATATATGACTTGTATTTCATATATATGGAAGTATCAACATAATTATATATAATTGTATCTATATATATAAAGTAACATAATATACAATATATAAAATATATAAATACAATAAATGCGATATAAATACAATACAAAATATAAATATGTTATATACTATAAATATATAGGGGCGCCTACGTGGCTCAGTCAGTTGGATGTCTGACTCTTGATTTCGGCTCGGGTTGTGGTCTTGGGGTTGTGAAATCAAACCCCACATCAAGGCTCTGTGCTCAGGAAGGAGTCTGCTTGAGATTCTTTCTCTCCCTCTGCTCCTTCCCCAGCGTGCTCACTCTCTCAAATAAATAAATAAAATCTTTAAATATATATATATATATATAATTATTATATTTATATATAGGGTTTTTGCTCTTTTCAGAGTATAAGAGTTGTACTAGTTTGCTAGGGTTGTCGTAACAAAATACTACACACTGGGTAGTTTAAGCAGCAAAAATTTGTCTCACAGTTCTGGAGGCCAGAAGTCTGAAATCAAGGTGTAAGGAGGGTTGGTTCTTTCCGAGAGCTATGAGGAAGAATCCAGGCCTCTCCTCCAGGTTCTGGAGGTTTGCTGGCCGCCTTTGGCATTCCTTGGCTTCTGCTACAACATCCCAATCTCTGCCTTCATTGTCCCATGGCCTTCTCCCTGTGTGCATGTCTGTTCCCAAATTCCCCTTTCGTAAGGACAACAGGCACAAAGAATTAGGGACACACCCCCCCTCCAGCGTGATCTCATCTTAACTTAATGAATCACATCTGCAATGATTTTATCCCCATATAAGGTCACGTTAGGAGGTACTGGGGGTGAGGACTTCAATGTATGAATTTTGGGGGTACACAATTCAACCCATAACAACGCTCAAACCAATTTACAGTGCCATCTACAATGTATAAGAGTGCCTGTTTGCCTGTATCCTCGATAACATCAGGTTTTATTTTAAAAAGTAATTTTTTTTGCCAAATAGGTGAAGAATTGCACCATAGTGGTGTTTTAATATATACTCCTTTCTCAGAGACTATGAATGGTTTTCTGTTTGCTTACTAGCTGAATGTCTTCTTTTGTGAAATGTCTTTTCGTGTCTGCTGCCTCTATTTTTTAAATTATGAAAGTAATATATTACAATAGATTTGAAAAACAGAGAAAATAAAAACCACCTCTAATGCCACTATTCCGACACAGCTATTATCATTTTTATTGCCTTCTAGGCTATTTTCATATGCATGTTTTACTCTTTTGTAATTGTGGTGTACATATAATCTTATATTCTGCTTTTCTCACCTTACGATGTATTATAATATGGAAATGGGTTACTCCACAACGTACTAGAATAGCTCATTCTCAATAATTATGAATTCAGAACCAGGCTTCTGGTATTAGACAAATAAAAGCTTTTCTAAGGATATACTACCTGGCCATTATTGGGGCACAAAATAAGAGGATCCTGGGTTGTAAAAAAGTTAAAATTCCATTTCTGTGCCATGACCTGTCTTTGGGCATCTGGCACACAGATGTCTAATACATGTTGAATGAATTGATAGCTTAGTAATTAGACGTGATTTTTATTCATTATTTTGGTGAGACAAGTCAGTTTTCAGGGTTTTCTTTGTCCGAGGCTACATGCGTCATACATTTAAGAGCCAGCATCTTACTAGGCAAAATGGAAGTTGAACCAGTATAAGATCCACCATTTTAAAAATATATTTTAGAAGTCTTAAGTGAAAAAAGGTTTTACAAAGTATCTTTCAAAGTAAACTTACGTATATCAAAAACTACGGTTTCACAAAAACAAATTTGTTCTGTGGACAAAATCCCAACGGAATCCCTTTTTTCCCTTTGTAAAGAAAAAAAAAATTCATGTTAGAACCGAGAAATGTTGCAACTTATCATTTGTCCATCGTCTGAAATAAGTTGAACTAAAAGAAATATCTGATGGTGTCTCTAATGTTACAGGTGTATATTGGTAATATACACCAATGATTTATTTTTCTACTTCGTAACTTTCCTCTTGTTTCCTCGGTAACATTTTGCCCATATTGTCACTTGTATTTCAGTCTTTCTAATTGAAATGTAAAGACTGGCCTCAAAAGGAAACTCGAATATTATATATATATATATATAAAAGTTGTATAAAAAGTAGTGCTTCTTGGGGCACCTGGATGGCTCAGTGGGTTAAGTGTCTGCCTTTGGCTTGGGTCATGATCTCAGGGTCCTGGGATTGAGCCCCGTGTCGGGCTCCCTGCTCTGCGGGGAGCCTGCTTATCCCTCTCCTCCCCATTCCTGCTCTCTCAGTCTCTCTCTTTCTCTCTTAAAAAAATAGTGCTTCTCAAACTGTGAAGCTCTTTTCTAAAAATTTCCAATTCATAGTGGACCAATACTTTTATAAAATACAATAAAATTAAAGTTATTAGAAGAATATTTTTAAAAAACACCAAGGCATAGAGAATAAAAATCCAAAAAATTTAAGAGATTCTGTAGACATGAAAATTACCTTGTCAAATTTCTACAACATTTTTAAATGCTTAATCTTACTTCCTGAATTCATCTAGGTATGGACTGCTAACAAATAGTCCACAGACTACACTTCGAGTAGCACCAATGTAAGAGATAGATCCTGTCCTCAGGGAGCTAAGACTCTCTCATAGTGAACACTATGAGAATACTCATAACTAAGCATAAAACCGTATTATAATCTGTGTTACCCCAGACCACATGAGCCTGGAGTAACCTGCTCACTGCAGGGTAACAGATAAAATATATACTGGTCTCTGTCCCCAGTTCCTGGCACAGGGCTCCCAAAACCCTTGTAATTTCCTTAGTGATAAGAACACTAGGAACATCTTTTGTTCTAATATTTGGTCTTTGACCCCAGTTCCTGACACAGACTTCTTAAATCTCTTGAGATTCCCTGAGTGATAGGAGTGTCTTTTTGTTCAAATGAGGTGATTCTTGGTGGGCTCTTGGATGGGAGCTGGTCACCAAGCCATGATTAAAAGTTTGGAATTTTCAGCCCTACACTTCAACCTCCAGAGAGGGGAGAGGGGCTGGAAATGGAGTTGATGATCAGTCACACCTACATGAGGAAGCCTCCCTAAAACCTCAAAAGTAGGAGGTTCCGAGAGCCTCCAGGTTGACAAACACATCCACCTACCAGGAGGGGGAGACCCACCCCAACTACGTGAGGACAGGAGCTCCTGTGTTTGGGACCTTTCCAGACATTGCATTATGTATGTTTTTATCTGGCTGTTCATCTGTATCCTTCATCATATCCTTTCATAATAAACTGGTAAACAGTAAGTAAGCTGGGTTCCTGAGTTCTGTGAGCCACACTAGCAAATTAATTGAACCCGAGAAGGGGGTCGTGGGAAAATCTTTTATAGTAGGTGGATCAGCGCACAGGCGACAATGTGGACTTGCCGTTGGCATCTGAATTAGGGTAGGAGCAGTCTTGTGGGACTGAGCCTTTAACCTGTGGGATGTGATGCTATCTCCAGGTAGACAGTGTCAGAACTGAGTTGAGTGGAGTAAAAGAGATACACAGGAGGAAGAATGAAGTTGTTTCTTCTCATCTTAAAGGTAAAGGTGGGTACAACATGGATAGAAGAGCACACATCTACCTTCCCAGAGACACAAAAGATGTTAACAGTTAAAAGAGATAAAACTGTCAAAAATAGATGGAAATAGCTATATAAATTGTAAAACATAAGTCATGGTTAATTCATGGTTCTTTTAGTGGTATGACAGTAAAATTCACAGATTTCATGGAGAAAACCGCCCTTATTATGTCTAGATAATCACAATGTGGTCAGAATAAGTCACACACAGCATTTCTCTTGATTTGCTTCCATCAAGTCTTGTGGAATCTCCAGTTCTCCTCTATACCAACCCCCTCCCTATTATTTCTCGAAATCCCCAAGAATGTAATCTTATTCATACTCGGCTCTCAAGTGATCTTGTCCATACTCTTCCATTATCTGGTGACCTGATGCCAGGGCTTTTGATGCTGATGAAGTTATCATTACTGGCAGGGTCTACCATAGGTACTGCTGTCTTCAACTTTTAAGTTTCAAGAATGGGAAACAAAAGTTTTGTCAGTTAGATTTAATGACCCACAAGAAGTGCCAGTAACCTTTCCCAGGCCCTGGACCCCGGGCTCACGTCCTCTGACAATGAGAAAAACAGCATTATCTATGTGCTGTTAGTTGGTTCAGAGTGATTTCACATCCTGTAGCACATCATCCCAACCAAGCAAGGTGTCAATTTCCCAGGTGGTATTGTAACTGAATCTTCGGTAAGCCTTTGCAACAATCTATGAGACCTGCTCCTTCTGTGATGATGTACATAAAACCAGTGAATCTCGTGGACTTCAACCCAACTTATCAGTAGAAGCGACAAATTCTGAGCCCCTCATAAAGTACTGTACTTTGAGGTGACTAGCCATAACCTTATGGCTGGTTGATTGCACTAAACCCCTGCCATTATGGATGGGGTAACAATTTCCCTCAGTAGAAAAGAAACTATTTCTGGATTTGCTCTCCCTGACACTGCTGGTACCATTCTTCTGCAATGGAGGCTAGGGCCTTTTGGGATGCATTCTACTTGAGACATGCAAATTCTCACTGTCTACGTCCATTTTAAGTAGTTCTTCACATTTTCATCTTCAAAGTCTTCGGTAAAGTTTATATACCCCTTCTCAGAGTTATATTTTCAAGTGCAACATATAAAACATGTAAGACTATTATGGAAACCAGTATTATATAATATTATATTGTTCTATCTTCAGGCCACTTAGGGTTCTGGCGACCCCAAATTAAGAGGTTAAACTTGTTACCAATCCTCTACTTTCACTTCCCGATCCATAACCGTCTGACCAAACCATTAACCTCTGCCAATGAATTGGTATAGATGAGAGGTTGGCAAACTCTAGTCTGCTACCTGGTTTTCTGAATAAACTTTTATTGGAACACAACCAGATCCATATATTTACATCCTACTTATGGTCATTTTTGCACTGCAAGGGTGGTGTTGAGCAGTTGCCACAGAGATCGTATATGGCCTACAAAGCTGAAAAGACTTACTATCTGTACCTTTAGAAAAAAAGTTTGCCAAGTCCCAGTATAGATTCTGGCCTAAAGGCCAAGCAAGCAAAGCGGACCAGAAGTCTCCTTGAAGCTCTGCCCACTGGAGGATTTTACTTCTCCGCTGTCCCTCAGAGATACCCCTCAGGGCTATAATGCTGGAACAGTTCCCTTCTCCCTGTTGCAGGCATATTATGCAGAGCCAGTTGTAAACAAGCCTTGAACCTTCTATGAGGTCATAGGTCTGAGTCACTGGAACAAGAGCTATATGGTAGGGATAGGTGTGCTAGGACATTTACCTGCAAGATCCATTCAAGCCACATTCCAAACACACAGCTTCCCCTGAACATGAAATGCTTCAGGGCACACCTAAATTTATAGCTAGGCAGCTCTCTGCATGCAATTTATGATAGGCAGTTTGGATTATATGGTCGCTTGAAGATATATGTTAGAAATTCAATCTCGATCAAAAACTAGAAGCAAGACAGGAAATGGTTTTAAAGGAGAAAAGTTACTTCCTTAAAAGAACATAGGTTTGTTCCAGAGCTCCAGGGACATCTTGCAGTGATTAACTGGAACGGACTTTCCACACGTTGTCATAATATCCCAACCTGGCAAAAATGTTTTTGGTACCACTGCGTTTATTGGATGATAAGGGCCAGGTGGTAGAACGACTCCCACTACAGCGTGGTCTAGATGGAGCGCCATCTCTTGCTCTGGGCCTTCTCAAAGATGGAGGGTTACAGCTTTGTAGGCCAGTACATGGAAAGAAGCAACCAATCAAATGTGACATATGTTACCTCCAATATCCATTGAAATCCATTAAATAGGCGCTCCATGATGTAACAACTTTCCATTCATAGTGGATGGGATATCCAGTATGTCCAAAGTCTCTGGACATATTCGCCAACCCGCCCCCGCTTCCAGTTTTACTGAGGTATCAGCAGGCCCTTGTATTTTCTGGAGAATTTTCACCATTTTCTAGCATCTGGGGTACCTGTCAATTTTTGCTCTCCAGATTCAGTCAACACGATGTCATCGATGGTAGACTAACATAATGATGTCTCATGGGATGATGAGATGATCAATATTCCCTGCAAATTAGTAGCACATGGCTGAAGAGTTGACATATGTTGTGGCGAGACAGTGGTGTTCTGCTTCTGGTGTTCTCTGTTTATTGCTAGTTTTGTCTCTATTTAAAATTTTGCTGTTTTGTATATCATGGATTTTTTGCATCAGTTTTAGTTCTATAAAATATTGCATTAAAATATTATTTATCTTGGTTACTGAGCGCTTTGACATTCCCTTAAATTTTGTGTCTGAGGTGAGTGCTTCACTCATCTCACCCCAGCCCCATCCTGACTGACATATAGAGAAAATGCTTCCATTAGATCATTGCTACTAGCCAAGTGTTTATAAGATCATAGTTGGAACACTATCCACAATTAGAGTTGACACACAATTAATGATAATCTAAGGTCACTTTGAGACCCACCTGCCTTTTAAAGTAGCCAAATATGAATTAAATTATCACTCCTGCATCTTTCAAGTCATTGATGGTAACATTTATCTCTGCAATTCTATCTACCACGGAGGCAGCGTTGCTTTCTTATTAGGGAACTGGAGCTCCAGGAGTTTCCACTTGGCCCTTTCTTCTGTAATAGTCTTTTTTTTCCCCAAAGATTTTATTTATTTATTCGACATAGATAGAGACAGCCAGCGAGAGAGGGAACACAAGCAGGGGGAGTGGGAGAGGAAGAAGCAGGCTCATAGCGGAGGAGCCTGATGTGGGGCTCGATCCCAGAACGCCGGGATCACGCCCTGAGCCAAAGGCAGACGCTTAACCGCTGTGCCACCCAGGCGCCCTCTTCTGTAATAGTCTTAAAAGCCCTGCCTCTGTGGCTCAAGGAGCCCAGGTGGGAATTCTGTCATTTACTGAGGATATGCTTGTCATTTATATCCTCAGGAACTGACGGTATTTCCGCTCGACTGGGTTTGATGGTTTCATTGGGCCTATGGTGAGACTGACAAGGGTCAAAAACCGCACTTATATCCTAAGTCTATAACTGGTAGCTATAGTATCCTGGCTGATCAGAAATTAGTGTTTAACTCAGAACTAGGATTTACTATTATTCAAAATTTGGGGTATTTCCTTTTCACCAAGGAAAATGGCTGCAGATTCACTGGGATGGGGGAAGCTAGGAGAAAAATGCATACATACTTGGAGTGTTCTTCCTTAAGGGTATCTGGCCTTTCATTTATGGGATCCTAAATTTGTAAATCAACTTAGATCTGGTAATCGAGTGAAAAGTTATGATTCACTATTGTGGTAGATCAAGTCAGGTTTCCATTCACTAAACAAGGAGTTTTGTCAGTTATAGAAGGATCTCATAGGCTGCCCATCCATTTGTGTCCTAGGGCTCCTGCTCAATTACATAATGCCAAAGATCCTTGTGAATTACAATTTCTAGTTACTATACAGGTCCTGCTATGGATTCTAGTAGTCACCCCAACTGTGTCTATGTTGGGTCAGTGCCCCCATCTAGTCTTTGCTAGCCCAGGCCCTTAATTATCCCCATTGAGATTAACCAGCTCATTTTGACCGCAATATGTCACACTAGCATCCTCACCTAGAGAAAACAGCTAATAAGGCTGTTTTGAAAGATAAGAGGGCTTGAGTATCAAATGTGGAGGGAGCGCTGGAGTTGGAAAAATCATCATTTTCCAACCATCATAGTAAAGATTGGTTTAGGCAGGAAATCATCTATTGATGCTAAAACAAAGGGGGAAATTGTGATGAGGATCAGAATACTTGCACTGTTCTTAAAATGTCTCTCTACAGACTGCTTATTAGTTGCTAGAGAAAAAACAGTAATTGTAAAGTAGGAAACTCAGAAAACAACTTGATTGGCTGATCAAAATTTACATCACCCATGGGGGGCAGACAGACATCCTGTGCCTCCCAATATTATGCTCTGAGAAGGACACAGCATCAATTATGCAGTTGTCTAGCCAGGAATGCATAATAGGAACCTAAACATGAGGAAATATTAGACAAACTGCAAACGAGGAGCGTTAAAACAAAAGGAAGGACTGTATTCATCAAAAATCTCAATGCCAGAGAAGAAAGACTGTGCATGTTTCAGACTAGTGGAGACTAGAGAGATGTGACAACTAAGTGCAATAGGTGGTCCTAGACTGGATCCTGTGCTCGAGGGTAAAGATGTGCTAGACAGGGCATTACTGGTCAATGGCAAAATTGGACTATGGAAGTTAGATTAGATCAAAGCTCTGTATTCATGTTACAGTTTTTTGATTATTCGATATGGCTTTATTTTCTGATCATCCAACTGTGTCCCACAACCAGCCTGAGCTCTCAACAGTCAACGGTCCTGAAAACCAGCCTTGGGGAGAGATGAAGGGGGAAGGATGCGCTAATGCTGGTCCCTGCGTCCAGCACCCCAGAGTTGATCAGGCTAGCTGGGCACTCAGTAAACAGTCTCTGGGGGAGACAAGCCACCCAGCGGGAGAGAGAAGGGGGGTCAGGCAAAAGAGAACCTATGGCCTGCATGCCTTTCCCTCCCTGGCCCCCGCTTGACCAAGATCTGGGGCTTGGAAGGCTGGGACGGCAGCCCTGCCAGGGAGTCTGGCTGGGCAAAGGCAGGAGGCCCGAGATGGAGGCAGAGACACAGTCCTCCTGTGCCTGACCCTTCCAGCGAGTGGAGAGCTGGCTTCTGAGTGGGGAGTGGCTGGCTGGGTGGCAGAGCAGAAGATGGCAAGACCTTCCTGGGGGCAGAGGAGGCAGGTGCCTCAGTGCCTCATCCCTCATCCTGACGCTCCTCCCAGCACAAAACACCTAATTGATTATACTGCTAATGAATCGGTACACCTGGAAGAAACACCTGGGTCTCCCTGAGATCAATCTCAGTGGGGCTTGAGTTCTCCTCCCCATGCCCCTCCCTTATGAGGCACCTGATTCATGGGGTTCAGGCCCTGACCCTCCTGTCTAGGTCCCAGGTCCTCGGAAGGGCAGCGCTGCCAGCCCCATGGTCAGCTGCATCGCCTCCAGAAAACGCTTTCGCTCCACCCCCAGTCTGGATGCCCTCCTAGGACACAGAAACACTTGCTGCCCCAGAACACATCCTCTTTTCTGCAAGTGAGGAAACTGAGGCCCAGAGAGCTCGAGGTAAGAGGCGGAGGACCTGGGGGCCTCCTTTAGAGTGGCCTCCTGCCCCAGGGACTCTGAAGGCACCTGGGACCCCAGGGGGACAGGCCCAAGCTCCCCGGGGTGCGGCAGGAGGGCAGAGTCAGTGAGAAGCACGGGGGAGGGCGAGTGGTGCTAGGAGCCTGACAGGGAGGCCTCTGGTTGTGCAGGGGACCAACCGTCCATGGGAGGTTGGGGGAGACGCCTCCAAGGCTGCACCCTGAGCTGGCTCCCCTCAGCCCTGGCCAAGGGGGGAGGGGACACGAGGCTTCTGAGGAAGGGGCCAGAACCGGGAACGCAGAGGCTGGCCCTGCCCTCCTTCAGACAAGGATAGAGGGTGACTGGGGCAGGGTGGACAGACCCAGAGCTGGGAGTCCCCGGTCAGCATCGCGGGCAGGAGGAGGGAGGCTGAAGCTGCGCATTTCCTCTGTCATTTCTGCTCACAAGCCCCGAGCACCACAGGGTCGCCTCCAGGGCTGAGGCCTCATTTGCAGGCTTGTTCCCAAGTCCATGGCCTGGCCCTAGGACTTCCACCAAATGCTCCTCCAAGGGAGTTCAAAGGACAAAAAGGAGAAAGAATCCCCCAAGTCCTCAGGAGCAACACAGAAAAGCTCTGTAATTCGGGGTTGGGGCCTCTCAGCAAGGGGTGAAGCCCTGCCTTCCTGCCAGCTGTGAAGCAGGGAGCGGTGGCAGGTGGAAAGCTCCCCGCGCTGGTGGATGGCCACGTCACAGCATCTTGGCCTTCGGGAGCACTCTCTGAACTGTTTTATACAGAAGGTCAAAGTGCTGGGGGCAGCAGGAGGGTTTGGGTGAGGTCAGGGACAAAACCTGCCTCAAGGAGGGCCTGAGGGCCACCTGTGGGGTCACCTTCTTCCAGGCAGGACGGGGGAAAGGGGGGTGCCAAGGACTCAGGACTCACCTGGCCAGGTTGACCCTCCCACAGAGGTCCTACCTCCCACCTGAGCCCCCGCCTGCTTACCTGGACTGCCGTGTAGGCCATCCAGGGGTAGACACCAATGCAGATGGCCAGGAGCATGTAGAAAACGGCTGGCTTGACCCTGTAGGCACTCATCACCTGCTTCAGCTGGTCACGGAAGACAAACCTGGGGTCCCGTTTAACGGCTTTGATGTGGTGCTGCTTCCCTTCCTTCAGGTAGGTAGTGCTCCAGCATGCCGAGGAACGTGCAGTATTTGTTCACCAGCTGGGAGGCCTGGGGCTGGCTGATGGGCCAGCCCATTGCCAAGGCCAGCTGTTCCTGCTGGATCATCTGCTCCAGGAAGACCGGCAGGGTATCCCTTCGTGGTCAGGTTGTAAATGACTCGGGTCAGGGCTTCTGTGATGAGTCTCAAGTTGCAGGTCAGAGTTTTAGAATAACCTGAGACCTCATGTCCATGCTGCTGCTGCACTGGGTGTCACGGTGGCTCTCCAGGTGGGCCAGGGTGAAGGCAGACAGCCAGAGAATGGCAAAGTGCTCATGCTCCCAGGCCAGGATGTCCTCAGCCGGGCTGATCTTGTGCACCACGGAGAACTGTAGCTCTGGGAGCTGGTGGCTACCGTCTCCAGCTCCAGCAGGAAAGCATACTGCAGTGTCGCCTTGCAAGGTAGTTTGGATATGTGAAGATACAGGCTGTCCGCCTGGCCCATGGTGTCAGAGGACAAAGGCCACACTATATTGGAGTATGCTGTTATCCGTGTGGTCCAGGTTGTCTTCCAATCAGTGCTTGGTTCCCTTGAACTTGACCCTCCAGGAGCAAAGGACAGAAGACTGTACACTGAGTGGGTGCCTTTGTTGGTGTAGAGCTTGGAGAAGGGGCAGGTGAGCCCAAGCAGTAGGGAGATGCCGCTCCTGTTGCAGTCCACGCCATGCAACAGCCAAGAGGCCGCTCTGAAGGCATCGTAGTGAGCCGCTATGATGACGGTGGTAAGGTCCTCTCTACCTAGCCCCATCAGCCAGCAGTCCCTCGCGGCCTTGCTGTGGACCCCGCTCATGACCATCTGGAAGCTGTTGGCAGTGGCGGGGTGGAGCAGTAATTTGGCAACAGAGGCAGAGCCCTGGGAAGCGGAGCTGGCCTGCATCTGCATGTAGATGGAGAGCAGGGCCTCACCGTGCACAGCAAAGGACATGGGGACGATGGTCTGCATGGCCAGCACCTTGGGCCCCATCTCCATGAATTGCCGGATTACGTCCCGGGACACAAAGGCCACAGCCTGTGGCAGGACGGTGAGCAGGGCACGAGCCACCTGCCGCAAGGCCTTCTGGTACTGCTTGTAGAAGCGCAGCCGCCGGAAGCACGCAGCTGCGGCTCGGCTCCACACGTCCGCACCGATGCGTGCGCCTGCGCGTTGAGCACTGTGGTCCCGGTGCCTCGGCAGCTGGGCGCGGAGCGGTCAGGCTCGGCGGACGCCACGAGCGTGGGCACTGGACCCTTGGACAGAAGCGGGTGGTTCTCAGGATGGGACCAGACGGTAAGGCTGCCTGTGTGGGTCATACTGACGCAGCAGTAGATGAAGTTGTGCTGTGTGTCGGACAGCGGAACCGAGTGGCAGGCACGACGCCTTCGGCATGTTCTCCAGCACCTTGCCCGCTTCTTCCAGCATCCTAGGCCACAGTGGGCCACACAGGGCGGTTCCTGCACCCTCACCTCTGCGTGGGTAGCCGGCTGGGCCCCTGTATTCATGGTAAACTCAGTGAAGTTCATACCTGTACTGTGGTTACCTAAGAGAATATTCCTGTTCTAGGAAAATACACCATGACGTATTTAGGGGAAAGGGCCACGATGTATGCAACTTATTTTGAAAAAATTAAGAAAATATTATGTGTATGTATATACAGACACACATATATAAAGAGCCCGGCACAAATGCTAAAGCAAATAAGGTAAAATGTTAACAATAGATGTATTTGGTTAAAGGGTATATGAGTATTTTTTGTGTTATTCTAATCCTTCCAGAAGTTTCACATTCTTTCCAACGAAACAAAAAGATATTTGGGTTTAACTCAGTAATTTGTCTGAAGTTTTTAGCGAAGAGATAGTCATCTGGCCTTTCAGAGGATGTAACCAGGGAGTGAGCAGGCAAGTCGCTCTTGAAACATTTACACAAGTATATTTCTCTAGCTAAGTCCTTGAATTCCTTCCTTTGCATCATGCTGGGGGATTTCTAAGGTTTCAACATTTAGTCTAGATTTGTGCTAATCAGATCAGTAAGATAATGGAAGTCTTTCCATATGGACAAACTCCATCATCCTCACTACAGCGTCCGAAGTTTCTGGTAACATATAAACCAACAAATTCCTGCAAGTCTTCTGGGATCTTCTACTGTGACTTTGCATTTAGGGTGGGTGGGTGGGAGGTGGGGAGCTGCTGCTTCTGGCTAGAGATGAGATTCTTTTAGCAGAGTCAAATAAACCCTAGAGTTTCAGTCTATACTTTGAAGTGAGAAATGAGGGACATTGTTACACTTTAGTTTTAACTTATCCATTGTTATAAAACGTAACATCTCTACCCCTTAGGTCCTGTCATTTCTTAATGTTCCAGAGCAAAAGTTTCGCAGTTCCCAGATCCCCACCCTCAGTGAGCACTTTGTTTCGGGTGAGCACTGGTCATAACTTACATTGGTCATTTTGTTATAATTATTGGGGGCTGCTAGATTTCTGTCTTGGGGTACAAAGTGGAGTTTCATTGCCTCCTGCCCTATCTCTGCTGGATTACTGGTATGTACTAACTATGAGAAATAGATTTGGAATAAATCTTATACTTATTCTGTCAAAGAAATTTAACATAAATTGTCCTGTTTTCTCTTTCGTCATCATATAACCATGTGAGATGAGGAGAGAAGCTATTATCTGCATTTTATAGTGAGGAAACCGAGGCACAAAGTAGCTAAGGTTCCATACAACATAATGATGGAACTGGTATTAGAATTTAGGCTTTCTGGGGGGGGGCCTGCCAGCTCAGTCAGTAGAGCATGCGACTCTTCGTCTTGGGATTGTAAGTTTGAGCCCCATGTTGGGTGTAGAGATTACTTAAAAATAAAATCTTTTTTAAAAGATTTTATTTATTTATTTATTTATTTATTTATTTATTTATTAGAGAGAGAGAGAGAGAGAGAGAGAACAAGCTTAGGGAGTAGCAGGCAGAGGGAGAGGGAGAAGCAGGCTCTCTCTGCTGAGCAGGACTCAACCCCAGGACCCTGGGATCATGACCTGAGCCAAAGGCAGACACTTAAACAACTGAGCCACCCAGGTGCCCCTAAAAATAAAATCTTAAAAAAAAAATTTAGGCTTTCTGCTCCTCATTTTAGTGAGGCATCTGAGGCCCAATGAAAATATTGCCAAGTCCCCTAAAATATTTTGTAAATACTAAATATATACAAAGAATTTTGCAGAGATAGTTTTTAACCAATGTGAAATAATCATTAGGATACTAAATATTGAAAATGATGTCTCAACTCAAACTCAAAACTTCTCTCTTTCCTACCAGCTTTCTCTCTCATCTCAGTTTCTGCCAATGATACCATTATTCTTCGCTTGCTCTTGTTTCCCTCAGCTTCCATCCAACTCTGGCTGGCTGCACACCCCACCTAGATTCTGATGGTTAGGATCACCTTGTCCTAGCATGCATACCTCTTCAGCAGGTGCCTTTCAAGAAAATTCAAGCCTGGGTATCTTCCTTAAGATCCCTTCCGTCCCATGGTAAGCACTCCATACTTTTGCCCCACCAGTACTTGAAGTTCAAGTTTTGCAACCCACTGTCTTTGCTCGACAGTCATAGACAACTCCAACCAGTCTTTAAATTTATTACTTTAGGTAAACCTCAATCACCACCGCTTGGGCCTTCTGAACTTCAAAGGACACATACCAACTGTTGTTCAAACTCTAGAGAAAACATATCAAGCTCACAGTAGTTCCCTTGAAGCCCCTTTAATTTCGTTTGAAGATCATGAGAGTGGGGAGGGAAATGCACAGCATTATGACAATCTTCTAAGTAATCCTCACTCATTGGTTACCCTTCCTGATCACTCTCTTCTTCTCTTGAATAGACCAGAGGCTAGTAATGGGGTGTTTTACAATGCACTAAGCATGTCCTTCATTGGATAAGTTGATATTTCTTTTTAGAATTGACTTATTTGGGGCGCCTGGGTAGCTCAGTCATTAAGCGTCTGCCTTCGGCTCAGGGTGTGATCCCAGGGTCCTGGGCTCAAGCCTCACATCGGGCTCCCTGCTCCGCTGGGAAGCCTGCTTCTTCCTCTCCCACTTCTCCTGCTTGTGTTCCCTCTCTCTCTCGCTGGCTGTCTCTCTCTCTGTCAAATAAATAAATAAAATCTTAAAAAAAAAGAATTGCCTTAGTTGGCTATAACAAATTATACTAGACAAGATAACTTAAACAACATAAATTTCTATCTCACAGTTTTCAAGGCTGAAAATTGGATATCATGATGCCAGGATGGTCACGTTCTGGTGAGAGCCTTCTTCTTGGTTGTAGATGGCCAGCTTCTTGCTGTGTCCTCACTTGGTAGAAAGAGAAATATCTAGCTCTCTGGTCTCCTCTTATAAGAACGTTAGTCCCATTCATCAGGGCTCTACCTTCATGACCTAATTACTTCTCAAAGGCTCCATCTCCAAGTACCATCACATTGGGATTAGGGTTTCAGCATATACATTTTCAGGAAATAGAAACATTTAGTTCATCACAGGAACGATGGGTATTTGTCACATATATTTCCCAGCAGCAGTTTGGAGACAGATATTCCCATTTAACACTGTGTTTCATGGATAAGAGATACATTAAAACATGAAAAGACAAGGATCCTGACTCACATAGCCTAATCTTCTGGAAATCCCAACAGTTTTATGCTGGCTTATAGTGCACATAATAATTTGTGATATTGTTATGTACTTAATTCCTAGGAAACAGCACAAGTTGGTCCAACAACATTTAGTGCAAAGGAGGAGAAAGCAGTGGAGGCTAAAAGCTCAGATCTAGGTGATGTCAAGAATGGTGGAGTAAGGAACTCTGAGAAACCTCTCCTCCATAAAAGCAATGAGGGGGCACCTGTGTGGCTCAGTCTGACTGAGTGGGTTTGATATTTGACTCTTGATTTTGGCTCAGGTCATGATCTCAGGGTCATGAGATCAAGCCCCATGTCAGGCTCTGTGCTGGGCATGGAGACTGCTTGAGATTCTCTCTCTCCCTCTCCCCCCAACTCGTTCTTGTGCTCTCTCTCTCTCAAAAAGAAAAGGCAATGGATACTAGCCAAAAAATGTAAAAGCAACTTTTCCAGAACTCTGGAAATTAAAGGCTTGCAAAAATCGAGAGAGCATTTCCTCAAGAAAAATGGTTTAATCTTGATAAGAACAGTAAGCTTTGTGTCATTAGAACTTCCCCTATTCCCATACTCTCTCCCCAGCTCTGTGGTAGCCTTGAAAATCAACAGCCCACAATCACAGTGAAAACCAGCAACTTAACAGCCATGGGAGGGATCAGAACGACAGAGAATGTAGACTTTATACTTCCTGATTTAAAAACTTACTGCTAAACCACATTAATCAAGACAGTGTGATGCTGGCCTATATAGATCAATGGAGTAGAATAGAAAGTCCATAAATAAACCTTCACATCTATGGTCAATTGATTTTCAACAAGAGCGCCATAACCACTCAAGGGGAAAGAGTAGTCTTTTCAAAAAAAGATGCTGGAACAATTGGATATCTGCATGCAAAAGAATGAAGTTAAACCCTTTCCTTACACCATATACAAAAAATGAATTCAAAATGGTTCAAAGACCTGAAACTATAAAACTCTTAGAATGAAAATAGGTATCAATCTTCATGACCTAGATTAGGCAATTTAAGTACTTCTTTTTAAAAATATTTTTAAGTAATCTCTCTATCCAATGTGGAGCTCAAATTCACAACCCTGAGATCAAGAGTCGCATGCTCCATTGACTAAGCCAGCCAGGTGCCCCAATTTAGGCACTTCTTAGATATGACACCTAAAGCATGAACAACCAAAGAAAAAATAGATAATTTGGATTTCATTAAAGTTAAAAAATGTATGGGGTGCCTGGGTGGCTCAGTTGGTTAAGCATCTGACTCTTGGTTTCAGCTCAGGTCAGGATATCGTGGTCATAGAATCAAGTCCCGCATTGGGCTCCATGCTCAGTGTGGAGGCTGCTTAAGATTCTCTCTCCCCACTCTCTCTGCTTCTCCCCCTGCTTGCATACTCTCTCTCTCTAAAATAAAAAAAAATTATACTTCAAAGAGTCTTATAAAGAAAGTGACAAGACAACCTGTGGATTAGAAGGAAATATTTGCAAATCACATATATGGTAAGTGTCTTGCATACAGAATATGTAAAGAACTCCTACAACTCAACAATAAAAGGATACCCCAATTAGAAAACGGGCAATAGATTTGAATGTACACTGCCCAAAAGATGATACATGAATGGCTAATAAACACATGAAAAGATGTTCAGCATCATTAATCATTTGGGAAATGCAAATCAAAATACAATGATACCCACTATAATGGCTATAATGGCTAGGAGATATACATTTGATAGATAGGCAGGCAGACAGACAGACAATCACGTGTGTTGATGAAATAGGAACACTTACCCATGTTAGTGGTAATGTAATATGGTGCAGCCACTGTGGAATACAGTCTGGCAATTCCTGAAATGGTTAAACATAGAGATCACAAGATCCAGTAATTCTACTCCTAGGTCTATATTCAAGAGAAATGAAAACTAATATCCACACAAATGCCTGTACACAAATGCATAGCAGCATTATTCATAATAGCCAAAGGTGGAAACAACTCAAATGTCCATCAACTGATAAATGGGCAAATAAAATGTGGTACATCCATACAGTGGAATAGTATTGGGTAATAAAAAGTAAGGAAGCACTGATACCTTCTACAATATTGATGTACCTGGAAAACACTATACTGCATGAAAAGAGCCAGTGAGAAAGACCACGTATGGTATATGTCCTTCTGTATGAAATGTCCGGTATGGGAAAATCCACAGAGGCGCAAAATGCATTAGTGGTTGCCAGTGGCTGATAGAAAAGAGAAATGGGGAATGACTGATAATGTGTGTGAAGTTTCTTTCGGGGTAATGAAAATTTTCTAGGATTTGGGAGTGGTGTTGGTTGCACAACCTTGTAAATATACTAAAAATCACTGAAAAATTGCTTACTACTTCCTTCTAAACAAATATAAGCAGATGTTATAATGCTTTAGAGTTCTACTTAAAAACTTAACGCTGAGCTATAAATGCAACTCACTTCTTTGAATTTCCAGCAGGGGGCAGAAAGACTGTGTGCCTTGGTGTCTCTTAAAAGTACACTCTTGCCTACAAATGAAATTGAAAGGGGGTAGTAGATGATGTTTTTTAAGACGATGCTTAAACATTGTTTACAAATTTGTCATTTCTCTTCTCCTGTGAGAAAACTGTGTGACTCTCTTTAAAACAATTTGTGTTTAAGATGTGTTTAAAAATACCAGCTTGTAAAAATGGAAAATCTTTACATAGAGCTGCAATTGCTTAAAAACAGCATCTACATATTTGAGAATTCTCATTGCATGTTAAAGATTGATTCATTCAGAAGAACTGGAAACAGAAGACTGCCATAGGAAAGAAAGAGAGCAGGAGCTTCCTGGTAGAGTCGTGATTTCCTAGGCACCATATTTGGATTTCACAAAAGTCATTACAGGACCTTAGGCTATTGGCATAAAAGAAGGGCAGCATGATACATCATCCGTCTTTCTCCCTTCAATTTTTGATTAGTGTAGAAAAAGAGGTAGAAGGCATATTGACGTTATGAAGAAATATGGGCATCCCTCTGGTGAAAAGTGTGCTATCACCTTTAAAGTGTTATGATACAGTAAAGGTGTAATGAAAGGATTCTGGAAGACCACTCCCTTGGGAGCACCTGAACGACGAGTCATTATAAAGAAAGCAGGAAACAAAAATCAAACACCTTAAATCAGATCATGTGTTCTTATCTATCGCTTGAATTAACCCCACTACAGAGGCATGGCAGGAAGACTTTTAAGCACAGCCCCATCTGAGACAGCCATGGTGAGGGGAGGCCAACAAAGTGCTGAGAAACAGAAGGTGACTAGCAGGAAAACCCAAATAGTTTCCTCTTCTTTGACAAAACCCAGATATTTGTGAACCTTGAACACCATTGCAAGTTCTGATTTCTTCAGTTGAAAAAGGACTGGATGGAGCTACAGAAAGTCCAGAGAAGAGCATTTTTGAAACTCAGGCAAATAGAGGAGATTGTTATGTGAGGCCATGCTAAATAACTAACATCATGTACTTGTCAGGCTAGCAAATGAAGGCCAAGAAGTGATATGATTATACACTGTGAAATCCCTATGGTGACCATAGGCTTGTCATCTGTCAGTATTAGAGCTTTTCATTCCTTACCTCTCCAGCCATATCGTAACATGTATTAATGCTTTGAAACTTGAAATGTGAATTGGAAGCTCGGTCCTATCCAATGTGTGAGCCACTCTGACAGCAAACACACTATTTAGGAGCTCCTAGTAAGCAGTGGAATCTGACTTTCCCTGAACATGGAGTATTGGTCAGGGTTCTCCAGAGAAATGGAACCAAGAGTGTGTATGTATATACATGAATATAATATGTATGGACTTAGCCTCTATAATCATATGAACCAATGCCTTACAATACAGCTGTTTATATATTTATATAAATATAAATATTTACAAATTAATTTATATATTGAATATTTATATTTATTTAATGATCTAATATTCATTAAAATTATTAAAACACTAATTATTAATATAAGTTATTAAAATTAAATGATTTAATATTTATTAAATATAAATAATATATATATATATAAAGAGATGTATTATAAGGAATTGGTTCATATGATTATGAAGGCTGACAAGTCCCAAGATCTGCAGGGTGAGTTGGCAAGCTGAAGACTTGGGAAAGCTGATGGTATAGTTCCACGCTGAAGATTGGCTTGGGATCCAGAAAGAGCTAATGTTTCTGTTCAAGAGTAAAGGCAGGAAAAAGCTGATGTCTCAGCTCAAAGGTAGTCAGACAGGAGGAATTCTCTCTTACTTAGGGGAAGGTCAGCCTTTTAATTCTATCCAGGTTTTCAGCTGACTGGATGAGGTCCACTCACATTACGGAGGGCAATCTGCTTTACTCAGTCTACTAATTTAAATATTAATCTCAGCCCAAAACACCCTCATAAAAACACCCAGAATAATGCTTGACCAAATAGCTGGCTGTTCCACAGCTCAGCCAAACTGATACATAAAATTAACCATCACCGGTGGTAAATAGGAAATGAACCCTAAATACTTTATTCTCTTAATTCCTCATGTTTTCCTCTTTCCTATACGGTTTTTGCTAGTCTGCACTCCTAGAATTCTGCCTTGATTTCCTGGACTTTCTCTCCTGTTCCTTTCACCAACTCTTTCCCCCATTTTCTGTATTCTGAGTGGCTGATGGCAGTTCTACTCTAAACTGGATGGACTACTCCAAACCACGTTGCTGACTCTCACTTCATTCACAGGTTTATTTACTCTAGTTTGGAGACCCTTGCTGCCATAACTTCACTCTGCAGACTGACTCCCTTAGACACTGATGCTAGAATAATTTAAGATCCAGGCTACCTTGATCTTTTGGCCGGTGATTTAAATTGTTAGTTATCACTGACAAGAGGGAACCCAGCAGTTGATTTCATTTCCCTAACCCAAACCCCCACTCTTCACAGCTTCCTTTCTTTCCCTGTGGTCTCTTTACTGAGTTACTACTTCATATACATATGTTCACTTAAAGTATAAACATAACAAGATTGTGTCCCTCATCTCTTGCTTTACTTTTGGTCCAATTTCACAATTTTGAAAGAACTAGACTTTAGAGAAAAAAGAGATAAATTGGACTACATAAAATTTTTAAAATTTTTGTGCTATTAACAGTATCATCAAGAAAATAAGACAACCTACAGATGGGAAAATGTTTGCAAATATATCTAGTAAGGGCATAGTATCCAGAATATATAAAGAACAATGACAACTCGGGGCTCTTGGGTGGCTCAGTCGGTTCAGCATCTGCCTTCGGCTCAGGTCATGATCCCAGGTCCTGGGATAGAGCACCATGTTGGGCTCCCTGCTCAGCGGGGAGTCTGCTTCTCCCTCTGCCTCTGCCCCTCCCCCCTGTTCGTGTTCTATCTCTCTCTCTCTCAAGTAAATAAAATCTTTAAAAAAAAACAATAAAGACAACTCAACAATAAAAAGCCAAATGACCCAATGACATACCGGGAAAAGGATTTGAATAGAAATTTCTTCAAAAAAAGACATACAAATAGTCATTAAGCACATGAAAACATGCTCAACATCATTAGTAGGGAAGTGCAAATCAAAATCACAATGAGATACCACTTCAACCCACCGGTGTGGTTATAATAAAATAAGACAATAACCAGTGTTGGTAAGGACATGAAGAAATTGAAATCCTCATATATTACTAGTTGGAATATAAAAAGCTTAACTTCATTGGAAAACTGTTTGGAAGTTTCTCAGGCAGTTAAACAAAGTGACCATATGATCCAACAATACCACTCTTAGATATATTGAAAATACCCAAGTGGAAAAGAAAAGAAAGGAAGGGGCGCCTGGGTGACTCAGTTGTTAAGCATCTGCCTTCGGCTCAGGGTGTGATCCCGGCATTCTGGGATCGAGTCCCGCATCGGGCTCCTCTACTAGGAGCCTGCTTATTCCTCTCCCACTCCCCCTGCTTGTGTTCCCTCTCTCACTGTCTCTCTCTCTCAAATAAATAAATAAATAAAATCTTTAAAAAAAAAAATACCCAAGTGAATCAAAAACTATATATGTCCACACGAAACAGTGCATACACATGTTCATAGTAGCATTATTAATAAAAGCTAAAAAGTGGAACTGATCCATCAACTGATGAATGGATAAACAAAATGTTATATATTTATTCAATGGAATATTTTTCAGCTATTAAAATGAATGAAAGTTCTTAAATGTGCTGCAACATGGGGGAACCCATAAAACATTATGCTAATTAAAAGAAGCCAGATGCAAAAGGACAAATATTGTATGATTTCACTTATATGAAATGTCCAGAATAGACAGAAAGTAGAGTAGTGGTTGCCAGAGGCTGGAGGAAGGAGTAAAGATTGGGGAGTGACTGCATGGGTGTGAGATTTCTTTTTGGGGAGTAAAACTGTTCTGGAATTAGGAAGTGGTGATAGTTGTACAACCTTGTAAATATACCTAAAAAAATTGAATTGAGAGCATAGATCCAAACAAAACTTTTACATGGATTTTCATAGGAGAATTATTCATAATAGCCATAAAGCAGAACCAACTCAAATGTCCACCAACTGGTGAATTAATAAACAAAATGTGGTATATCCATACCATGGAATATCATTCATTAATAAAACTATAAACACTGATGAAAGAAATTAAAGCAGGGGCACCTAGGTGGCTCAGTCAGTTGAGTGTCTGACTCTTGGATTCAGCTCAGGTCATGATCTCAGGGTCGTACGTGAGATAGAGTCCTGTGTTGGGCTCCATGATCAGTGAGGAGTCTGCTGGAGATTCTCTCTCCCTCTCCCTCTGCCCTTCCCCCTCCTGCTTGTGTGCCCTCTCTCTCTCAAAATAAATTAAATAGATCTTTTAAAAAAATAAATTAAAACAGACACAAATAAATGGAAAGTTATCCCATGTCCATGGATCAGAAGTATTAGTTGTTAAAACATCCATACTAGCCAAAGTGATCTGTGGATTCAATGCATCCAATCCCATTATCATTTTTTAAAAGATTTTAAAAATTTTATTCGAGAGACAGAGAGAGAGAGAGCACAAACAGGGGGAGGGGCCAAGGGAGAGAGAGAGAGACAAGCAGACTCTCCCCTGAGCATGGAGTCTGATGCGGGGCTTGATCCCAGGACCCTGAGATCATGACCTGAGCCGAAGTCAGACGCTTAACTGACTGAGCCACCCAGGTACCCCTGCCATTATCGTTTTTCACAAAAATAGAAAAACAATCCTAAAATCCACAAAAGACTCTAAATAACCAAAGCAATTCTCAGCAAGAAGAGCAAAGCTGGAGACGTCATACTTCCTGATTTCAAAATATATTATGAAGTGATAGTAATCAAAACAGTATGGGACTGGCATAAAAACAGACATGTAGAACAATGGAAGAGACTAGAGAGCCCAGGAACCCATGCATATATAGTCAACTGATCTTCAGCAAGTCAGCCAAGACCATTCAATGAGGAAAGGACAGTTTCTTCAACAAACAGTGCTGGGAAAACTGGATATCCACATGCAAAAGAATGAAATTGGACCCTTGTCTTACACAATACACAACCCCCCCTAAAAATAGGTCAAAGACTTAAATAAGACCTGAAATTGTAGACCTCCTCGAAGAAAAAATGAGAAAAACTTCTTGACATTGGTCTTGGCAATAATTTCTTAGATATGACACCAAAATCATTGCCAACAAAAGCATGACTAGACAAGTGGGACTATGTAAAACTAAAAAGCTCTGTAGAGCAAATGAAACAATCAACAAAATAAAAGACAACCTATGGATCGGGAGAAAAATATTTGCAGGCTATGCTTCTGATAAAGGATTAATATCCAAAATGTATAAGGAACTCCTACAAGTCAATAACAAAAAACCCCAAATAACCTGGTTAAAAAATGGGGAAAGGACCTGAAGAGACATTTTTCCAAAGAAAACATACAAATGGCCAACAGGTATATAAAAAGGTGCTCAAGATCGCTCATTATGAGGGAAATGCAAATCAAAACCACAATGAGATATCACCTCATACCTGTTAAGATGGCTATTATAAAAAAAAAAGTATAAGTGTTGGCAAGTATGTGGACAAAAGGGAAAGTAAAAATAAAGAAATCTTGCTGTCAAAATTAAAAACTACTGTGTACCAAAGGACACAATCAACAGAGTGAAAAAGTAACCTACAGGAAGGTAGAAAACATTTGCAAATCATATATCTAATAAGGGGCTCCTATCCAGAATATATAAAGAACTCCTACAACTGAACAGCAGAAAAACAACACAGTTTAAAAATGGACAAAGAATTTGAATAAGCATGTCTCAAAGATGACATACAAATAGCCAAGAGGCATATGAAAAGATGCTCAACATCATTAGTCATTAGGGACACATGAATGAAAACCACAATGAGGTATCACCTCACATCTGTCAGGATGGCCACTATCAAAAAAACAGAAACTAACATGCATTGACAAAGATACAGAGAAATTGGGACCTTTGTGCACTGTTGATAGCACAAAATAGTACTGCTGCTATTGAAAATGATATGGTTGTTCCTCAAAAAATTAAAAATAGAATTACTATATGACCCAGCAATCCCACGCCTGGGTATAGACCCAGAAAAACTGAAAGCAGGATCTTGTAGAAATATTTGCACGCTTATGGTCATAGCAGCATTATTCACAATAGCCAAAAAGCAGAAGCAACAGATGTCCATCAATAAAAAAAATATGGTCTATACATACAGTGGACTGTTATTTAGCCTTAAAAAGGAAGGAAATCCTTGAATCACTATACTGTATGCCTGAAACTAATATAACACTGTATGTGAGCTCTACTGGAATTAAAATAATAAGCTTAATTTTTAAAGAAGGAAGGAACTTCTGTCACATGCTGCACATGAGTGAACTTCGAGGTCATTATGCTAAGTGAAAATAAGCGAGTCACGAGAAGACACACCATATGCAATATGATCCCGTCTATATGAGGTATCTAAAGTAGTCAAATTCATAGAAACAAAGTAGAAGGGTGGTTCCCAGGGGTGGAGTGGAGGGGGGAAATGGGGAATAGAAATTCAGTTTTGCAAGATGAAAAAGTTGTAGAGATTGATTGCACAACAATGTGAATATACTTAATGCTACTGAACAGTGCACTTAGAAAGGGTTGAGAGGGTGAATTTTATGCTGTGGGTTTTTTAAAAAAGATTTATTTATTTTAGAGAGAGAGTGCATGTGCATGTGTGCATGGCGGGGACAGAGGGAGAGGGAAGGAAGGAGGGGAGAGGGTGAGGAAGAGGGAGACAAGCAGACTAAGCTGACTTCCTGCTGAGTGGGGAGCCTGACGCAGGGGAGCAGGGGGCAGGACTCATTCCCAGGACCCTGAGATTATGACCTGAGCCGAAATCAAGAGTCGGGCGCTCAACCGACTGAGCAACCCAGGCACCCCTGTTGTGTGTGTGTTTTTTAAAACCACGATTAAAAAGTTTAAAACAGAAAGAAATGCTGGAGGTGCTACTTTACACAACAGGCAGCAAACTCAAGGATTAATTAGTCACTCAAGAGCTGGTAGAGGTTCCTATTGTAAATAAGTTTTAAAAAGGTTTAAGTATAATTATAAGTGATAACATTAAAATGGATTTTTAACAGAATTTGGGATGTTGACAATCCAGATCTTTAAAAAGATCACTAAATAGAGGATGATAGGCTGTCTAACAACCTAGCTTTTGGTGCATGGAAAAAAGAGACTTCTGGCCTGGATGGACCACAGCTCTGACAGAATGAGGCTACCACTATGTTCCAATGAAATTAAAAGTCTACAGTATGCCTGTTTAATCATTCGCTTAAATAATATTACTTTAATATAAGTTTGTCGAAGCCAAGTGATAACCACGTAGAGCTTTGTAAAACAACCAGACCCAAACAGTGCTACAGATTTAAAAAACTGGAAGGACCCTTTTCATTATTTTATGGTCCTATATTTTCATGGCAGATGTTGACATTTCCCATTGTTCCAGAATCAAATGTCAAGTTATTCCTGTTCCGAATTTTCCATTTCCATTTTCAAAGATTTCCATACGCAGCTCTATTTCTCAGTGAACTCTCTGCTTGCAGAGGCCCAGCATTTCTAAGCAGGTTTGTAAATAGGCTTGAAGGAGGACGTGCAGGCACTGGAGACCTACTTGGGTTAATTAATTCTCTTTTCAGGCATTAGAACCTACACAAGTAGGCCAGCTGGAGGTGAATGTTTCCTTTGAAAGAGATAATTATATGCCTTACCAATTGTTTGCTTTTCCACATCTCCCCCAGTCAGATTCCCCAGAATTCATAAACTAAGTATCAGGAGAGGTTTTTTCACCTCCTGGGAAACTGAACGTGTAGATGAGCCGAGATAATAATTGTGGATAATACAGATAGTTTGAAGGTCTGGATGATGCATACAAATAATTACAAAGAGCAGACTGTGGGCTTCTGCTAAGTATAGCATCTAGAAACTGCTATGGCATTGTGAATTGGTAATTATGCTTCAATTCACATTTTCTTTCCTTTGTTAGTTATAAGATGTTATTCCTTCAGTTTCACACCATCCGCTTTCTTTCCGGCAGAATGCTGTGGTAAATGCCTCTCTGTACCACCTCGAGTGTGTAAAAAGCAAGGGGCCCGGCCCCTGTCCATCCCCGGGGGGAGAACCCAGGGCCCCGGCAGCAGCAGGGGGCAGTGAGGAAGGGCTCGGCTTTGGCTTGGGTGGGGGGTCACCGCTCAACTGGCCTTTCCTCCACCAAAGCCCACTTCACCCAGGAGATGGCTTCCCATTGCGCTTTGTTAGGCAAACCCAAGCGTGTATTCTTCCTTCCTGGTTAGGATTCAAGTTGGTCCAACCTGCTTCTGGAAGCGGCGTGGGCCTAGGGAGGCAGTTCTGTGTTCCAGGCTGCTTAGGATGGCTGCGTGGACTTCGATGCCAATCTGAGTCTCACTGCTACTGGTCTTTTCTTTACTGCTATTTAGAAAGTGACCTGTAAAGGCTAGAAGTTTCACGTGCTTCTCTCCTGCCATGCCTAAAATCTTGTTTATTCTATGCTGTTGGAGTAATGGAGCTTTATAAAGATAAAGAACCACAGTTCCTTAATGTCTTTCCTCTTCCAGCTTTACCTACCCTCAAGGGAGAGACTATATGAGGAACAGGTCAAGAATGACCTTTGCTTGCCTTGCAGGAATGGAAGGGGACCAGAGGGGGGCTGTCTGGTAGCACCTAATTGAGATACAAGTTAACAGCTTTCTCCACAGTAAAAGCAGCAGGGACAGAGAACAGGTGACTTTGCTGACCTGTTCACAGCAGCTCCGGCTTTACAGGTCAATGCTGCTCTGTGCCTCAGGCTGCTGTCGATTTCCTTTCTCATTTTACCAGTACTGCTGTGTTAGTGCCTCTGTACAGGCAAGGAGCTCATGGTGACTAATGTCTTCTCCCCATCTTGCTCTTCAGGGGGAAAGTGGGGGGTGGCTCTTAAAAGGAATAGATCAACAAAGGCTCCAGACTTGCTCATTGGGATGGGAGTCAGTCCAAAGGGAGAAAAAGTGGGAGGCCCTGGTGGGGGCCTCTGGCATTAGTCCCCAGTGGGGCAGATGAGGGGTGAAATCTAAGCTGCCCCATTCACACCAGGTCCCTTGTGGGCTTCTCACGTGGTAGATCCCATCCTATTGCTTGATTATAGCATGAGGGGCCTGGAGTTCCTGATGGCCTCCCTTTCCCTTGCTGTTCTCTGGTCACATGCAAGGAACTCTATAGAGAGGGGAATTAGGCATGACTGAATCTTGCCTTAATTGGTAGAATGAAAAGTTCACAGAAGGAGATTTTTGGGGGGATGGGTCCCCAAAGAGTGATGCTATCTATGTTGATTTGGAGCAAGAGAGAGAAGCTAGTCTATAACATTTTCTCTGTTAACACCAGCATCTCCTTCATAAGCCTCTACTGCCCTGGGCCTGTGAGTTTTGGCAACCTTGCTTCCTCTCCTTGTGAGAGACTGAAACAGAGCAGCTGCCTTAGTGCTTTCACAGAGCTTGGGGACTGGAAACACCATCAGATTTTCCATCCTCCTACAGCATAATCCATTTCTGATGGAAACAACCACACGGTGGCTGCAAGGGGGCCAGATCAGGAGTGACCCACACCTTGCTTCCCCTGCTGGAAGGCAGCCCAAAAGGAGAATTAGGGGGAGCTCTGGTATATGTCTATGGAGAGGAATCGTGGTGGAGAAACCTCTGATGCCCTGCACCTGGGGGCTTTGGAGAGGTCTCCTTTCTCTGTTTTTGTAAAATAAGCTTCTAATTTTAAAATCGTTTCAGATACACAGAGAAGTTACAAAGGAAGTACAGGGAACTCCTTTGTAACTCACATCCAGTTTCCACTGTTGTAAACATCTGACATTGCTCTGGTCCATTTGTCATAATGAATCAAAATAGATACAGTACAATTAGCTGAACTCCACACTTTATTTGGATTTCATTGATTTTCCCCTAATCTGCTCTCTGTTTCAGGATCCCATCAAGGCTACCACTGGTAGTAGGGCTGCCATAACAAAATGCCATGGATGGGTGGCTTAAAAAACAGAAATGCATTTTCTCACAATACTGCAGGCTGGAAGTCCAAGATCGAAGTATCAGCAGGGTTGGTTTCTCCTGAGGCCTCTCTCCTTGGCCTGCAGATGGACCATCTTCTCACTGTGTCCTCGACATGACCTTTTCTTTGTGGGCATGTACTCCTGGTGTCTCCTCCTCTTCTTATAAGGACACCAGTCCTATTGGATTGGGGCCTCACGCTCATGACCTCCTTTAACCCTAGTTACTTCTTTAAAGGACTTATATCCAAAGAAGTCACATTGGGGGGATACTGGTTCAACACATGAATTTGGGGGGCACCAAATTCAGTTCACAATACCACTTCTCCTCTTTTTTTGATAGGTTGAGACTGAACAGCTGTGTTTCTGCCTTTACAGAGGTTGGGGAGGAACTACTATCAGCCTTTCCATTTTCTCAGAAGTTTGTCTGTGTTAAAAAGGAAAAAAATGGGGTGGTTGTTTTAAGGTAAATGGATCGTGACAGATCCTTTCCTTTTTGGCAATGGAAGGCTGCTTACATATAAATTTAGAGGTCATACTCAAGCAGGCACCTCTGCTTATCAGTCTGCAATATTTGAGAAACATTGGTGAAAAAGAACCTGCCCTGTTCACACTAGATCTTTCCTCACTGGTCTTGCTGCTCTCTGCCTCTGATCCTATCCTTCAGGTATATGTGTAACTCTGGTTTTGAGAACACTCCTGGTAGCTTATTTATAAAACTAGATGCCTCAAGTTCACAAAGGCCATGATAATTTCTGTCACCGAGTTTATGTCCCAAGAAAACGTGTGGGGGGAAAAGAGGTCCCAACGTGATCCTTGAGAGAGTGATACCAGTGAAAATGGCAGAGTGAGGACCTCTGAAATGTCCCTCCTGCATCAAAAAATAAGACAACTGTCGAAAAATGTCAGCTATGGTACACACACACACACAGAAATATTACTCAGCCATAAAAAAGAATGAAATCTTGCCATTTGCAACAACATGGATAGAGCTAGAGAGTATAATGCTAAGTAAAATAAGTCAGTCAGAGAAAAACTGATACCATATAATTTCCCACTCATATGTGGAATTTAAGAAACAAAACAAATGCGCAAAGGAAAAAAAAGAGAGAGAGGCAAACCAAGAAACAGACTCTTAACTATGGAGAACAAACCGATGGTTACCAGGGGAGAGGTGGGTGGGGGGATGGGGGAAAAAGTGATTATTAAGGAAATTTCAAAAATCTGTGTAGAAAAAAAAAAGGAGTATAGGAGAGACTGGTACACATAATAAAATGAAAGAAAGTGCTGGAAAAAATGTCAGAATTTTTTCAGAACTTTGGAAATTAACCAAATATTTGCAGCAATCAGGGAGTGTTTCTATAAGAAAAAAAATGCCTGGCTAGGTGAGAACAGTGAGCTTTGTGGCCTCTTAACTTGCTTTAGTCGTGTCCCCAACTCCCCAGCTCCCTGGGAGCCTTGAAAAACAACAGCTGACCTTCTCATCTTGGCAGCCAATAGAGGGAGCAAAACCAGTATGGCGCTCTTTCAAAGACTCATTCCCCATGAATGATCTATCTGGTGGCTCCCTGGAAGACCCCACTTGCAAGTATGTCTGTATTTGACCTGACTCAAAGCTTATTTTGTGTGAAAAACTTTTCCCCATGAGGCACTTGTCAAAAGCAATTTGTGAGGCAATTGTTTAACTTCCTGGCTGTCTGGGAAGGTGATAACAGTTGTAGAAAACAACAAGCTAACCAAAAACTTTTAAAATCAAGCTAGGGAATGAGGTTTTGAAAAGCTCTCTGATATATTCCTGGGAATCTAGAAGGCCATGTGCATGCTCAGGGTTATTTACATACTCAGGAAAGACCCGAGAAGGCCCTAAGCTCTCACCTCTGGTTGACTTGAGGCTCTGCAAAAGCAGAAAGTGAGCAGTAAGGCAGAATCTTAAATTGCTTGCTGGAGCATTGAATGTGGGCCCTAACACACACACAGAGCTCCTCAGCAAAGACTAGTAGACTTGTTGGTTTCTGTAGTTTAAAGAAATTCCTGTTCAGGGGCGCCTGGGTGGCACAGCGGTTAAGCGTCTGCCTTCGGCTCAGGGCGTGATCCCGGCGATCTGGGATCGAGCCCCACATCAGGCCCTTCTGCTATGAGCCTGCTTCTTCCTCTCCCACTCCCCCTGCTTGTGTTCCCTCTCTCGCTGGCTGTCTCTATCTCTGTCGAATAAATAAATAAAATCTTAAAAAAAAAAAAAAAAAAAAAAAAAAAAAGAAATTCCTGTTCAATGGATAACTGACCACCAAGCCAACTGAGGAGAGATTTTTAATGGTCATGCATGACAAAGAATACAGACTTAAAAGAACCACTTCAGGAAAATCACTAAACAAGCAACAACAATTACAAAAGACAGCAAAAACAACTTCCTCTGGGGAGGGGAGAGAATTTGATTTCCAAAGTTTTTATATTATATTACTTAAAATGCCCAGTATTCAGCAAAATATTACAAGATAAGCAAAGAAATGAGAAGCCATGGTCCATACACAGGATAAAAAGCAATAAACAGATACTGTCCCTGAGGAAGCCCAGACATTAGACTTACTAGACAAAGATTTTAACTCAGTCACTTGCACTGTGTTCAAAGAGCTAGAGTAAAATATGTCAGAAGATCTAAAAGAAAGTGTAAGAATGATGTCTCATTAAATAGAGCATAGTAAGAGATAGAAATGATAAAAAGAACCAGATGGAAAAAGAGAATGAGATCTTGCCATTTGTGACAACCCAGAGGATATTATGTTAAGTGAAATAAGTCAGAGACAAATACCAAATGATTTCACTTATATGAAGAATCTAAAAAACAAAATGAACAAATAGCAGAAATGGATCCATAAATATAGAGAACAGACTGATTGTTGCCAGATGGAGGGGAATGGGGGGATGGGCAAAACGGGGGAAGACGCATGGGAGATATTTATTCTATTTACAGAATGAGTAAGTCATGGGGATGAAAGGTACCGCATAGGGAATATACTCTATGGTGTTGTAATAGCGCTGTATGGTGACGGGTGGTAGCTACACTTGTGGGGAGCACGGCATAACATACAGAGTTGTTGAGTCACTATGTTGTACACCTGAAACTAGTGTAATGTTGTGTGTCAACTATACTTTGATTCATAAAAAAAGAACCAAATGGGGACACCTGGCTGGCTCAGTCTGTAGAACATGTGACTCTTGATCTCAGGGTCATGAGTTCAAGCCCCATATGGGGCAGAGAGATTACCTAAAAAAATAAAGTAAAAAAAAGAAAGAAAGAACCAAATGGAAATTCTGGAGTTGAGAAAGATAATAACTGAGATGAAAAATTCGCTAGAGGAGCTCAACAGCAGATTGGATCGGACAACTTGAAGATAGGTCAATTGAAATGATCTAAGTCTGAGGAACAGAAAGAAAAAAGAATGAAAAATAAACAGAGCCTCAGAGACCTGTGGGACACCACCAAATGTACCAACATGTACATAATGAGAGTCCCAGAAGAAGAGAAGAGAGCAAAAGGCAGGAAGAATATTGGAAGAAATAATGGCCAAAAACCCTGCAAAATTTCATGAAAAACATTAACTTGCACACCCAACAAGCTCAACAAACCCTAATTTGATTAAACTCAAAGAGATCCACACTTAGACACATCAGAGTCAAACTGTTGAAAGATAAAGACAAAGTGAGAATCTTGCAGACAGCAAGAGAAAAGTGATCCCAACCGTAACAAGGGATCCCCGATAAGATTAGCAATGACTTATCATCAGAGACCATGGAGGCCATATTACTTGTATGAAGGCAGCTGCATGACCTATTCAAAGTGCTGGAAGAAAGAGTCTGTCAACCAAGAATTCTAAATACATCAAAACTGTACTCCATAAAAGAAGAAGCAATTAAGACATTCCCAAATGAATAAAAACAATTCTTCACTAGCCGCCCTGCCTTCCAAGAAATACTAACGGGCATTCTTCAGGTTGACCTGGAAGGGCACTAGACTGTAACTTGAATCCACATGAAGAAATAACCTCAGCAAGTTCACTCCACAGATAAACATAAAAGGCAGTACCTGTGTATCTTTCTTTGTAACTTGTTTTTCTCCTATCTGATTTAAAAGACAGCTGCATAAAGCAGTAATTATAAATCTGTGTTCATAGGCTCTTAATGTATCAAGACGTAAAGCAAAAAGGAAGAGAGAGCAAATGCACTTTATGAGAGCAAAGTTTTTGTAGACTATTACAATTAAGTTGGTATTAATATGAACGAGATTGTTGTAAATTAAGATGCTAATTGTAATCACCAGAGCAACCGCTAAGAAAATAAGTCAGTGTCATGCCAACCAGACAGAGATAGGTTACTTTCTTTACATCTTCTCTCAGCCTGTAGCCTGGTTTGCTCTCTCCCTTAGTTCCCTGTGCTTTCCCTCCAGTGCTGCTGCTAGGTTGGAAGCTTCACAGAGCTGGGGCTATGGAGGGCGGGAGACATTGTTCATTCTGCTGTATGCATATGTAAGGTAAAGGGACTCATTATGCTCAATCTTGTATTAGTCACTGGCTAATTTCATCTGAAGTGAACTGAAGTGAAAAGAATTCTTTGGTGGAATTATCTTTGATTGGTGAGGCAGTTCCGACTGGAGGTGTGGCTTTCCTGGGGCCCTGTCTCCACCTCAGTCAGGCTGGTCACATGCAGGCCACACGCAAACTGTGTCTATAATATATATATCTATAATATATATATTATAGATATTATATGTTATATAGCATGTCTATGAATGAATAATATATATTACACATATGCTATAAACCATATACTTTTATAGTTTATATAGTATATAGTTTATAGCATATGTAATATATATAATATAATACAAAAATGTATATAAATTATATATATATATAGTTTATAGCATGTCTATGAATATAGGCATTCATTTGAAGGAGCCTGGGGACCAAAGGATTTTCAGAGAAATTGTCTGTATAAGGTACCCATGGAGGCTCAGTACCGCTTAGAAGGATACAATGAGTTGATGAAAAGTAGAGGAGTCTGGACGTTTCTCTGTAGCTCCTTCATGGGCCTCAGCGGCTTTGTGCTGACAACCTTTGTTGATCTCTTCCCATTTTATGTCCCATTTTGCATTTTACTTGCCTCTGCCCCCTCTCCCAAATGCTGGGTGAGTGATTTTGGTGTTTTGTTCCCTTTTGGAAAAAATGCACTTCAACCCCAAGCCTGCAGTACTCCATACTACCCTGCAGTTTGAAGAGAAAGGAGACACTTCTGTTGTGTTTTCTCCTTTTCTTCCCTCTCTGCTTTCCTCCCCTTCTCTTCAAGCTCAGGAGGTTGTCTCAGTCCCTCAAACAACAGGCCATGGCTTGGATTTCGGCAGTTGGCACTTTGTCAGGGCTGTGAGGTCCTGATCACACTGGGATCAGACAGGGCCAGAGACAGCCAGGAAGCAGGTCCCATTTGGAAGTATTTGATGTAAAGGCTTTTTTTTTTTTCTTTCTGTTTTTCTTTCCATTGCAAAGGCCAGACCAGCAGGCAACGTGTGACCACAATAGGAGATCAGTGTTGCTCGAAGGAGTGGTCAATATCTGTGCCAAAACAGTGGCAGGTGCCACTGGACAGCTGGGTTACTGTTGCAGGGAGGAATATGGTAGATAACGTGAGAAGTCAGGGTAGGCTGACTCCCTACCTTGGAAAGTAGGAAACTTTAACAGGTCCCATAGCCTGGAGGTGATTAAGAGTTTGGTCCCCAGAAGGGGAGCCAGCAAGGCTGGCATCATGGGATCAGGGTACTTCGTAGGACACCAGAGTGAGGGCTTAAGCCCAGGGAAGAGGCATAGTTCCAGGGACCAGAACTGGGGCACAAGGAGGGCCCGGACCTCAGGACAGGCTGTGTGCAGAGCAGTAAAAGCACAGCTGTGCTGCCTTTCATTCATCTCGAGATCCCACCATGTGCTAGACGCAGGTGATGTGTTAGTTGCTGCGTATGTAATGATGACTGGGACAGGGTGATCCCAGCTTTGGAAAGTTGGGTAATCAAAATGGTCTCAGATCTATTACTAGCTGTGTGACCTTGGGCAAGTCACAGAACTACCTTCTGATTCAATTTCCTCGACTATAAAATGTTTCTGAGGCTGCAGCGGCTCCTGTGAATTTCCAGTCTGGTTGGAAGAAGCAGACATGTGGTCGCTAAGGAACTGGTTCAAAAGATGCTTTCACAGAGCCAGCGGAATTTGTTTTCTCTCCACTGTTTTATTATGAAAACTTTCAAACACATAAGAAAGTGAAAATAAGGGCAGAGCAAACACCAAATGCCCACCACCCAGATTCTGTAGCGGTGAACATTTTGCTGTCTTTGCTTATCATCTGTCTGCCCATCCTTCTACCCACCAGACATCCGTGCACTTCACCCCTAAATGCTTCCACATGCATCCCAGTAACGAGAATTCAGTGTTTATTTATGGTACTTTTTGTTTTTGAGGTAAACCTTACGTACAGTAACATGCACAAATCTCAAGTATACTATTCCATGAGTTGTGGCAAATGTATACATTCATGTAACCCAGACCTCTACAAAATATAGAACATTTCTCTTACCACTCGAAGAGTTCCCTAATGCTTCTTTCTAGCCAATCCCTTCCACCCACCCTGTATTAGTCTCCTAGGGCTACTGTAACAAATTATTACAAACTGGATTGCTTGATACAACAGAAACTTATTCTGTTACAGTTCTGGAGGCTAGAAGTCCGAAATCAAGGTGTTAGCAGCACACACACACACACACCCACACCCCCCCGCCCCCGCTCTCTCTGAAAGCTCTAGGGGAAGAATCTGTTCCATTTGTTTCTTTTAGCTTCGGGCGTTACTGGCAATCTTTGGTGTGACTTGACTTATAGACACATCACTCTAATCTCGGTTCCTCTCATCACATGGTATTCTCCTTGTGTGTGTCCGTTTTGTCTCTCTCCTTATAAGGACCCCAGTCCTGTTGGATTAGGGCCCATTCTAACAACATTATTTAAGCTTCATTTTATTTGCAAAGACCCCGTTTCCAGATAAGATCACATTCGCAGGTACTGAGGATTAGGACTTCATCGTATCTTTTGGGGAGACCTACTTCAACCCATAACACGCCCCTAGATGGCAGCTGCTATTGTGATTTTTTTTCCCACCATGGATTTTGCTGCTTCTAGAATTTCATAGAAATGGAATAATGTAGTATATATTGTTTTGTGTCTAGCTTCTCTCAGCACGTTTTTGTAATTCATCCATGTTGTTGCATATATTGGTTCTTCTTTCCTTTTCATTGCTGAGTAGTAGTCCACTGTATGGATGTACCGAAGTTTATCCGTTCTTCTGTTGATGGACACTTGGGCTGTTTTTAGGTTTTTTAGCAATTAAAAATGAAGTTGTAAGGACACGTGGCTGGCTCAGTCAGTAGAGCATGGGACTCTTGATGTCAGGGTTGTGAGTTCGAACCCCACATTGCGTGTAGAGTTTACTTCAAAAAATAAATAAAATTTTAAAAGCCCCACAAAAATAGAAAATCTTTAAAAAAATAAAAATAAAGTTGCTATGAACATTGAGAGTCAGATCTTTTTGTAGACATATGATTTCATTTCTCTTGGGTAACAACCTGGGAATAGAATTGCTGGATGATGGGGAAGAAGGAGGGAGCGCAGAGAGGGAGGAAGTAAAGGCAAGGGACAGTGGGGAAGGAATCCCATGTTTGAAAACTGGGCCACAAGCACAGGACTTGCAGCAAGGTGACGTTGAGCCTTAGGGTGTTGGAGTGGAGCTTCTTACAACTCTGCTGACGAAGCTGTGTCTGGAGCTAGCACTGAGCCTATAGCTGGGGTCAAACTGCTGTTCCAGCTCTGAGTGGAGGAGGCCTCTAGAGACTGGAGTCAGACCCTTATGGATGACCTTAGAGCCGTGGTCAGGAATTAAGGGTCATTTGTTTTGAGCTGTGTCTAGTCCATTCACCGCCCCCCCACACCTAATATTTATGGATACTGCCTGTAGTGACCAGGGTCCACATGTTTCAGGGTTGTTATTTGAAGCATCGTTTGCTATTTCTGTGTCTAATATGTATTTTCCAACCAAAGGTCCTGGAGGCTTAAACTAAATCATATTCTGGTTCCAAATGTTGTAGTAGAGGTGCTGGTGTGGCCATGCTCTTACAGAAAAAAGAAGCAGATGAAATGAAGTGGAAGCATAGAGTCCAGTTCTCTAGGAACTACTTCTTGGGACTATCTGGCCATGCTGGAGGAAAGCGATCCCTGCAGACTCTCGGGCTGGCTAGCCCGTACAGCTGGCTGCGATCCAGTTGGTTGACTGCAGCCAGCCCTTGCTGCAGACCACGCTTCGTTCCTCTCTCTGTGCCTCCGAGTGGCATTCCTCTGACTCTCTTCCTGGCTGGATTCCAAGTGGGTATCTCTCTTGCTCTTAATGAGTTCCAGGGAAGAAGATTCCACAGCCTCCTTTGACAGCTTATATTACAGTGCTTTATAATATTGTCAAGCAATGCCTTTCTATTTCTACTACACCTCATTTCCTCTTTTCCTGAATTAGTGAAAATAGAGATGAGGCTGTCCCCTGCCATCTCCCGTGGCAGCCCTTATGTCCTATGATCCTATGAAGGTAGTTTTGTGCATTAGCCTTCACACTTCTTTCTAGGAAAAGTAGAGAATACATCTTAGTGTCCTCCCGATCTGAGGTATTGCTAAAGGTGAGTGAATCAACTCCCTTGAGAGCTGAAGTGACTCTTTTGGGTACTTGTCCCAACTGGACTGTTATCACACAAAGACTCTTTTTCTTCTCCCAAGTTTGCATTCAGTTAAACCCTTTTGCATAAAGCCGAGGAGGGCAGTTTATTTTCCTGCTGATTGGGCAAAGCTCGCTGCTCGGACACTAACCTGTCTGGTCCTGCTTAATATCTAGCTCCTTGGACTCATATCTGATCCTTGATTCTGGAGCCCTGCCTGCTGTTTAAAGTATGGGCCCCTTAGTGTTTGTGGCTTATACTGACAAGGGCCTTTCCCTTTCCTTTTGTGCCTGTGAAAGGATCTTTTAGATTATTATAGATTATTAGGGGAGGAGGACCACGATCCAGGGCTAGACTATGACAAGAACTGATATGGCATTGGCCATGGGGACCACACATATTTGATACAGAGTACAGATGGGTTTTCTCAGTTTGGAAAGACAGTGTAACATAATGGTTAAGAGCATAAACTCTGGTATTGGACAGACCAGACCCGGGTTTGAATACCAGCTCTACTAATTACTTGCCTGTGATTTAGGACAATCACAGCTAACTTCTCTCGATGCTTCATTTTGCCTTATTTGTAAAGTGGGCACGAATATAATATTACCTGTTTGAATGGATAAACAAACTGTGGTAGAGTCATGCAATAGAACACTATTCAGCAACATAAAAAGATGTCCTACAATGGCAAATTTTTTGCTATATAGATTATATCACAATTTAAAAATTAATAATGTCATACACCAAAATCATTGAATTGTACCCTTGAAATGGGTGAATTATATGGTATGTGAGTTATATCTCAATGAAGCTGTTTTAAAAAAAAAAGAGTGGACTGTTCATACATTGAAGCAGTTGGATAAATCCCAAAATCATTATGCTGAGTGAAAGAAGCCAGACAAAACAGAGTATATGCCATATAATTCTATTTATATAAAACTCTAGAAAAATGCATACTAACCTATAATGACAGAAAGCAGATCAGTGTTTGCTTGGCATGGGGGATGGGAAGGGTCAGGAGGGAGGGATTACAAAGCAGAGCAAGGAAACTTTTGGAGATGATGGAAATGTTAATTATCTTGATTATGGTCATGGTTTCATGGGGTGTATACATATGTCTAAGCTCATCAAATTTACACTTTAAATATGTGCAGTTTATTGTATATCAATTATACCTTTAAAGAGCTGTTTTACAAAATGGTACTTTTTTCATATGGCTGGTAAGAGGTTGAAATGAGACAATGAATGAAAATGGCCTGGCACATGGTAAATGCTTCATAAATTGTAACTTTAAAAAATAATCAGATATACAAATTGTGAATAAGCACATGACAAGATGCTCAACATCATGAGCTATCTGGAAAAAGCAAGTGAAAACCACAGTGAGATACCACTTCACATCCACTAGGATAGTAACAACAACAACGACAACAACAACAATAGCAAGTGTTGTCCAGAATGTGGAGAAATTGGACCCCTTGTATATTGCTGATGGAAATGTAAAATGGTGCAGGCACTCTGGGAAACAGATTAGGTCTCCTCCAACATTTAAACATAGAGTTAACATGTGACCCCATCCTAGGAATATACCCACGAGAATTGAAAACATACTCCCACCCCAAAACTCATACACAGATGTTCATAGCAGGATTATTCGTAATAGCCAAAAAGTGGAAACAACTCAAATGTCCATCAACTGATGAATGGATAAACAAAAGGTCGCATATGCATGCAATGGAATATAACCAGCATGAAAAGGAATGAAGTACTAATACCTGCTATAACACCGACAAACCTTGAAAGCATTATGCTAAGCGAAAGAAGCCCGTCACAAAAGATCGCGTATCCAGAATAGTCAAATCCATAGAGACAGAAAGTAGATTGGTAGTTGCCTAGCACTGGAGGGGTTAGGGCGAGATGGAGAGTGATCGGTAATGGGTACCGGATTTGTTTTTGGAGTGATGGATATGTTCTAAAATTAGAGCGTGGTGATGGCTGCACAGTTCTGTGAGTGTACTGAAAACCACTGGATTATACGCTACAAAAGGGTGATTTTATGCTATGTGAATTATGTCTCAATAAAGCTCTTATTTTAGAAAGTCAGTCAGCCAACAGGTATTTATTAATTATTTTCTCCGTGTTTGATAGGAGGTGAATGTCCCTAATGCCAACATCTACTATGGAGCAATGTGAATAGAGAGCACTTTTATCCAGAGGAAATATTTTCAATTTTTGTTGAACATGTTGGAAGTGTGAACGAAAGAAGTGGGAACTAAAAACATATTTGTCATAAAGTTTCCTGCAGAATATAAAATGTTTTTTTGTAGCCTAAAGCCTTGCTACTCAAATTGTGGTCAGTAGCATGAGTACCACCTGGGAACTTGTTAGAAATGCAGAATTGTGGGTCCCACGGAGACTTACTGAATCAGAAGCTGCATTTTAACAAGATCCGCAGGTGTTTGGCATGCACATTAGAGTATGAGAAGCACTAGCCTGAAGGTTAGCAGGATGACTTCATGACACTTTAATTTGCCTTGTAATCAGTCTGTAAGTGAGACGGTGACAGCATATTTAATATTATATTATGTTGAATATTCTCTACATAGATGTAATAATAATCCCAAAAATTGAAGGTGAGTCCATTTTAGTATACTTTCTGTCCTTACTTTTAATCTATTACTTTCCATACCCCTTTCTAAAATCCTATAATACATTTCTTTGCAGTGATAATATTTTAGTGGTAATTTGTCATGACAGTGATTAATATTTGCATACTTCAAGAAGACACATCTGCTTAGTGTACTGCAAAAAAAAATCTTGGAATTTCAAAGTATGGGTACAAAGATAATTTGTGGTTTTAAAGTTAAACTCAGTAGTAAGAAAAACTATTTGGTATTTAGTGTGTTATTTGTTTAGTATGACAAGTGGGTAAGTTATATTGCTCAGTTAAAAGCTGTTCATTTTCAAAGGATTGTTGTGTCCTTGTTAAATTGCTAAATTACATTTTCAATATTATGGGGCTACTCCTTCATCTATGTAAAAATTAAGATAAAATAGACTGGTTTCATAAAGTAAAACTGTTAGGTACATTAATTTGAGCAACATGATAACTATATATTTCATATATTTTGGAGAAGGGACCATATAATAAACTTTGAAAGCATTTCTGATGTATCGATCATATATATGCATCTTGTGAAATTCAAATAATTCTCTTCTTGCCTTCTTTTAGTAATATCATGCCTTTCAAATATCCATTTGGATGATAAAATGGTTTTCTTGATCTTCCTATATTGCTGGAGGTTTTATTTTGCAATTCAACTGCAGGATCTCTCAAGTATGAGCATCTGGCTATTAATAATCACTGAGTAGGCCAGAACCTGTGTTCATTTTTTCCCTAAGTTATTGTGGCATAATGAGAATGTAGTTTATTTGTGGTTTATTTTAGCTATCCTCCATTAATATGGTTTGATACTTTATATGGCCACATTTCTCCTTCTTGCCTTTGCTCTCTTTTGGCCCATCACTTTTCAGAAGAAAAGGGACAAGTTATTCTTTAAGAGTTACTCCGTTGGGGTAATCCATGGAGATTGTGAAGGAAGGGTTCAGGGGTGGAAGAGAATGGTCATCCCAGCAGAAGCGAGATCAGAGTTGTCCGCCAATATTTTATCGGTGAAACATTTCTCAGTATGAACTGCCCATTAAAGGCTCCAATTCTCAACATGGTCTACATAGCCCTGCATCATCTGGCCCCTTCCTCACTCACTGTGAAGAAGCTTTAGGAATATTATAACTACTTTATTTTGCTTTGTCTATGGCTAAAGTCTGAAAGAGCTCCTTCAGTAAATATAGAATAAAAATTCCAGATGAGAAGAAACTATTGAGTTATTGTTTGATCAGCAGTGATTATCTTTTCTTAGTGTTGCACAAGATAACAATGAAAAAATCTTAAAAAAAAGGAAAAAAGGCGTGCCTGGCTGACTTAGTCAGTAGAGCGTGTGACTCTTAATCTTGGGGTTGTGAGTTAGAGCCCCACATTGGGTGTAGAGATTATCTAAAAATAAAAAATCTTTTTTTTAATTTTATTTTTAAAAAATATTTATTTTATTTGAGAGAGAGAGAAGGGGAGTGAGAGAGAGAGCGAGCACAAGCAGGGGGAGCAGCAGGCAGAGGAAGAGGGAGAAGCAGGTTCCCTGCTGAGCAGGGAGCCCCACTTGGGACTCGATCCCAGGGCCCTGGGATCACAACCTGAGCCTAAGGCAGATGCTCAACCAACTGAGCCACTCCAGTGCCCCCAAAATAAAAAATCTTAAAAAAAATAAAATAACAATTTATCTTACAGTTACTGGTGGCTTAAGATTCACTGAAAGACTGTACTTGCTATTCTTACGTACATCTCAGTGCATTTTCCCATGAAGTTACCCCTGCCTGGCATCTCCTTTCCCTTTCTTTTCTTTTAAGTTAATTAATTTATTTTTAATTGAAGTATAGTTGACATAGGATGTCTTACTAGTTTCAGGTATACAACATAGTGCTTAAACATTTATATACATTATGAAATGCTCACCACAATAAGTGTAGTTACCACATGTAACCATACACAATTATTACAATATTATTGACTATATTACCTATGCTCTACTTTATATCCCCATGACTTACTTATTTTATAGTGGGAAGTTTGTACCTCGTAATCTCTTTCACCTATTCAGCCCATCCCCACGACCCCAACCAGCAACCACCAATTCGTTCTCTGTATTTATGAGTCTGTTTCTGTTTTTTTTTAATTAATTTAATTAATTTATGCAAAGATTTTCTTTATTTGAGAGAGTGTGCGAATAGGGGGAGGCGCAGAGGGACAGAATCCCAAGCAGACTCTGCGCTGAGCACAGAGGCGAATGCAGGGCTTGATCTCTCGACCCTGAGATCATAACCTGAGCCAAAACCAGGAGTCAGACACTTAACCTGCTGAGGCACCCAGGTGCCCCTGTTTGTTTTGTTTTTTAGATTCCATATGTAAGTGAAATCATATGGCATTTGTCTTTCTCTGTCTGATTTATATCACTTAGCATAATACCTTCTAGGTCCATCTACGTTGTCGTAAATGGCAAGTTCTCATTCTTTTCTACGGCTGGGTAATATTCCATCGTGTATACATACCACGTCTTCTTTCTCCATTCATCTTATCAGTGGACACATAGATTGCTTCTATACCTTGTCTTTTGTAAATAATGCTGCAATAAACATGGGGGTGTATATAACTTTTTGAATTAGTATTTTTGTTTTCTTTGGGTAAATACTCTGAACTGAAGTTACCGGATCATATGATATTTCTATTTCTAATTTTCTGAGGAACCTCCATACTGGTTTCCAAAATGGCTACACTAATTTACACCAACAGTGCCTGAAGGTTCTTTTTTCTCCACATCTTCACCAACACTTGCTATTTCTTGTCTTTTTAATACTAGCCACTCTTACAGGTGTGAGGGGATACCTCATTGCAGTTTTGATTTACATTTCCCTGATAATTAATGATGTTGAGCCTCTTTTCATGTGTCTGTTGGCCATCTGGATGTCTTCTTTGGAAAAATGTCTATTCAGATCTGCCCATTTTCTAGCCAGATTGTTTGTGTTGTTGGTGTTGAGTTGTATGAGTTCTTTGTATATTTTGCATATTAACCCCTTATCGAGCATATCATTTGCAAATATCTTCTCCCATTCAGTAGGTTGCCTTTTCATTTCATTGGTTTCCTTCACTGTGCAAAAGCTTTTTAGTTTGATGTAGTCCTAATAGTTTATTTTTGCTTTTGTTGCTCTTGCCTTCTTCCCCTTTCTACGTATACTAAAACCTTTCTATCTTTCAAGGCCTAGAAAGCCCTCCATCACCTCCTCTGTGAAGCCTCTCCTAATACCACCAGCTAGAAATAATCTTCCGCTTTTGAATTCTCATATCATTTAATCCCGTTTATGGTTCTTATTTTCATTATTATTGTTGCAGGCCTCATCTCTTTTTCTAGTCTGTAATTGTGATTCATATATATATATATATATATATATATATATATATATATATCTCCCACTATGTCTTGAATTTCATAATTAAATATTTGGAAAATAGTAACAATATTTGGATAATATATCAATATTCAAATAACAGACACATGACAGGTACTGGAAGGCCTCCTCTCTTCCATTTCCAAAATGGACTCTTCTTTTCCACTCCAAAATTGAGCTGGACCTAATGGTCCATTTTCATTTGCATATTTCTTTGGGTTAAGCATTGCCACCCCCACTCTGTAAGCCCTCCTACCAGGGAACCTTAGTGTAAATGAGTTTCTAAGATCTTTCTGACAATGACTGGAGGGTCTTGGAAACATAATGATAATGATCAGTGGATCAGGGGAGAAGGGGGTGCAAAAGTGAAAGAAGGAAACAGAAAAGGAAGGGGAGGCTCTGATGATGAGCAGAGCCCAGTTTGTTGGCGACCAGCTTTGCCCAGGGTTTGAAGGAGCCATTGGCTTAACCTAGAGTCCGATTTTATCATTAGAGCACACATACTTCTCAGGAGTTTCTCAGTTGTCATCAGATTACTTCTCTTTGATTTTAAAATTTATTGGAGGGGCGCCTGGGTGGCACAGTCATTAAGCATCTGCCTTCGGCTCAGGGCGTGATCCCGGCGTTCTGGGATCGAGCCTCCCATCAGGCTCCTCTGCTATGAGCCTGCTTCTTCCTCTCCCACTTCCCCTGCTTGTGTTCCTTCTCTCGCTGGCTGTCTCTGTCAAATAAATAAAATCTTTAAAAAAAAAATTTATTGGAAAGACAAAATTAAAGGTAATCTTAGAAGGCAAAAAAATGATCCTTAATTCTTCTACCTAAACATGACTGTTTTCATATACCATTCCAGTATTAATATACACAGAAGTCTGTATTGAGATTTTTATATTATGTTATATATGTATATAATACAAGAATGTTTATATATATCTCCTCATGTTATCACATAACCTTTATAATTTTTATTCTTAATAGTTACATAATATTTTATCGAATATTGATTTATGTAACATACTTTCTTTAAACATTTCTCAGCCGTTGCGCATTTAAGTTCTTACAGTGTTGGCTTCTAAAGGTTATTCATTAATTCATTATTCACTATTCATATAATGCAGAGATAAAGTAAATATTGATGTACCTAGCTTTTCTTCATTTGAATTTATTCCTTAGAATAATTCCCAGGAAGGAATATCATTACTAGGTTAAATGTTCCTGATAGGTATATCTAAATTCCTTTCTGCAGTGGACATTGTAGTTCTCTTCCTAGCAACCATTTGATGTGTGTGGAATTGACCTCACCACCACCTCCAAGTGTGAGCTCTCATTCACGTCTTAGCCAGTCTGAGTGATCCATCCCCTTTGCCATAATATTTGGTCGAGGTAACCCCGGCCTAAACTATTCAGCATATGGTATTCTCCTGGCCGCAGAAATTGGTTCGGTGATGGCCCAGTCATTATGAAGCTCAGGGCTTCTCACTATGCTTATAAAAGGCAGCAGGCTCTCTTTCTTAATATATTCAAGAAGAAGCATATAGCCTTGTTGCTTTGGCAGCCATTTTGCAACAATGAGGGTAAACTGCCTGAGGATGAAGCCAATGCAATGAGGCAAGCAGAGATGAAGAAATTACAACGAAACAGAGCTAGAATACCTGGGCATTGCAGACAGAGGAAAATAACAAGTGCAAAGGCCCAGAAGGATTGTGCATGATATGTTCAAGGAGGCCAGTGTGGTTGGAGCAGAGTGAGCAGAGGAGGAGATGAAGTCAGAGAGGAACCAGCAATCCAGATTATATAGATTTTTGTAGATTAGCAGAAGAATTTTCAATTTTATTGTATAGAAGTTGTTTAAACAGTGTAATCATAAAAGTTTATCATTTCAATATATCTATCCAATGACATAATACATGTTCTCTTCTAATTCCTGTTTCTAATTAAGTCGATTTTCAATACTTAATTTTTTTTTAAAGATTTTATTTATTTATTTGACAGAGATAGAGACAGCCAGCGAGAGAGGGAACACAAGCAGGGGGAGTGGGAGAGGAAGAAGCAGGCTCATAGCGGAGGAGCCTGATGCGGGGCTCGATCCCATAACACCGGGATCACGCCCTGAGCCGAAGGCAGGCGCTTAACCGCTGTGCCACCCAGGCGCCCCAATACTTAATTTTTTAATTTCTCTTTTTAAGTAATCTCCATGCTCAACGAGGGGCTCAAACTCACGACCAAGAGTCCCATGCTCTACCAACTGAGTCAGCCAGGTGCCCCTAGACTGATATTCGTGATTGGCTATTTTTACCAGTTTGAAGTTGAGAATAAAGGACAAAATGCAAAGGCAAATATTAAAAGCCTTTATGGAAGGGGCTTAAAGAAAGGATGGCATCAGTTTGCAGTGGTGGCTGGCGTGAGGACGTGGGAAGGCTGTGAGAAGATGGCGAAGAAGTACAAAGTAAGGTAAATGAAGATTTGCAGACATGCCCTGGTCGCTGATGAAGGTAGACTTAGCCTAGAAATTAATTAGGGCATCCTCAGTGGCCTGAAAGAATTTCCTTTTGACTTGGGTCTATTCTGAGCAGTTTGGATTTCTCAAAAACACCAGTTGTGGTAGAACAGCTGTTGTCTTACATCAGAAAATCTCCACAGCACAAACCCTATGCCCTGGATTTGACTATTTTTCATTAATAGAGCTGGAGCTTCTGCAAGAGAAAGCAATCTTAGGTCTTGGGATTGGAAATAGTGCTGAGAGTTGACTCTCTGGTGCCTTAACAGCAGCTTGCAAAAGGGCATTTTGCAGGGAGGGGATGTTTGAAGAGGCAATGAGAAAAGTCAAAGAAGAAACGGAGGAGGGAATCAGCAGGGAGACTGCCTGTGGCAAAAGGATAAGCAAGAGGATCAGTGCAGAAAAACATGGAAAGAAGTAACGGGGGTTCTGGCAGAGGAGGCTGAGTTTATTAACATATAATGATTGCAAACAGTGTATCAGCCACCTTACCCACATTATCTCACTTAATCTGCGCAGCAATTCTATGGGGGTAGTTACTATTATTACCCCAGTTTACAAATAAGAAAACCAAGGTCCAGAGAGGTGAAGTAACCTATCCAAAGTTACCCAGGTAGTAAGTGGCAGAGCCCAGATTCTAGTCTAGATGGTCTGGTGTTGAATCCATGCTCTTACTACCCAGTCTTTCTCAGGCTGTGTAAAAACAACTAGAGCAGGATTTTGACATCATCCCAAGGCCAAATTTTTTCTTTTGTTGTAGTTATTATTATTCTGTGTTTAGTGCCTGGGGATTTATTTTGTGATATGGGATACTTTGGGTCCCTCGGGTTTCCTTTTTAAGTGAGGTCCACTTTTGCTCTTCCTTTCCCCCCCCTCCAGATTGCCCCATGGGGAATGGTTGGACCTCTGTATTCCCAAGCCAGTTTTAGGACGAAATCCACGATCTCTGGGTTGGGCCATGCTTTCAGTGCTCTGTGTGTTTTATCTGTGAACCGCCCCCCCCATCCTTGTAGGGTGACACCAGAGTGTGCAGGGTGACGACCATCTTGGGGTGATTTAATGAGCTTCAATGACACCCATCAGTATAAAAGCAACAGGCTTATCAAGCAAAAAAAAAAAAAAAAAAACAAGAACAAAAACAAAAACAGTGGGAATCTTAGCAATGATTAGAAAAGGGAGAAATGACTATTGAGAAAAGAAGGTCTGGAGAAAAGATGGAGAAAACAATCAAAACACACAAGGGCTTTTGGACTACATTCCTCACTGTTGGAGAGAAGGGAGCTGAGTGTGGGTGAGGCCACTAACAGAGCCAAGTACCAGGGCCTTGCTGGGTCCTGATGAGCTCTGGTATGAAGTTACCAGGGGAGAAGCTAGAGCTATGGAACTCTTCATACTTTGGGCAGAATTCGGAGAAGACACCCCTAGTGTGTACTTTGAGATATCTCTCTTAAGGATATCAGGTAAAACCTACTAATAAAAAATACCGGAAGATTTTCTTTTCATAAGCAGTCTATATTCCCTGTATCTCTGAAGTTACTTTTCCTCTGCAATATGGTGCAAACAAATCACAAATAGATTCAAGGAGAACTTATATTCTTACAATATTGTCCATCTGTGAACATGGCATGTATGCTATTTATTGAATTCATCTTTTATGTCTCCTAAAAAAACCTTCTACCTTTGTTAGTTAAATTAAGTCTAGAACCCTTAACTCTTGTCCTTGACAATTGTCTTTTCTTAGGGATCTCTTGGAGCAGCTAGTAGCTGAGCACAGAGCTGAAGTTGGACAGAGCTGTATTTCTCTTCTACCTCTGCCACTCTCCTTGCTTTGGATACATCCCTACACTTCTCTGAGTTTCAGTGTTCTCACCTGTAAATTGGGGTTAATAAAAGTGCCTATCTCATCAGTTTGTTGAGAGAATTGAATGAGATAATGTATGTAAAGCAGTGCCTAACTCAAGCACTCCATTATTCATAATTACCGGCAACCTTGCTTCTCTCTGCCTATGAAAAAAGAGGTCCCGCTCTTCCATCAGCGCTTTGGCCTAAATGTAGACACATTCACCTTTCCTGAGTACCTTCTAGCATAGTTGAGGTAAGGCTGGAATATTGAACAAGATTGTCTAAGGACTAGGGAATAACAGCAGATAAATAAACACTGAAAATAATGCGAAACCAGATCATCGTACTTTACAATATAAGGCTTGCTTTTCAGTGCACCATCTTATTCTCAGTCCTCATTTATTTCCACAAGGTGGGTACCATCTTAGCAACCCATCACCCAGGAGCATAAGACAAGAACTTCTGCATCCTCTGACGTCTGAACCCAAGGGCACTAGGATTGGCTCATTTCCTGGCATACACAAGACCTGCCTTCCGAGTTTCACATTCTTGTCTTTTTGCTCAGATGACTGCTAATCTGAAGTAACCACAGTTTTCCAGGGGGATTCCACCCATCCTTTGCCCACAGGAGTGTGGCCTTTCCCTACAGCCGTAACTTGACAACAATATTAGAATATAACACGATAGTATTGGCATTCATACAAAAAAACATATTGTTGATGGTGGGGGCTTTTTGTTATATCTTCCCATAGTATTGTAGTTTTCTTTATTTGGGTAATATATGTTTATTCTTAAGTTCCCTATATTTTGCATTTTCTATCATAATTCATCTAGTATTTATGCCTTATTTCTTTTTGTATCTTATTGATCAGAAGTTCTAAAACAATATTAAAAATGATAGAAGATATCTTTATTTTTCTTGTTTTTTTAAAAAGAAATGCTGGGGCACCTGGCTGACTCAGTCAATGGAGTGTGTGATTTTGGCCTTGGAGTTGTAGGTTCAAGCTCCACTTTGAGTGTAGAGATGACTTAAAAATAAAAATCTTTAAAAAATTATATCTCCAAAGGCAAGAGAAACAAAAGATAAAATGAACTTGTGGGACTTCATCAAGATAAAAAGCTTCTGCACAGCCAAGGAAACAGTCAAAAAAACTAAGAGGCAGCCCACGGAATGGGAGAATATATTTGCAAATGATGCTACAGAGAAAAGACTGGTATCCAAGATCTACAAAGAACTTCTCAAACTCAATACGCGAGAAACAAATAAATCATAAAATGGGCAGAAGATATAAACAGACACTTTTCCAATGATGACATACAAATGGCTAACAGACACACGAAAAAATGTTCAAAATCATTAGCCATCAAGGAAATTCAAATCAAAACCACACTAAGATACCACCTTACGCCAGTTAGAATGGCAAAAATGGACAAGGCAAGAAACAACAATTGCTGGAGAGGATGTGGAGAAAGGGGATCCCTCCTACATTGTTGGTGGGAATGCAAGTTGGTACAGCCACTCTGGAAAACAGTGTGGAGGTCCCTTAAAAAGTTAAAAATTGAGCTACCCTGTGATCCAGCAATTGCACTACTGGGTATTTGCCCCAAAGATACAGACGTAGTGAAGAGAAGGGCCATATGCACCCCAATGTTCATAGCAGCATTGTCCACAATAGCTAAATCGTGGAAGGAGCCGAGATGCCCTTCAACAGATGACTGGATTAAGAAGATGTGGTCCATATATACAATGGAATATTATTCAGCTATCAAAAAGAACAATTTCTCAACATTTGCTGCAACATGGCCGGCACTGGAGGAGATAATGCTAAGTGAAATAAGTCAAGCAGAAAAAGACAATTATCATATGATTTCTCTCATCTATGGAACATAAAAACTAGGACGATCGGTAGGGGAAGAAAGGGAAGAAGAAAGGGGGGGTAATCAGAAGGGGGAATGAAGCATGAGAGACTATGGACTCTGAGAAACAAACTGAGGGCTTCAGAGGGGAGGGGGGTGGGGGAATGGGATAGGCTGGTGATGGGTAGTAAGGAGGGCACATATTACATGGTGCACTGGGTGTTACACGCAACTAATGAATCATCGAACTTTACATCAAAAACCAGGGATGTACTGTATGGTGAATAACATAATATAATAAAAAAATTAAAAAAAGCAGATAGGATTGTAAATAAACAATCATATATGTTAGTAAAAGCCTTTTAAAAATGTATTATTATATACATATGTCAAAACTCACCAAATTGTACACATGAAATATGCATAGTTCATTGTAAGTAAATTTACCATGATGAAGCAGTGAAAAAAAAAATAATAATAAAAAAGAAATCATGTAGGGGGCGCCTGGCTGGCTCAGTTGGTGGAGCATGCGACGCTTGATCTTGGGGTCATGAGTTCGAATCCCACATTGGGCATGGAGCTTACTTAAAAAACAAACCCAATAATAAACAGACGAGAAAGAAATGTTGATAATATTCTTCGGAAAGTATTATTTTGCCTCATGTTTAACAGAGATGTTCTTTATTATATTTTCCTTGCCATTTTCATGTATATCCCTATTCTTTAAACTTACAGTCCTGATTTGACATGATAGGTATTAATTGTTATGATTTGCTTTTTTTTGATATCTCTTGGAAATGATTCTTGATTCATCTGGCAAACATTTATTAAGCTTCTACTATATGTCAGATACTTTGCAGGGATGGTGGGAAGACAAAGATGGATAGCTCCACAGAAGAAGGATGAGATAATCAATGGTGTTGTAATAGCATTGTGTGGGGACAGATGGCAGCTACACTTGTGGGGAGCACAGCAGAACGTATAGACTTGCCGAATCACTGTGTGGTACACCTGAAACGCATGGAACATCATGGGTCAACTAGACTTCAATACAAAAAATAAAAGAAGGACAAGATGCCAACCATTACAATATGGTGTGATAAATACTAAAACAGTCTTAAAGTGTGGTCTAACCCAGAGCTTCCCAAATGATGCTCCTGACGATTTGGTCTGGGTCACAGCTAGAGCTGATATTCAGCTGGTGTACACCAAAACAGTTAGACCATTTAAAATATTAAAATACTTTCATAGTAAATCACTACTGCCCTGAGCACCCTGGGTGCTCCCTCCCTGACCCAGCTCCTCTTGAGACTCCACCAACTAAAGGGGTAATACCTGGTATATATAGCATGCGGCCACCAGGAGCCCGATCTAATGCTACTACCCAGCATGGCTTGTACATTCTGATTGATCAATTCCTGTGCCTTTGCACTTGATAAATACTGTGAATAGCATCCTTGGTAATAGCCAATATATCCATCCCTTCCACTCTCAGGGTAGCCAGTGGGCTTGGGATAACCTGACATGCCTTCTCCCCTTCTCCAGCTAGGAGCAGCCTCATTTGCATACTCCAGTGGTCCATGCAAATATTTTCATTTTCTATGTAAGCCATGAGAAGTTGGGTAGCGCTGATTTAACCTATAGATAATATACGAATAGACTGCCTTAGGTTTGAACTGTTGTTGCTTTCCTAGGATCAGTCCTTTGTGATTGTGTTTTGTTCCTTTCAAGCTTTGTTAAATTACATTTGCTAGTGTCTTACCTAGTTTTTATATCTATATTTGGAGTTTATATTGGTCCCTGATTTTTGAGTTTTATTTTATCTTTCTCAGGTTTGGGAATCTGGACCATATTTGTTTCATGGAATGAATTAGGTACATCCTAACTTTTTCTGTTTTCTTCCTTGAAGATTTGAAACTACTTATCATTAGGTTCAGGGACCTGGTGTGACAGTTTCTCAATTTACTCCTCAGTTATTAATTTATTCAGATTTTCTACTTGTAGTATGAATTTTAATATTTTATATTTTTGTCGAAAAAAGGCATCCGTTGCATTATATTTTAAAAATGTATTAGCATACAGTTGTGCATAGAATTTCCTTACAATTAAGAATATTGTTTATACTGGTTGTTATACCCCCTTTCTCATTTCTAATTTTATGTGTGTTTTTCTCATGTAGGTTTGCCCGAGGTGTAGCTACTTTATTAGCCCTCTCAAGCTACCAGCTCTAGAATGTATTTATTAATTCCACTGTTTTTACATCCTCTAATTTATTTATTTCTGCTTTTATCTTTATTGTTTCCTTCCTCCTATTTCCCTGTGCAAATTTTTTGCTCTTTTTCTAAACTGTTAAACTCCATGTTTAGTTGAGTTTATTGGCCTTAAATGTTAATGGTGAGAGGTAAAGGCAATGCTGTCGGACATCTGTCAAAAGCCCCCTTTTCTGAGCTAGAGACGGAACAGAAAGTGGGGACTGCCAGGACCCCAAAGCCGAGGAAGCAGAGGATGGTAATGAATGTTTTTCCCTTGCACTTCAACGCTTTCCCCAAAGCGTTTCTCCACAGCGGGGCAGTAGGGAGTAGGGAGTGTGGGAGTGGGCTTGCAGGAGACAAGGGATTCTGCTGTTGGGGGGTGGGGGAGTGGGGGGGGAGCCGTGCAGAGCTGGTGTGCGGGCCCTCTGCCGGCCCACCTGCTGTCGGTTGCGGGGGGGGGGGGGGGGGGGGGGCGGGGCTGGGCTTCTGATTCTTCTTTCCTGGTGTTTGCGTTTTCTGGGTCTTGCTTTCCTTCCTGCTCACCACAGTGGTGAGGAAGTTCAGCTCTCTGGACCTTGGTTGTAGCCACACAAAAATTGCCTGACTCCCTCCAGGGGTCAGGCAGAAGGAGTCTTTGAGCTTTGACCTCAAGTGGGGACGTGTCTGCTGCCACTGTCACCATCATTCCCTCCTCTTCTCTGACTCAAGGGTTTCCACATGAGAGGCTCAAGGCCTGGACTGGCTGTCTCACGGTCCCAGGAGGAGTTGAAGGAGATGGCTTGCATGCTTAAATGGTTTTAGAGATGTGTGTGGAGGAGGAGGAGGAGGAGGGGTACAGAATGGGAGTAGGGGACAAAGAAAGGTATCCCCAGGAAAAAGAGCAAGCCAGGACGGGGAAGGCCCATATTTTCCTTCCCCAGCCCGGAGATCCTGCCTCTGAATAGCCCCCTTCAAACACTTGTTTCTTCCACCCTGCTCCTGTTATGAGTCAGTAGGGGGCAGCAGTCCCAATCCTAAGTGTAGGGACAGTGGGAGGTGCCTAATGCCTACAATCAAGTAAGATCTGACATCTATTCACCACCCACCCCTCTGCTCCCTGCGCTTCACCCACACTAGACCTCTTTCCCTCCTCAAATGTGCCCAGCTCTTTCCCAACTCCTGGCCTTTGTACATTCTTGGCCCCCTGCTGGGAGCACACTTCTGGCTCTTCTCATGGCTGGCTCTTTCTTGCAAGTTAGGTCTCAGCTCCAGTGAACTGTCACCTGCTTAGAGAGGCCTTCTCTGACCACCTTAGCCTCTGGAAACAATGCCCGCTCCTCCCCCAAGCAACTCTTAATCACATTTTATTCATAGAAAATCTGATTTGTTTACTGGTCTGTCTCCACCTGAATGGAAGCTCCACTAGGCCAGAGATCTTACTGCCTGGCTCACTGCTGTATGTCCAAGTGCTCTTAGCCAATGTTCAGCTTACAGTGCCCACTCCATAGGTCTGTCTTGAAGGAGTGAATGAACCTGTGTGCCAAGCCTTACGCTGGGGCCTGGTGGTACAAACCCAGAGGGGGCTCATAGCACTGTGGGAGAGAAGGTTTTGTAAATGAATAATGACTAAATGATGGGAGACATATGTCCTGTAACATCATAGTCCGTGCCTCTGTGTTCAGAGAGGTCTGGTTTTAAACCCTGGCTCTGGGGCGCCTGGGTGGCTCAGTCGGTTAAGTGTCTGCCTTCGGCTCAGGTCATGATCCCAGGGTCCTGGGATCAAGCCCCGCATTGGGCTCCCTGCTCAGCGGGGAGTGTGCTTCTCCCTCTGCCTGCTGCCCCCCCTTGCTTGTGTGTGTATGTGTGCTCTCTCTCTCTCTGTCAAATAAATAAGCAAAATCTTAAAAAAAAAAACCAATCCTGGCTCTACCACTTACTAGATGCATGATTTTGGGTGGTTGCTCAACCTGTCTGGCTCACTTTCCTCATTTGTAAAATGAGGATAATAATAATAATAAAACGATAATACTGATCCCATAGGATTGTTAGGAACACGATATGAAATGACATAGATAAAGGGTCAGTACCATGTTCGATACATGGGAGTTATTATTATCGAGTATTGTACACACTTAGAGTGGTGTATATGTAGAGACTATGCTGTGATTTGAAATCTTTTTCATTGCTGTTGCTTTTGTCTACCTTTGGCTCCAGTTGCTCTAATGGAGAGCAGTCCAGACCCGGAAGGAGCCACAGTGGTATTCATTAATGGCAGGCCCACTCAAAATAGCTTGGGCCGGGCTGATGGAACTGGGAAGTGCTTCTCTGAGAGAGAGGGGTGCCTCCTACTTTCCGTTCCATCTTACAAAGCCGGGCCAGGGTTGGGAAATTAATTCAGGTCTTTAAATGCTGATAAATGCAGAGGCACTTACTGCTAATATTTCAATCAAGTGTCGAGATAGAGCTGATTAAAAGAGGATTCAGAAGCTTCTAGTTGATGGAGGCTGTATCCTTTAACCATTCTAATGTAAGACATCATTTTAATTTTTTGTTTATTTGACCCCAGTAAATGCTACATTACTAATGCTATAAGAAAAAAAAAAGTACAATTTGTACAGTGCCATTTCGCATTCATTTGAGAGAAATGTATTTTTAATGCATTTGGCATCCTTCTGGCTCTCCTTAATAATTATAGGACTAATTAAACATATACTTGTAAGCAATCAGTGTCAGAGCTGAAAGGAAACATAGAGATTATTCAGGCGAGCGCTTCATTTTGTAGAGGAAAAACTGAGACCTGGTATCTTGCTCGAGGACATCAGGCTGGAAGAAAGCAGCGGTAGGAAGTTTAGTCTGGTAGCACATTAGCAAGCCTCCCCTTGCTCTGCCTCCAGCTTCCTGTTCTGGGCTGTCCCCCATGTTCCCATTTCATTCATTCAACCAAGCAATCGAGGGCCCGCCGTGTGCCACCTACTCTGCCAGGTGCCGCGTAAGCGGTCTCCACACACAGCCCTCGTTGATCGGCTGGCAGTCTGGGGGGGAGACAGACAAAAAGACCAGCAGCCGGGGAAGCATCTAGGAGGCTTACCTGATCCAGACTGAAGAGGGAGGGTAGACGGAAGGAGGCCGTCATCAAAGGCTTCCGGGAGGAAATCTTATCATTCCATCCAGACCAGAGAGCTGAAGTTCGAGGGGAAGTTACCCAGGTGAGCTGGGGTGGACAGAAGCTATGTGTTGCCCACAGAAGCTTACCGTGTACAAAGGTCAGGCAATAGGAGAGGACTATGGTGTGGCCGTAACAAGGATTGAAGTACTGATACCTACTACCACAGGGAGGAACCTTGAAGACAGGATGCTCAGTGAAACAAGCCTGCCACGAAAGAACAAATGGTGTATGATTCCATGTCTATGAAAAGTCCAGGGTAGGGAAATCCATGGAGACAGAAAGTAGATTGATTAGTGGTTGCCTAGAGCTGGGACAGCTGGGGAGGGGGTTGGGAGGGCGATGAATAAGGGGCGTGGAGTTTCTCTTCAGAGAAATGAAAATGTTCTGAAATTGAGTGTGGTGATAAACACACAATTCTGCGAATGTACAAGAGGCCATTGAAATGTACACTTAAAAAAAAGAAAACAGAATGTGTCACGCTGTAGAAACTGGAAGACATGCTATGGCCAGAGGATAGAGAGAGGGGGAAGGCATGGCAAGAGATAAGGTTAGAGAGATCCTATTACTACTCGAAGCTGACATTTAGAAGGCACGATTTCTTTTTTTTAAATTTATTATTACTCTCTTATTATGTTATGTTAGTCACCAACAGTACATCATTAGTAGAGGGCACGATTTCAATACGATGCACGTATTGACAAAATATTCAAAACAACCCTAGAAGGGATGGAACTGTAATTGCCCCGTTTTACAGACGCAAAAACTAAGACACAGGGAGGTTTGTGTGCTCAGTTACATAGCTACCAAAAGTGGTAAAGCTGGGGCTTGAACCCAGCCAGTCTTGCTCCTCCGTCTGACCATTACACTGTATGTGAAAGCAAGATCTGATCACGAAGGGCCTTTGAAACCATGCAAAAGAGTTTTAATTTTTGATTCAGGTCCCTTTGAAGTGTTTTAAGCAGAGGTGATAAGATCAGATCTGTGTTGGAAGACATTGATTGCATTCTTGCTGCCGCGTGACCAAATGGTTTAGGGGGAAGTGACAAGATCAGAGGCAGTGAGTCCCATAAGGAGTTGGTCTGCACTTGGGGCCTGAAGTGAGAATGGCAGTAGCAAAGAGGGATGAAGAGAAGTGGATGGATTTCAGAAATGTTTAGGAGAATTCACAGACAGGGCTTGCTGGTTGAGAATGTCAGAGAGAAGGAGTTGAGGCTAACTCTCAGGCTCTCCCTCGAGTAGCTGGGTGATGCTTTTTCGGAGATCGTGGCAAGAGGACAAATTCAGATTTGGGCATGTTGAATGTAAGTTCAAGTTTAAATGTTGAGGAAGCAGCTGGATATTAAAGTCCGAAAACCAAGAGGACAGACCACACTAGAAATACATATTTGGGGGGCACCTGGCTGGCTCAGTTGGTAGAGCATGTGATGCTTGATCTCAGGGTCGTGAGTTCAAGCCCCATGTTGGGCATAGAGCTTTCTTTAAAAAAATACACATTTGGGGAGTTTTCAGCCTATACATGATGTTTGAAGCCATGGGGGTACATGGGAGTGCTCAAGATGATATGCTAAGTGAGAAGAGAAGCAGGCCTTGTACCCCACTATTTAACGACTGACAGATATGAGGAGCCAGAGAGTAGGACTAAAACCAGGAGGATATGGCATTGTAGAAGCCAAACGAACAGAATGTTTCAAGAACAAGGGAAGGTTGACTGTGTCACATATGTCTGAGAGCTAATGACAGCAAAGTGCCCATTGGGTTTTGCAGTAAGAAGTCCATTGGTAAGTGCAATTTCAGTGGAGTGTGGGAAGAGAAAGACTGATTATGGTCATTGAGTGATTCATAAAAAGCTTGCTTTTTCCTTTTTTCACAGATCCTACCAGCTGATTTTTCTACTTGAGTTTCTCCCTGTCTAGGCCGATCTCTTCAGCCCTTCTCCCCACCCTACTGTTGGTAGCTCCTGTTGGACACTCAGGCTCCTTTCCCTTTAAAAGTCCATTTTGGAGGTGCCTGGCTTGTTCAGTCAGTAGAGCATGAGACTCTTGATCTCGGGGGGTTGTGAGTTTGAGTCCCATGTTGGGTGTAGAGATTACTTAAAAAAAAAAAAGCAAGCTCCATTTTGCTTTAAGCGTTTTGTTTTTGTTGTTGTTTGCTTCAAGGGTTTTCCTGGTGATAACTAAATGGAAACAGGCAGAAGACAAAAAACAAATCTGGAAAAGTGACTTAAGCCTTCTAGAAATCTGGTAACTCTCTTATGAGTATTTCCTAAAATATTTTCTGCAGGTATTATATGATAAAAGGGTTCTATAATTAAGCTTGTTTTTTACTATCTGACATCTGAGAGCCTTTAATATGCTAATACACACCGTGGATCTGTCAGTGCCCTGAGCGTAGAATGAATCATGCAGTGTTTCTCAAACTTTCTTGATCATGGAACCCTCTTGTTGAGAAGCATGTGTAGGATTAGTTTTCCACGGAAGACACTTTGGGAAAGTCTTACCCGTGTTTATAATTCCAAATACACTTTTCAGATAGTTCTAGAGGTTTAAAAGGCCCCTCACTGTTACTCTTCCACTCCTGAGGGTGGAGCTCATGCTCCTTTACCTCCTCTTCCAAGTGCCTTCCTCTTACTCTTCACCGCCATTCAGGTCAAGCCTGAGAGGGAGATGCAACAGCACTGGCGAGATGGGAGGTTGGGAGCCTGGCTAGGAAGCTGTGGATCATTCTTTTTTCATCCATCCATCCACCATCCATCCATCCATCCAGAGATTTATTGAGTGTGTGCTATGTACCAGACATGGGGCACAGTCCTGGGGAATCTATCAATGAATCTAATAGCAAAAAACCCAAACCTGAAACCCAAAACAAAAAACTGTTCTCATGGAGCTTATGTTCGTAGCAGGGGTGAAAAACAGTAGACAAGTAGACAAAAATATAGAGAATGATTCAAGGGATGAATTTCCAAGTCAAGTTAGGTAGCGGAAGTAAGAATGGATGAGCTAAGCCTCAGGAGTGGGTTTAGGGAAGAGGGAGACAAATTTCAGCTTCGCAAAGATGAATGAATGAGGAACCCACTCCAGAGCTTGGCATCACCATTCCTGTTTTGCTTACACTTTTCTCTCTCAGAGAAGCTTTGGGCAGCTGTTTCTCTGCCTACTCATAAGACCAGTTGGATTGCTTCACGTTTATTAGCCTGGGTACGGATGTCTGGAAAAGCACAGAACATCCTGAAGGGCATTGGAGAGATAGTTTTGGACCCCTAACAAGTTGAATAATAATGACTTGTCCTGTACTTTGTGTTTTTCAAAGTGCTTTCTCATCCAGGTTATGATTTATTGAAAATTGGGGCTCAGAGACTGACTCACGGTAGATCTACAGCTGCTCAATGTTGGGGCGGGGATTTGAATTAAAGTCTTTAGAACAAGGCCACATCATTGCTGGTTTTTCAGTCCTCATGCTCATGGACATGTCTGGATTACTCGTGTGTGTGTGTGTGAGAGAGAGAGCTCCCATGGGTCTGCACGTGGGGGAAGGGAGAGTTGAGAAGAGGAGGTTGGGATAATGATTAACTCTCCTTAGGGGGAAAATGGTCCCTGTTAATGTTTTTGGATTGAATGAAAGAGTTTTCAGGGCAAGGGCCAAGTAGCGATTAGATCTTTTTCCCTCCAAGTAATCCCCATTCAGGGCTGCGTAAATTGGAATCCTGAGCAGAGGGACTGGGAGGCAGCAAACCCTTTAGTCTCTCCCAACTACTCCAAAATTCCTTTGAATGAGGGATTTTGATGGAGATTGTGTGAAGGTTTGGGTTTTTAGCTTAAAGGCAGATGTAGTGAACTTGAAGAAGACTCAGAGGAGATGATGAAAGGCTCGGAGAATTTAACTTGAATTAAAAAGGTGGAAGGGATTGGAATTGTTCTGTCGAGACCTGCCTCCCTCTCACATCACCTCTGGTCACTTCCTGCTTTACACTTTGTGTGGCAGCCGTAGTGAAATGCCCACCATATTTCCCATCACCTCCTGTGCCACTTGCCGCCATCATGCCCATGCATCATGCAGTGCAGTATGCCCAGAACGCCCCCTTCTCCACATAGCCATCCTTTGCTCAGAGGCAGCGCTTACTGAGCTCTTCGTGGTATCCAGCACCGTGTTAAATGTGTTCGAGGCAGTAGTTCATTTAATCCTCATAGAATTCTTCTGAGGTGGCTACTGTTACCTCCACTTTACGTTCAAGTCAATGAGACTCAGAGAAGTATGGTAACTTGCTCAAGGCCACACAGCTTGTAAGAGGAGCCAGAATTTGAACCCAGATATTTTTCTCTTTTTTTAAAAAAGATTTTATTTATCCATTTGAGAGAGAGAGAGAGAGAGATAGTGAGCAGGAGCAGAGGGAGAGGGAGGGGCCGAGGGCAGGGAGAAGCAGACTCCCTGCTGAGCGGTGAGCCTGACGTGGGCTCCATCCCTGGAGGCTGGGATCACCACCTGAGCCCAAGGCAGGTGCCTAACTGACTGAGCCACCCAGGCACCCCTCACTAGGAAATTTAGGACCAAGTTTGTAACCCATTTCTAGCAACTACACAAAGACTGAGTGGTGCTTTTTAATGTATGCTAAACATACTTTATGTTTTAGTATTTTCCTCCTTCAATTTTCCCCTGTGATTGGTTCCCTCAATAATTTATTTTCTGGTTGTGGTATATATTTTTTTAAGATTTGTTTTTTATTCATTTGAGAGAGAGCATGCACAGGCAGTGGAGGGGCCTAGGGAGGGGGAGAAGCAGACTCCCTGCTGAGCAGGGCTGGATCCCAGGATGCCAATGACTCGAGCCGAAGTCTGAAGTCAGATGCTTAACTGACTGAACCGTCCAGGTGCCCCTAACCCAGCTATTTCTGATTGCAGAGTCTGACTTCTGTTAGTCTGGGTCCTTTGAGAAGCAGAAGCCGAGACGGGATTAAACGTGCAAGGATTTCACGAGGGGTGATAACAGAGCGAGAGAAACTGGGGAGGTTGCTGGAAGAGGCTGAGAGAGCCGTCAGACTGAGATGCAGAGAGAGAGGAAAAAAGGTTGGGGAGGAACATCCTAGATGGCCATGCAGTCAAGGAAAGGTTCAGGAAGCCCTTCACCGAGTCTTTGAGTCCACTGTCAGAGGAGTCCTACGTGTCCCCAAGGCAGGCCTGCCTTCAGGCCCCTGTCGTGTGGAGTCCCCCGGCTGGCAGCAGCCAGGGGACGTGCTGCCTTATGCACACTCCGTGATGAACACAGCACCTCAGGCCCTTGATTGGATTATGTTCTGTGAAGTTCAGCGGTTCTTTGACTGGGTGGATTTTGTCCCAGCAGGGGACAGGAGGTAACATCTAGAGATAGCTTTGCTTGTCACCAGTCGGGGGTTGCGCCTGATACCTAGTGAGTAGAGGCCGGGGCTGCTGTTCGACATCCAACATTGCACAGGACAGCCCTCCCAATGAAGAATGATACAGTCTCCAATATCGATGATACTGAGGTTGAGAAACACTGATGTAGTGGGAGGCCGGCAAGGGGCATTCTCAGGACCATGGCAGTTCTCCACCTCTCTACCTTGTTGCCTCCGCCAATACACCCTCTCTGCCTTTCCGCCTCAGCTCACTCCAGTAAATGCCCTCCTCTCTTGCACTCATGGCACTCGGCATGCCTCCTTCCCACCACTTCCCATTGCTCATTGCCTCATCTGTCTGCCTGGATGGACTGTGAGGACGTGGAGAGCGGGAGCTCCATCTCACTTTGCTTCATATCCCTCGCATCTAGGCTAGGGTCTGGCACCTAGCGAATGTTTATTAAATGAATGAAGGTGAGCGAATGTGCTGAAGCCATTTAGTAGCAAATGTTCTATAGGTGACAGGCTGTCACATAGCTCCTTTTCAGGACCCATCTACTGTAGTAGATCCCGTGACTCCCTGCTTAATGCCCAATAGTATAGTAAATTCCCTCCTGAATCTTTTCTTTTCTTTTCTTTTTTAAAAGATTTTATTTATTTATTTGACAGAGAGAGACAGCCAGTGAGAGAGGGGACACAAGCAGGGGGAGTGGGAGAAGAAGAAGCAGGCTCCTAGCAGAGAAGCCTGATGTGGGGCTCGATCCCAGAACACTGGGATCATGCCCTGGGCTGAAGGCAGACGCTTAACGACTGCGCCACCCAGGCGCCCCCCTCCTGAATATTTTCACTTGAATGTCCCCTAGTAACTCAAAGTCAACATGCTAATAATGAAAGGTATGGTCCTCCCCAAACCTGATTTTCGTTCTATGTTCCCTTTGTTTGTAAATGACCCCACGACCCACAATTTATCCTATTATTAAAACTAGAAATGTGGTAGTCACATCTTTTCCCTCATCCCCCTGCTATCCCTTAAATCACTAAATACTAAGAATTTGATCCTTAATATCTCTCAAATCTTCCTTCTTGCCTCCGTTCTCACCGCCATCGCTGTAACACTGGCTCTCATCACTTCTGTTCTGGATGATTGCAAGTCTCCTAACTCATCACCCCGCCACACATCCCCTTCAAATTTACACTCAACACTGCTGCCGGAGTGATAGTCTTAACACACATTTGAGCATATTATCCTCTTGCTCAAAATCTTTCAAGGGCTTCTTGTGATCTTCAGGATAAAGTCCAAACTTCTTATCACAGCGCCCATGACTTTCATGACCTGGACCCCTGCCTGGCTTTCCAACCTCATCTCCTATCACTTCCTCACACATACCTTTGGCACTAACTGTTTCTCAGCTGGGGGTGACTTTGCACCCCAGAGAACATCCGACAATGTCCGGAGACATTTTTCCTTGTCACAGCTTGGGGGAGTGAGGTGCCAGTGTCATTGAGTGGGTGGAATCCAGGGATACTATTTGGTAAACATTCTGTAACGCACAGGACTGCCTCTTACAACAAAGAATTAGCCAGCGCGTAGAGTGTCAGTAGTAAGTGTATCAGCCCATCGTTCCCTGGAAGCCTCATGCGCATTTCACTGGTCTGTGCCTAGAATGTGCGTGGAATGCACGTTTCTCTCCCTTTTTCATCTGGCTAACTCCCACTTGCCCTACAAAACTCGATTTAATCCTTGCCTCTTCTGGGAAGCCTTTCCTGACCTCCCAGTCTAAATCAGATGTCCCTCCTTTGTGCTCCTGTGGCCCTCAAGGTCCCCCCCCATAGTACTTAATAGATAGCACTGTAGTTACTTCATTATCTGTTCCCTGGGGAGACTGAACTCCTTGACACAGTTTATTCACATATGCATGCCCTGTCGGCACATGGTACGTGTTCCAATAAACATTTGAATACATGAATGAATGCCACATGATCTGAACAAACGACTGCTCAGATCCGAAAAAAGAATAGAAGTTGTTGCTTGTCATCAGCCTCACCACTGGTCTTTCTTTAGGGAGATGCCTAAAATATTTGCTATGATGTTGGGCCAGTCAGTTGATGAGAAGTCAAACTAGCAAAAGACTCCTTCATTTATCCATCAGTATTTTATTGGTCACCTACTATGTGCCAGACACAGAGCTAGACACTGAGGACCTGGCAGTGAATAAGACAGACATTTGTAAGTTGCCTCAAGAAACTTACAAATCTAGCAGGTTATACACGTTTGACTGAAATCTAGTTAGTCTAAGTAGACCACCTTGGGGATCTCAGTTAAGGGTCTGGAAATAAAATGTATTAGAAAGTTAGAGTGCTTCCCAGTCTGATTTGATTTGCTTGCAGCAAATTGACCACCTTGCAAATCCTCAGTGTAACAGACATGTCCTTCCCCTGAGCAATACACAGAGCATAAATGCAGCCAAACTCTTTGTGGCCCTGACTCTCCAGCCATAGGAAAGACTGTATCTGCAAGGGAGAAAGAAGGTTACTGATCCGAATAAGCTACAAAATAAGTGGAGACCACCCACTTCCTTAATTGACTTTGTATAAAGAAAATGAAAGCTCATTAGCTGTCTTGTCAGTTGCCCCACATCTCTGGAGCCGGGGCAGCAGCTGAATAATGGAAAGCTCACTAGTGCAGACACAGTTAACATTAACTCTGGCACTGGGTGTCAAGTGAGGTTTGGGCCTCTCATGTCTTTCCTAAGAGTTTCTCAGATTCAACTACAATACTAACATATCCAAATGCACAGGAGTAAATGTCTACATTTTTAAAGTGGATCTAACCATACTCGTTCGATTTATTTGAGTAGCTTTGGGCTGAACTAATGCTAAGAAAAGACTTATTTGGCCATGCTTGGGAAAATGCTATGGAAAAGGTAAAGCATTATACTCTGGTATATGAGAGAATGGAAAGGAGCATATCTTCCAGATGCCCAGAGAAATTTCCAACTGAGACAGCCTCAGGGGTTATTAAAAGGAGTCTTTGGGCAGCAGAGGAAACTTCCTCCCCATTTCATTCATTTATTCATTTTTTAAAGTTTTATTTATTTAAGTAATCTTTGCACCCAACGTGGGGCTTGAACTCATGACCCTGAGATCAAGAGTCGCATGCTGTTCCGACCGAGCCAGCCAGGCGCCCGCATTCATTTATTCACTTAACAAATATTTATTGAGTGCCTACTACACATCAGACGCCATGCTGGGTGCTAGAGATACTGCGATGGGTGGGTGGGGGCGCAGACAAAAATCCCTGACCTGATGTAGATTACATACTATTGGGTAAATATTTGGCAAACAAAGGTAAGCTGCTCTGTGTGTGTGTGTGTGTGTGTGTGTGTGTGTGTGTGTGCGCCTATGCCTGCTGGGCTTCTGTTCAGCCTCCCTTCACCCTACACCCCTCCCCCTCCAGGTGTGGCAAGTAGAGATGTTGGCTTCCTTTACAGATTCTGTACTTTTGGGGAGAACTGTACTGGATGGATATGTTAAATCATTGATGAAACCGTCTTGACCCTTAGGTGCAGTTTGAGTTTGCCCTAAACACTTACATTGCCTTTCAGGACTTTAAGGCTGTAAATGGAATCGTTCTGGTTCTCAGGATCCATAATTAAGCTCCTCTGTTTGCATGTTCAGATCTTGAGGGTGCCCCTTGGGCATTTGGAGAGCATTTAGCACACTCAGCAGCCTCTGCAACAGAAGCCAAAGTGGCAGCGGGAGTGCATTCCATAAAAGCAGCTCTTCCTAGAGCCCATAATTAGAATGTGTTAACTACATCCTCTTTGCATCTGGTACACAGCAATTCAAGGGTGACAGAGGCAGAATGGAAATGGGACCCATAAAAATGTTCTGCTATCTGTAAAGGTAAGAAGGCGGCCTTTATTCTCACTTGTCTACTGGAAGTCAAGGTCCCCCCCCCTGAGATTAGACACCTAGGGAGGCATTCTATGTAAAGCACCATAGTTCCTGGCTCCTCACCAGAATTTAAAAAAACGACAGCTATCATCATCATTAGCATCGTCATCACGTTAGCACTTCACTGTCTTACGGAGAATGAGGTAGAAAGAAACAGGGTTTCAAGGTCTGTGATCTGGTTTTGTCATTAAATCATCATGGGGTCTTGGAAAGCTCGCTTAATGTAAAGACTGGCATGGCTCGCGTGACCGTACAAGAAGTGAAATCTCTGGCAGTGTGGAATAGGGAGGAGGGGGAAGTGCAAGGAGTCATAAGCGGCGTAGATTGGGGCTGGGGAGGAAATAACGCAGTTGCATAGTGTTATTTGGATGTCCAGATCCGCTCTTCACCCTGTTCTGTGCAACGGGAGGCTGACCCATATGGATTGCATTCATGGACTCCCTTGCCTCCTGACTTCTGGTTGTGTTTGGCACCAGTTGGGGATTGGAGGGTGGGAAGAGAGTGAAGCTGGGGCGTTTATTCCCTGGGCTCTCTCTTGATGGGCCGAGGACTGGCAGAGGCTGCCTCTCTCTCGACTGAAGACCACAGAGTCCTATAGAGCGCATTCTGCACACTGTTCCCTCTCCTTGGCCCTAGGTGGGTAACAGTGCCCTGCTGTTACTATCTCCCAGACATGACCCCATCTCTTGTGAAGGTCCTGCTCTGTACCCAAACCTGTGTAAGTAGCCCCTTTATGAAATTCTCCCCCAGATTACTCAGTTTAAGAGTGCCATCTGTTTCCTGCCCAGACCTTAACTGATAAACCTTGGTCATTTTTGCACTATCCCTTAAGCCTGGAGTGACATCGGCATCATGGTAGCATAAGACATCCCTCCTTCTTGTCCCTCAAGCTCCTAGCACAGTGCTTGGCACCTGGTAGGCACCCAGTAAACACCAGTTAAATGAATAAATTAATGAACTTTGGTGAGGCTAGCTGGGTAGTCCAAAGGCAATAGGTAATTCAGGTACAATTCTGGTCATCAGGAGTTCGAGGAGGGTCATTCTGGCAAGTGGAGAAACCCTAGGGCAGGGAGTAGGGTTTAGAAAGAGGAGGATCTAACTGGGGCAGCTGGAAGAAATTGAGCAAGGATAGTCTCTAAGACCCTAGTCACTGACCGAGGTTCAGGGCAGGGCCCAAATGTGGGTACATAAGGACAGAAAAAGCAGCAATGCTCGGTTCAACTTAATCATTAGGGTTTCGGCAGGAGAGAGCGTCTTGGCCGATCAGTCAAATTCTGGGAGCTGTTGAATGGGGGTAAAGGAGTCTAATTCACTAGGCTGGCATAGCTTGAGGACTTGTAACTATTGTTTCATGTAGGGTATTTCTTGAACTCCTTGTTCTGCTTTTGACACTTAGCAAATGATCTTCAGGACTTAACTCCATTTCAATCATTTTCCTGTTTGGGGAGAGAACACACATTGTAGCCGACAGTTTACTTTTTCGCTATAAAATAAGGAGTGACTACGTGTGTGGGGGTTGAGAAGGTGGGCATTAGAATCAGACAGACTTTTATAAGAATCTCCACTTGACCAGTGTGGGCAAGTCAAAACCTTTGAGTCTCTGTTCATTTATTTTAAAAATGAAGGTGGTGAGAGTGCTTTTCTCCTTGTGTTGTGATGAGTGTTAGATGAGATAATTCACGCCAAGCACTTCGAACATTTCTTGGTGTATAGTAAATACATAGTGAATGAACTTTAGCTTATATCCGTATTAGTATTTATCTTTCTGGTTTATCATGGGTCGGTCTCTTGGAGTCTGATTAGTGCTAGAGCAGGCAACATAAAATTAAGTTTCCGAACCCGCAAAACGGAGGAGACCCACGACCAGTGGTCACATCTTCATGATGCTACTGCCGCCCTTCCCTATCATATTTCTCTGCCAATCACTAGCATTGGTGAGTGGAGGACAGTTATCATTCCTCTGGGCTTGTCCAGCTTTTGGTCCGTGCTTCTGTAATGATGCTTATCACATTTTAACATGTCTGCTTCCCCCCTGACAGTGAGTTACATGAGCGCAGGGCTAGGCATGAGAGTAGGGGCTCAGAAATACTGGTTGAAATTTTTTAAAATAAAATTTCATCTGCACACATCTTCCTAGGACCTTAGCCTCTTCTGAAGAATAAATTGGGCACTTCATTCAGGACGTTAGGGCACCTGCTTCTTTCCTCCTGTTCCAATCCCTATTCCTTCCATTCTCAGACACCTGCCTCCTGCTCTGAGCAAGTGTTGGAAAGCAAATATGGCAGAAATAAATACCATTCGAGCGGTGCCTACACTGCAGGGAGCCCATAAAAGGGGAAGGCCCCTCTAAACTGGAGATCTGTTTATTTTGCAATTAACAAAAGGTCAGGAGGCCTGGCATAGAATCCAATGTTACTCTGCTGTGTTAGCAAGAAATGTGGGGTTGGGAAGTTATTGCTGGGGATTTGGAATTTTTATTATGAATTCCAGGAAGCCAAAGTTTTCTGGGTAATACGTGAATCGCGGCAAAATATTCTGCCATCCTTTGACCCAAAGTCAGCTCCTTTTTGGTGATATAACAAGGTCAGTAGGTCATGGGAGCTCTGCTGGGTTACCTTAAAATGACCCCTTTTGAGGATGTAACAGATTATTAATCAGGAGCCATATCAAGGAGCTATGGCTAGGGAGGAGCAAGCTTTCAACCTTTGATTTAGGAGCTGGGAATTTACAGTTCTCTTTCTTCTGCGGGGCCCTAAATCGGCTTGACATAACTCTAACAGGAACATTTGTTGAACAGAGGCTCTCTTCACCACAGGGCATTATGGGATACCATCTATTCAAAAAAACATATTGAGCACCTACTATGTGCCAGGTACTGAGCTGGGGTGATGGAGACACACAAAAGACTAAGACGTTGTCCTCAAAGTACTTGAGGGCTAGTGAGGACACAGGCATGAGAACAGAAATGTGGTCAGTTGTTAGGGGTGGCACAACGTGGAGCATAATGGTCCCTCTCGACCATGGTCTCACTCTATCAGGGCAGAGTGAGACCTAAAGCAAAGAAGGGCCCATATTGGAGCCAGGGAAAGAGCCAGGGACGGGAAGGACTTCATAGAGGAGGTGACAGATTTCAATTGCCCAAACCAAAAGAATCCTTTAAGTAAGAACAGTGCCTCCCTAAGATTCTGCTGCTCTGGCCACAGCCTCGTCGATCCCGCGTTTACTTTAGCCCTCTTCTATTGGCTTGTAGCTACTTGTACTTTGAACATCGGTTTTGAAGTCTTAATTGTAAGATCGTGCATCTCAAATTCGTTGACTTTGCCTTTGAAGCTAAAACGCGTCTGCTTTTCTATCCCTCAGTTAATGCATATATTTGGTTGCTTAACAATGGAGCGTTTCTGTACTACATGTGTCATCTCAGGCCGGATACTTCTTGGAAGGGGAATCCCTTTGTTGCTATAAGCTGCCTGCCTCGTAAGCTTTTAAAGCTTATTTCACGAGGTGCATGCTGGGAGGTAAGGGATGATAAAGTATCTAGGCTACAAAGCCCAGTCCAGAAGACCTTCCCCTCAGTGCCAAACTGCCTCACGCCGTCGGTCAGTCATATTTCTGACCCGATGCCAGCCAGGGGGCTCACATCTCCACAGTCTCCACACTTTCCTTCTATTGCCTACAGTCAGAACCAGAGGAGCATCTCTGTTCCTTCTTTATTCCTCTGGCTCTCAAAATGCTTTCCCATCAGCAAGCCACAGTTCCTGTGATACAGAAAGCCAACACAACAATCAGTCGACATATATATAGGAAACCAAAGACCTCTTTGAACCTTCATGCACCTGGTTCCATGTCTTCCTGGGAAACTCCAGCTACTGCATAACCCTGGAACCTCGGTGTGATGGGTTCCCGCAGGCTTTAGAGCTGAAGTGCTCTTTAGCTGATTAAAAAAAAACAAACCTAAATATACATCGAAATAATGTTTTCCCTCAATTCTCTTAAATATTAAATAGCTTATGGCTAACTTTTTTTTGACCATGTGGTTTCTAGCTTGTTGATCTTGGAAAACACTATTCAAAAATGACACATCACTAGTATTGCAATCCACAGGGTTGTTTTGAAGAGAGTGATTGGCCAGAGCATCTTCTCTGATGCTTTTAAGTTATGCCATTGATGAGCATTTGTGCTTTCTATTTACAAATGAATGAAAGGTAATTTAATTTGGCATTAGCTAGAGGAGCCTGGATGGCTCAGTCTGTTAAGCATCTGTCTTCGGTTCAGGTCATGAACCTGGGGTTCTGGGATCAAGCCCCACATCGGGTCAGGTTGGGCTTCTTGCTCAGCGGGGAGCCTGCTTCCCCCTCTCCCTGCTGCTCCCCCTGCTTGTGCTTTCTCTCTCTCTCTGTCAAATGAATAAAATCTTTTAAAAAAATAATTTGGCATTAGCTTAATAATGATTTTTATGGAACCAAAAGAGAGTCCGTCTACAGAAATACAAAGTTGTTTGGCACTAGGCAAGAAAATCAGGGCCCATTCTTGTTGTAGTGCAACTTGCTAATGGGAACCAAGGTAAATAACAAGTTGGGAGAAATTGTCACCTATTGATCCTACAGTGAGATGTCAAACAATGTGTCTCAAATTAAGAGAGGGAGAGGGGGAGAAATCCCCTCTTTTCCTTTACCATGTGCAAACGACTTGAAAATCTGCCTCAGCAAAATCTCATCTATTTGGACTAATGGGGGTGGGGGCAGGCAGACCAATCTGAATTAGTGACAGGTTGGAATTTTGGAATGTTTTAAAACATGCCCTTTTATTAGCTGAAGTCTATGTGTACAATAACTCAAACTAACTGCTCACAGTGGTTCCCAAGAGAGACCCTCAGAGACTTGCTTTTGTGAATAGATAAGACCCATTTGTTATGAGCGGTTTCCATTGACTCATAAACAATGTGCTGAAGTCCTTAAAAACAATTTCTTCCTTTAAGGAGATGAAAATGCATTTGTGGTGTGGTTTAAAGAATCCTGCCCAGCAGACTCTTTCTTCATGGAAAACACAAGGAGATCTCTCCCTAGAGTCATCCCCACACAGTTGGTGGCACCTGAGGGATTGAGGTGTGGCCGTCCTGGCAGGGAAAAGGAGGTTCGCCCAGCGGTCTCTGTCAAGAGATACATAGATTACGGAGTTGGGAGAAATATCCCCAGCCCCAGCCCAGCCTCCACTGGAGTACTTCTGGCATCCGGAATGGAGATCACTACCTCTGGAGGCTGGGCAGTGCGAATGTCTGGAAACGGTTTTCCTTTGCTCTTGATTACTTGTGGGGAGGACAGCCCCTGTAAACTTGTCTGCGTGTGGACTTGCCACATCAATACCTTTTGCGCCCCCAGTCTCCTTCCCTTGGACGTGAAAGTGGGAAGTTGACTTTGGTTGCCCACCCATCTCCTTTCCACCCCCACTTTTCCCCCTCTCACCCTGGAGCCCTGTAATATAAAACAGGGAGCAAACTGTTAGCTCAAACCCATTCTAGTCCCTTCCTGGGTTATTTGCCTACTTGTAAGGAATTGTGGAAGATCCTAATCCTTCAAGATTTGCAAGAAAGAACTATAATTTTGCAATGTATGGCAGGCAATGGCATTCGGAGAACGTAGTTTGGAGAAATGGCTCAGAAGCAGCATCCAGGCAAATCATACTGTGTGGACAGCCTGTCCTCCTTCCATCCCAGATGCACTCACCTTTGCTCTGTTAGGTAATGTAAATATCCAGCTGCCTCTCCATATCTGGGTTGAATGTTTGTGTTCTCTTGTCTATGTGGCCTTGACACACCTGGCCACATCATGAAGGGTCTGTATTACAATGTAAACTCCAGCAAAGGGTTCGTGTTTGTTAATCTTTGTACAATTCTCACAAAAGTGTGTTCAATAAATGTTTCAAACAATTTTTAATCATACATGTCATCATTTTAAATACACATATCATGAAATTTACCATCATAACCATTTTTAAGTGCATAGGTCAGTAGTGTTAAGCGTATTCACACTGTTGTGCAACAGATCACTAGAGCTTTTTCATCTTGCAAAACCGAAACTCTATACCTATTATATAGTAGCTCTCCGTTCCTCGCTCCCCCCAGCCCCCGGCGACCGACCATTCTTCTTTCAGTCTCTGAATTTCCCTACTCTAGATTCCTCATTGAAGTGCAATCATACTGTATTAGTCTTTTTTGTGACTAGCTTATTTCACTTAGCGTAATGTCTTCAAGCTTTACACATGTGAGAATTTCTGTCCTTTTAAAGACTGAATGATATTCCATTTGTATGCAGAGACCACATTTTGTCCATTCATCTGTCAGTGGACACTAAGGTTGTTTCCACCTTTTGGCTATTGTGAAAAATGCTGTTGTGGACATTGCCATACACGTATCTGTTCGAGCTTCTGCTTTCCATTCTCTCGGGCATATACCTAGGAATGGAATTGCTGAATCATATCATAATTCTCTTTTTAGCTTTTAGAGGATAATCAGTGTTGTTTCATGAGACTGAGGAGGAGGGGAAACATAAACTAGATTCATTATTACATTAGAGTCTCTCTTTTCACCCCATTATCTGTTGAGTAGTTCTCATGTGCTCAGTGCTGTGTCTGACAGAACTTGGAACTTTATGTAATCTCCATTAAAGTGGGGACTTCTGTCTATCATCTTCTCGACAGGCAGATGCCCAGAACCTAGGATAGTGCCTGGCATTCATTCATTCATCTGCTCAGCAAATACTATTGAGGATCTAGTATGTAGCTCAGACAAAATGCTCATGGAAGTGACCCTAAGTCAGTGTTTCCATCTGCTTGGCTAGGGGACAAAGTGGTTGAAAGGAGGCAACAGGGTCTTTCTCAACCACTTTGTGCCCTATCAGCTAAACCCTGGCAATCCCCTGCTTGCAAAGGGAGACAGGGGTGAATTTAGGACTCAGAGAGAGAGCAGCTCAGCTAGAAATGAAGATTATTAGAGACGGAAGCCTTTTCCAAGTGGTCTTGGGCAGACAACCGCCCATTCACAATACTGAAGCCATATTGAATTAGGAGGAGAGCTGATGAACTCTTATCTTAGCAGGACACGATCAACTCTTGGCTGAGAAGAATTTTTTTTTTCACTTTGGCCTCAAATCTGAGTGAGGGGATGGGGAGCCACTGTTGCCCAATCAGCACCTTCGAATTAGGAGGCTCAAGAAATCAAACTATGTGTTGCCTGGTACTCAGTCAATCCTAGTGAGTTCAACCAGGTTGACCCTTGAACAGCACAGGTTTGAAAAGCATGGGTCAGCTCAAATATGGATTTTTTTTTGCAATAAATACAGCACAGTACTGTAAGCATATTTTCTCCTCCGTGTGATTTTTAAAAGTAATCTCTACGTAGCATTTTTTTCCTAGTTTACTTTATTGTGAGAATACAGTATAGAATACATATAGCTTACAAAATGTGTGCTAAATGACTGTTGAGGCTTCCGGTCAACAGCTGTTAAGTTTTTGGGAAGTCAAAAGTTGTATGTGGATTTTTTACCACATGGGGGGTTGTCACCCTAACCCCCTGTGTTGTTTAAGGGTCAGTTGTAGGTACAGAATCATCTCAGGGCTCTCTGGGGTTCACAAAATGTGGCATTCATTTAACAGTGCCCCTTAAATTCCCCTCCTCTGAAGTAGCATGAGAGACACTGCTGGAACAGTGGAGCCGGGAGGGAAATGGCTAAGGTTCCCCACAGTCAAGCCCTCAAAGGCATTTGGCAATTCCATGCTGACTCCAAATAGGCCATATCTCTTCCCCCTTCTGTGAGCCCCAGTGATTTTCCTGGTCTGTCTTCCTACTTCTGAAACTGCTGCCACTTAGTCCATTTCTTAGGGTCCTTTTTGCCTCCTTCTGCCTTTGGGGGTAGAAGTAAGCTCTCTAGCTCTCCTCTTCTTGCTGTCATCCCCAATGGTGCCGATACTGCCAGGGAAGAACAAAGTCACAAATATGAACGGTGATAAAAACTCAAGATGTTTCACAAAGTTCTTGTAATCGGTGTCCCTGCTTCTTTCCTTGAAGGTACCCGGAAGCCCCAGGGGTCTCCTGTTTTCTTTTATCTGTGAGGACGGTGCTCCTTATTGCTTATAGGCTAAGGCTACACTAATTAGCCCAGCATTCAAGGCCCTCTCCAAGCCGACTAAGGTCCACTGCCCCATTATTAGTTTCCACTCATCTTCCAGTCTACACAAACTGTCTGCCCTCGGCAAATGGTCTCCTAATTGTTTCCCCCTCAAATAGCCGAAACTATTTTCATTCCTGTTTCCTGGTCTTTGTCCACATTAATTCCATCAGGCTTTCTTCTACCCTTTCTTCAGGGCTTGGAGTCTTACCTTTTGTGACTACCCAGGGCCCTTGGGGGAGAATTGCAACCTCCCTGGAATTCCAGTAATCCTTCTAGTCTGCGCCCCTTCTCCGGATGTAGCACACGGGAGTACACGTGTCGCCTGTGTGCCTGCAGGCAAGCACTGCTTTCTTTCTCTGGGGCTGACACAGTGCCGTGCCCTGAGTAGGCACTCCGAAAACTTCCGTTTCAATGAGGACGCATGTTCTCGAAACCGATTCTCTCTTTCCTTAGGTGGTGTTTACTAATGTGAAGGAAGTGCTGCCGAGACTTGTCACATTTTGAGAAAAGATGAGGATGGTGATGACTCAGTGGCAAGATCTTTTGGCAGAGAATTCATCTTGAAAATACTCATACTATCCTAGCAACATACATGTAACAAGGGGAAACAGCCGAACCAGTCTTAAGATAAAGCAGGAGAGATTTTAGCATTTTAGTAGGCAAGACTTTCTTTCCTTCCTTCCTTCCTTCCTTCCTTCCTTCCTTCCTTCCTTCCTTCCTTCCTCTCCTTCCTTCCTTCCTTCCTTCCTTCCTTCCTTCCTTCTTTTTTATTACCAAGGTGATTAACCACTGCAATGAGCTACAAAGGTAGATTATTGAGAAAATTTGGAGGGGTGGACAATTTATTCATTCATTCAAAGGCAAACTGGCAGGCAAAATAAAGGGAGGGGGGAAAGTTTAAGTATGAGGGATTTGGCATTCATCCATGGAAAACAGAGGAAGGAGGATAAAATCTTTTTTTTTTTTTTTTGACTTTTTGGTCTCTCAAGTATGTATGGCTTCCTCAGCAGGATGAAGAGCCTTGTGGCGGGTGGGGCTCCTTCTTCACTGTGTTGTAGAGCCATCAAGCAGGCCAATAAAATAAAAAAAGCCTGCAGATGTTTTTCTCCTGAAGAAGGGGTTGGAACGGTTCCTGAGTAACTGTCGGTTAATGGCAATATACTTTCAGTCATGAAAAGATACGGGGAGGCTGACAACTTTAGCTCTGACATACCTCACCCAAAGGAGCGCTGGGGGTGAGGCGTGCCGAAGGACATGCTCTTACAAAGAAGGGGGGCATCAGGAACTGGACAGACAAAGCCTTGTACAAGGGGCTGGATGGGAAGCCAAAGAATAAGAAGTCGTATAGAGTCACTGAAGGAAAAACAAGAGAACAAAATGAAAATGTTAGAGGGACGTTCACTACATAGAAAGCAAGTTTGGAAGTTTGTGATTAGATTCCTGGGGAAAAGCACAGACAACGTGGCACGTATTGTTGAAAAAGCCGGTGATCACATCCAATATCTTCGGTCCCAGAAACATCTGATCTCAGACCGCTTGTTTATAAAATCATTTTAGGTGTCTGAAGAGTGGGAATCTGTATTTGTAGTAAGTGCTTCTGTTGATTCTTAAGATCAAGCAAGTCTGGGAAACACTGTCGTGTCATGTAGTAGGAGTTCTGGCAAAGTGTGAAAACAGCAACAAATGATTTCACTTGGAAGACAAATCATACAAAAGAAAGAAGGGGAAAAGGGATAAAAGATGGGAAATTTGATTGGGGGAATAAACAATCATTTTTAAAAAAAGATTTTATGTATGTATTTGACAGAGAGAGAGAGACAGCCAGCGAGGGAGGGAACACAGGCAGGGGGAGTGGGAGAGGAAGAAGCAGGCTCCCAGCAGAGGAGCCCGATGTGGGGCTCAATCCCAGGACTCTGGGATCACGCCCTGAGCCGAAGGCAGATGCTTAACGACTGAGCCACCCGCCCCTAAACAATCATTTTTTGCCTTGCTTGCTCCCGAAATGATTTAAGGCAGTAGCAAAGTTAAACTATTAAATAACCGAATTGCTTACTGTCTGCTTTGTACGACACGTGTGTCTTCTCATTTAACGGCGACAACAACCGCCATGATTCGAGAGCCGCTACTGCTTTCTCCATTTTACAGATTGGGAAACTGAGACTAGGGAAAGTGAAGCGAGGAAAGGGCAGAGCTGGGATCCAAGCGGAGACCTCTTGCTCCTCTTAATTGTCACTAAACTACTTATAGACATCAAAACAAACCAACCCCAAAGCCCAGAAACCACAACAAAAGACACAACCAAGGGAAGAAGTTTGGATGAAGCACAGATAAGGGAAGGAAAGCAGGGTGGCGCTGGGATTGGGTCCTGTTCATTGATTACAAATTTGGCTGTGAGCTTTCTAACAGCCAAAGGAAAAAAAAGAAACGTGTCTTGACTCAGAGTGTTTATAAGATAAAAGCAGACCTGCTTTTTCAGGAGAGACATCACAGTTTCTGGTAGAATTTCCTGAGAGAAATGTCTCATGTGGATCCTCAAAAAGAGGAGAAATGCTTCTATTGAAAGGATTTTTCCCCCCAAGGGAAAAGGACATTTTGTTGTTTATTCATTTTTTAAAACTTGGGAAAGCAAATATTGAAGCAAGGAAATCATTTAAATATGGATTATAATATTCTTCCATTGTAAATATGTTTTACAATTCACTTTTTTTTTTTTTGTAACAGAAGAGCTACGTGTGGAGTTTTTGTCCTTGGAGATCTTAAAGAAAGGGTGGCTATTCCTCTGGCTTGGCTGCCTGAAGGCAAGGACTGGCTTAATGGGGCCCCTTCCAACTTGGGGGCTGGGATTCTATCCTTCTGTAGCTGTGCAAATACTTCTACCTGGGGCTGCTTAGCCAGTCTTAAACCTAAAGACTCTGCCACAGAGATGGCCATGAATGCTTCCATTGTGAGGATCCTTTCTTTTTCTTTTTCTTTTTTTTGTTTTTTAAAGATTTTATTTATTTATTTCACAGAGAGAGACAGCCAGCGAGAGAGGGAACACAAGCAGGGGGAGTGGGAGAGGAAGAAGCAGGCTCCCAGCGGAGCAGAGGAACCTGATGTGGGGCTCGATCCCAGGACCCCGGGATCACACCCTGAGCCAAAGGCAGACGCTTAATGACTGAGCCACCCAGGCGCCCCTGTGAGGATCCTTTCTGATAAAATAAATGTTTAAACACACACACACACACACACACACACACACACACACATGCACACACATACACACGCGCATGCTAAAACAAAACCTCCACAACATTCAGGATTAAGACACTCCCAAGTAAGACATTTGTAGTAACAAAAGTCTCACTTAGTAAATGCTTGTCACTGGGGATGGAGAGTCAGCACTTAGCACCACTCATTTAACTCTGAGCGTTTGCTGAAGTCCTTTGTGTCTTAGATGTCAAAGAAATCTTTTCTAAGGGAGCCATCAGCACCACCTCAGGGGTGATGTTTTAAGCCTAATGTGAAAAAGAGAGCTTCTCTAAAACTTCTTATATGATTAACACGGTTCAATGCCCTTTATGACAAAGCATGGGGAGTGCAAATAAAATTCTCTTCAGGAGGAGACCTTCCTCCCCCCTCCTTTTTTTTTTTTTTTTTTTTGCTTAAATCATTTCTTAGCAATGTGACACAGGAAAAGAACTTTCACATTTCAGAGGGAGAAAAGCTCAGGGAGCTAGAGCTGTGCAGTTTCCATGCGCCCAGCTCACTCCAGAGCGGGTCAAAGGGCTCTGAGGAGGCTTCCTCGGGGGTACATAGCGAGGCTGAAAGCCGGGAAAGGCGAGAGAGAATTGAGTTCACGTCTTGGTGTGCCTTAGGAACCATTGCGGCGGGAGCTCACACAAGCCCGTTGGCCTCTGCGAGTGTGTTTGAATCTGCGGCCTTCTGGCTCGCGTTGCGTCCAGGAAGAAAGCACACGGGAGGTTTCTGTAGAAAAGGAACGAGGTGCTTGCGCTCCAAAGACGGGTACAGCGACCCTGCTGTCGAGTGACAGACTTCATCCTTGCAACAGAAGGTGTCACCCTCTGGAGGGCTTGATGGACTGCTACTCTAACAGGTTTTCCCTTTATAAACAGAGGCCAGCCGCTTTGGCCTTATCTACTTGATTCTAAAATAGCTCGTCAATTTAATAGCGTTCAGGTTGTTTATGCACACACAAGGCCCTTTGAAAAAAAAAAACCCTTTTCATGTCGCCAAACAGGCATTTTGAAATCAACTAATTGGATGGTTGTCTGAATTCAACTCGTTGTTTTAAAAATAACCAGTTGTTCCACTGAATTACATTTTTTTACCCCCAAGCCAATTGGTGTGTGTAGACAGAGTTTGAGTCAATCCAGATGGCTGGCTGCATTTTTGACTTGAACTGACTGGATGTTTTGTGGTCAGATATATCCAGCTCTTGATAGCCACTGGGGAAATGGAGTGGAAGGGAAGGAAGGGGTAGGAAAGTTAGGAGAAATTATATCAACAAAAGTTTCCATCTTGAGGGCCGTGGATTCAGACATTTTCTGCAATCAATCCTCAACACACACGCACGCACATGCGCGCGCGCACACACACGCGCACACACACACATAGTTAAGAAAACAGAAATAAAGTAATAACATCCCTCCCAGCTGGCTCTGCTCACGGCTGTGGGTCTTTTCTTTCTTTCTCTCCATGACTTTCTTCACTGCTTGGGTGGCCTGTGGAGGGATTCTGGCAAGTGAGCTTCATAGGTTTAGCCCCCTCTTAGGCTAAATTTTCCTTCCTGTGGGGAGCTCTCCTTTGAGGGACTCTGTGCTCCCCTCGGTCTGTGAAGGCAAGGTAGGAAAAAGAGGGCTTCGGTCAGACCTGTACCCCCTAATTCCAAGCACGAGGCCTGACTCTGACCCGTGGAACCACTTTTCCTCAGGGAAGCTGTGGATTTCCTGTAATGAGTGTAAGTGGCTCTCCCTACCCAGGCGTCACCACTACATTCAGAGAAATTCTGAGTTTTGTATCATGGATAGTCTCCGTAATTAGCTGTCAAATTCCACTGGCCCGAGGAAGTGCGATTCAGAAGATTTCAAAGGCTACTCCATTCGGACTTCTCCTTTTGATTTCTTCATTTACCTTCCTGATAACAGGATGAAAGTAAAACAGAGCCAGACATTCCCTGAACCACTTGAGGCTTTTCACATACAAGGAGGAAAAGGGTCTCCAAACATTTAAAATCCAACTGCAGGGTGATTTCCAAAATGTCTCCTATTTTCTGCCCCCCCCCCCAAATTCGGAGTGAATCATATGATAGAAACTCGCTTTTCCGCTGCCAACATTGTACCTTTCCTATCTTGTACAAAGGTCATTGTTTGCAGTAAAGCGAAGAGCAACAAGAAATGTTCTGAAACCTGGCCCAGTCTATATGGTCCCCCACTTTTCTCTCTCATCTAGTAAATCCTAAATTGGCATTGTGTTTCATAACATGGCATTTTTCAGGCCTGGCTCTTGAAGGTGAGTATCGATTCCCCCGAGCCTTTCAAAGACATCTGGATAACATTCAAAAGTTTTTGCCTATGACATTTAGGTTTTAAACCACTGCCACATGGCTTGTTGGGCGTTTTTATTTTTTTATCTTTTAGAAATGGACGGATATGACTTGGGTTATGGTCCCATCTCTGTGGCTGACCTGCTATGTGATCTTGGGATCATCACGTTAAGTCTTTGAATCTCGGAGGTTTTCTCATCGATGTTACAGGGGTAATAATACTTGCACGTCTGGTCTGTCTCATGGGGCTGTTGGGAAGAACAATCCGGGTAAGGGACGGGGAAATCCTTTGTGAGAAGCATGAAGTCTTAAACAAATGTAAGAGAGTTGGAAAGGAGACAAGTTAACTGGGGTGATTAGGCAGTCCTGGAAACTGGGCCCTTCCTTCTCAGATCCAGAGTGTGTTGTCAGGCCCCCAAATTGCCCTACGTGGTACCATCACTTTAATCTCTGTTTCTTGGATGTAAACACCCTAAAAGATCAAATTCTAGGGAAAAAAATGGTATGAATAGATATATTGCCTCAGTTTGAAGAACCCATAATAAGATTAGTACGGGGTAAGGAAACTCGGCAGGCTTAACATTCTGTTAATACCAGTGACGCTGCAAGTGTGTTAAAGGTATATCGCTAATAGTGCAAATCCTGTTTGCAGCAAAACTAAAGTGAGACAGATCTTCTCCCTGGATTGCAGAATCATGGCTGCTTCAGGTGCGAACACAACTGCTCAGAGAAAGATCCTTTGTTGATCTGTTCATCTCAGAGTCAAGAACTAAACGGTGCCTGTGAGAAGAGACAAAGGGACGATCGGCGAATCCATCCTTCATTCTTTGATTTGTCTCTTTAACTGTCTCGGGGTTTCCCATCCTTGAGTGTTGTAGGGGCATCTGATAAACCCCAGATGGTTTAGAAGCACACAGAATCCTGCTTTATATTTTCATCTTGTCTAGCTGCCGGCATGTGATTAAGTGACCTTTTTGCCATAGCAGCAGTTATACTGAGGAAGATGAACTTTCCCTTCCACATGTGGGAGAAATGTTTTCCCTCCACATAGAGACTATCAGCCGAGCGCCTGGCATTGTTTCCAGTTGTCAAGAAATCATTGGCCTTTTTCCTGTGAAGAAGAGTCAGTTCGTTGCCTAGTATCGAACAGAAAAAAAGAAAAGTAAATACAGCATGATATTTCTGTAGAGCAGTAAATTAGAAATGGTATGAGTATATGTGAATATGACTGTGAAGTTTCAAACTGGGGTAGATCTGGCTGCAAGCTCAAGTTTGAAAGCTTTTTTTCAGAAGTGAATTTGAGCTCCTGTAGTTACATCCAGGAAATACGAGCCATTACGAAGGCTGGGAATTGAGGGTAAGGCCAAAAAAAAGGGTCTGGAAATGTAATTGTAATTGGGGAGGCCAAACGACAGAGGTTAAGCCCTGGGAAATGGAAAGGCAAATCGATGTCTGAGAATTCCTGGGCCTGTGGCAGGTCTCTTGCTGGAGCCTGGCCATCACCGAGCACCGTTCAGCTCTCATACCCTCCCCATGGACCTGTGTTGAGGGAGGCTGCAGGAGGGTTGAACTGGAGCCAACAGGGTGTAAAGGAGACCCTCTGAGAGCATATGCCCCCCTCAAACTTTTGAATCCTATAAAATCTTGATAATCTGGCACACCCCAAAGCTGGCACTGTGGCAAACCTGGCAATGAACTTGCAACTAAAAATGCAAGATCTCAGTTAGGCCTGCTCACTCTGGTGGTTAAAAACAAACCTGGATAAGGACCACGAGGGTAAGAATTTTGCCCTAATCGCTGTATCAACAGTGCTTAGAACATAGTGACTGTTCAACCAATGTTGTCTGTAAAAATAAGGCAATCTTTATTAAAAACAACAAACAGAAAACCTGGCTTTGATGGCCCTTAAAAGAAATAGTCTTCAAATTCATAGGATAATGTGAATACCTACAATGTGCCAGACAATTTACCTATATTAACTCTAGTCCTGGCAAGGACCTTGCAAGGTTATATTTTTCCTAGCATACGGAGAAGCCAAAGGAATATTGCAGTGGACACCAGTATCCTGGCTATCTGTATTCTACAATTAGCATTGTACTGTATTTGTATTATCACACGAATTTATCTACCCATCAATTCATCAACCAAGGTGAAGCTTTTAATCCTTATTTTTTTTAAGACTTTATTTATTTGACACGGAGAGAGAGAGCACAAGCAGGGGGAACGGCAGGCAGAGGGAGAAGCAGCAGGGAGCCCGACATGGGGCTCAACCCCAGGACCCCAAGATTACAACCCAAGCCGAAGTCACATGCCCAACCAACTGAGCCACCCAGGCGCCCCTTTAATCCTTATTTTGTAAGTGAAGGCTCAGCCAGGTAGGGCAGCTGGCCTAAGGTCACTGAGCTCGTAAGTAACAGAGCTGGAATTTGGACTCAGGACTATCTGGCTCCAGAACCCACACTCACTCCACCACACTGCAGGGACTCTTGTGATCACCGTGTTGCAACATCAGTTAAAGCAAGTAAACTAAAGAGTGGGTTGAAACTGACCGGATGGTTGAAGTTACTAGTTACGAATATTGACACCAAAGGAACAGCCCAGGAAGGGCCTTTCATTCCAGAATTACAATTTGTAAAAAGCAGACTCATGCAGGGGTGTGGATCTATATGTTCCAGAGCATACCTTAAAGAGGACAAATCATTAGAGGGGATTTTTGTTGTGCTTGTTTTTAAGAAAGCAAGTTTCACGGTGTGCCGTAGGCCCAGTACAGATTCAACTCCCGTGTATCACCAATTGTGTGTTTTCACAACATCGTACTGAAGTTAAACATGAGAAAACAGAGCCGCAAGGCTAGATCAAATTTCATATACTTTGTTTAATAAGGCAGGGAAATATGCAATACGTTTCAGAAAGATTTCCATAGAAAAGATCGACACAGGTCTTTCAACAGGGAAAAATTAATAATAAGCCCTCCTTAAAGTTTACTACCCTCATTTCCAGCCAGTATAGTAACCTGTTAGACCCCATGCAACAAGATTTAGATAAACATAGTCTCTTAGGTTTAGTACTTGACAATCTTAAAGAGTCAACATCAAAGCCTCAGTTACTTAAAAATTTTAATGACATAATTCTAAAAATCTCCGACTGAGATTTCTGGAGATAAAGAAAATATGATAGAAGTATGTCTGTTTGTATCTCCACTCTTGCAGTATTGCTTACAACAAGCCTGCCTGGGCTGCTCGTTAGGAGAAAAATTAGATTCTAAATATTGTACACAGTACTTTGATTAAGAAGAGCTCACCGATGGACCAACAAGTATTTCTCAAGAATCTCCTGTGGAGACTGCACCCCATTGCTGGTGTGTGTGTTGTGAGAGCTGCATTCAGTTATCCATTCAACACATATGTATTGGGGGCTTGCTATGCTCTAGGTACTGTTCTAGAAGCGGGGTGTAGAAATATAGGATTCCTTCCTTCAGGGAGTTCACAGTCACAGTAACACAGACTGTCAGAGCTAGAAAGAATCTTAGAGAGTCTATAGACCACCTTCCCCAGCTGGAAGTTAAGGAGGCTGTGGGTTCAGAGATATTAAGCTACTGACCCAGGGTCACAATGCTCAGAGTAGCAGAACAAGAATTAGAAACCAGCTCTTTGGACTGCTAGTCCTATGTTCCTTCCATTATTCCAGTCTATCTGGGAAGACAGGATACTCCCGCAAGAAACAACTTCAGAACAATAGCAGACAAAAAGCTGCTAACAAACCATATGGTATTAACCATAAGTTTAACGGGAGTTAAAGGAGGACTGGAGACATCCAACAGAGCTTAAATCTTCTGAGTAATGACATGCAATTTATTTATGGCAGGGGGAGACTTGCTATGCTTCTGACATGTTGTAAGGATGAATGAGATGAAGGCATTCCAAGGAAGCAGTGCTTCCCTCTGGATCTTATCATCTTGCGCTAAGAAGATATGTTGTGGTACACAGGCTAGCACCTCCTTCATTTACAACAGAAAACACGATATAAAATTGGAGGGGAGGGGGATCATTGGTAAAATAAACCATGAAAGCTGCAGAGTTCAACTTCTGTTTTGCAATTTACACCAAGATCTGCTGGAGACACAAAATCTCCCAAAAACCATATTTAGTCTCTTCTGAGTATTGCTGAATAAAAGTGAGCCAAAGAAGAAGAATGTTCCTATGGGGACATTTTTGTAGGAGCAACCTTTTAGTTAGAAATTTACCTTCAGATGGGCTACATGTTATCAGAAAGTTTTTACGTGTTGTGATTTTAATAGGAGCTCTCCATAAGTAGGGAAGGTGGGAATTTATTTTTGTAAGGAAAAGCATCACAGGGCTTTATCTGAAAAATATTTACCAAGTGCCTGCCATGGCACTGGGCACATCCTAGGGCAATGCCTCTCAGGCTGTAGTAAAGGATTAGTTTATTTTATATTATTTTTATTTTCTATCTGACATGTACAAATACTTGGGGGAAACTACAATAAAAGTGAATGACTAGAAAAACTGAGAAATAAAACCAAAATACAAGACTGTTTTTAAACAATTATGAGATTCAACAGCGGGGCCAACTCATCATGGGCTTACATGTGGCTGCGGTATCAAAACGCTATACAATTTTCTAAAGGCTCAGTCTCCCTTTTTGTACTTAAATTTGGCACAGACCTGTAGCAAACAGTGCAGGGGCCAGCACAGGTACACAGACCACACTTTGAGCAGCATTGTACTAGAGGAAATAGAGAGAGAAGCATAATGAGAACCCATGCTCATCTAAAGCTTACAAGTCATGGCTTGTAAAGCTTACAACACCTCCAGGTGTTGGTACAGCAAATATGGCAGACGCTGGGCTTAGTGGGTAGGCTATAGAATGGTTCGGTACTACTCTCCCCTTCCTTTGGCTGCAGGCCCCCTCCCCCCCCCCACTGCTGCTCAGGAACACACTTCCTCAGGGATAGCCTTTATGATAACTATAGAGTTAGGGGTGGGGTGGGGATGGCCTTTTCTTGAAAGATGCTACTTTTGAAAATCCCCGAGACTTAGAACTGTGGATGGGATTTGGGAAGTGGGATGGGAGAGGTGGTTGAGAAAGCATGAATTGCTCTCTGTGGTGGTGGCTGTTGATTTTCCTCCCCCAAACTGCTGGGAATTCAGGGAGCTCTGAGGATGAGAAAGGACCCTGATGGAAGGAAACAACGTGAGAGGTCAACTGTTGGAGATCCTCTGTTGACCTACTGGAGACCTAGGCTCCAGATCATAAAGACCCAGATTAAAAAAACATAGTAAAATCACTCACAGGTTCTACACGCCATACGACAAGTAAATATATGATATTACCTGAACACACTGTGTTTTTGGGGCCACAATAATTCAAAGCAAAACAAAGGATGTTTTTGCCACTTGGCGCATAAAAAACCAGCCTTTAGATTTAATGCTAGCATAGTCTCAACCACCAAACTACAAACCCCTTAAGTTGTTTAGAAAACCAAATATCCTATGCAGGAGACAAAATGTTAGATATAGATAGATACACACACTATATCTGCCCAATCAAAAAAAATCAATGGACTAGGGGTAGGAAGAAATATGTTAGGGATCTAGATCAATACCCTTCATACAAACAAAGACAGAACAGAATAAATTTTTATTTGTAGTAATCAACATGATGCCACAAATACAAATTCCAATAGTTTTTTTTTTCAAGTCTTGGACTCTAGTCTACAAGAACCTCAGTATATTTTGTGGATTTAGTGAGGGCCAAGCATAGTCCCCAGTCTGAAGAGAGACTATCCATCCACAACTCATAATGCAAGCATCTCAGCCGGCCCTATTAATTTTCCATACACACGGAGCCAAACTCTGCCTAGGATTATTATGCAATTTTCAAAATGGCTTTAAGTCTTTCAACTTACAAAGTTACCATTTACATTGCACCGGCCTCCTGGCTGGGATGAATGAATGAACACTCTTTCCCAAAGGACCATAATTCATTCTCTGATCATAGCTTATACATTTGGGAGAATTGGGATCAGTGTGCCTGGCGCCTCCCCTCCTCTCCGCCCCACAAAGGAGTCATACACTGCAAGAGAAGGGGAGACAAAGTGGCTGTGTGCCATAGAGTGCAGAGGTGTGGCTAGGGAGGTGTTGACTGTGAGTAGCAGCGGTCCAACATATAAGCAACTGTCTACATGATGTGATTTCAGGTGCACCAAAAAGGCCTCATTGCCCCTCAGTTTAAACACTCCCTTCCCACTGGCGAATGCCTGGAATTCCACAGTTTGGAGAGCTCTGTTCCTTTGGTTTAAAGCTTTGATCCCTGTTAAAATACCCGTACCCCTGGGTGGGCAGCCCCATTATATGCTATCATCCAGATAGACTGTAGGCAGATGAGTCTGAAAGTTTCTTCTCTGAAAGCCAGTTTTGAGGGCAGGGTGAAGAGGAGAAGGCACTGTGCACCTGAGGGGGGTGGAGAGAGGAGGGCATCATCTGGGGGGGGGGGCAAAGGGAACCGGGCCCAAGACAAACCATGCGTGCGTGTGTGGCCGTGTGCACGGCTGTGTGTGAGCCCCTCCCATGGCGGCAGCTGCTGAACACCCTTTCTTAACTCTCTCCCAGAACCCTTGATTTATGCTGCTTTTGGAGCCATGGAACTAGACTCTCCTCCCAGCTACAGCAAGATAATAGCTGCTGGCTACAGCTGGGAATTCTCGAATTCTTTCAAACTGGAGACTAGGAACGAAAGGTGAAGAAAAGTTCTTCTGAGGTCCGAAGAGGAAAATGGGGCCCAACGGTGTCATCTAAATGCTTCCAATGGGGCCTGAAAGCACAGAACCATGAACTGTAGAAAGTGAACACTGGCTCAATCAGCACATCCTTTTGTGTTTCACGACTGATCGTTTCTCTTTGTCTCTTCCAGCTGAAGAGTAAGAATGAGTCATTGGCCTGACTCCTAACACGAGGAAGGGAGCCTTGGAGGGTAAGATGGTTGTTTATGTAAAAGAGAAAAAAGAAAACCCAATCTTAATTCATAGTCACTCATCTGGGCAGTGGAGAGTACAGAACGGAACAGATTTCAGACTTCGGGAAAGGAAGTGGCTGTTTGTCAGTGAAACTCCGTGTCACTGGATCGGCAGATGGCACCGGATCGATCGCAGTTCCTGACCAAAAGCCTCTTGTTCCCCGGGGTCTGTTCCAGTGCCTGAAATTCCACTGCCAGAGTCATCGCTTGGGGGCTGGAAGGCCAGAAATCCTTGAGAGGCCCTTTATAAAAATGGAACCACTTCTTAAGCCTAGGGGCTCTTATTCACTCCTCCCTTAGGTTGGCTTAAAGCCTTGAAGAAGCTGCTTGGAGGAAGAGCAGATGCTTTGAGGCCAAAGACCGATTTCTCCAAACCTCAGGGCCGGTTTGCCTATGAGCCAGCCCCAATCCTGGATCATTCACATAGCACCCCACAAGTTTTGCCGTATCGTCATATTCCCAATACTCTTTCATGTTTTTCTTCCAGCCGGCTCACGTTTTTATTGAAAGCAATTTGTGCCAGCGCTGTGTGCTTAGCTTTGTCCTAACGCCGTAGTGGGTTAGGTGCACTACTCATGTATATATTTTTCTAATCCACATTAAAATAAATATTGATTAAAATAAAACCCAAAAAGCTTCACTGGCCCACCTATCACCAGGGATTCACACACTTTTCTTTGGGAAGTACTGCCCCGGCTGATACGGAGCATAACACATAAACAAGTTTATATTAAAAATAGGTCTCAGTCCCTCATTTCAAGGTACTCAATACCCAGTAGTTGAAAACAACTGTTGCCTTTGTAGTTACTTGCATGAGCTCTGGAAGATCATGAATTTATGGGAGGTCATGTCTTCCTCTGCAAGGTCATGAAATTCAATCAATGCTTGCCTTCCAATCTGCCCTTTGGTCACAGGGCTCCACAGGTGGAACATATCAAACTCACCAGCCAAATTATGACTCTTAATTGGTGTTTCTTTTAAAGTGGATATGTCATTTGTCAAATGTTCAATGCAGGCGCAGGCCTAGCCCCAGGCAAAATTATGAAGTAGGAGAAGAATGCCAGATACATAGGCGGCACTCAAATGTTTGTTGAAAAAAGAATGAATGAGCCCTCCGTCCTTGACTCCTCTCCCATCCCCCACATCCACCAGGTCACTAAGCCTTTTTCAATCTCCTCCCAAATACCACTGCTAGTTTCCCCCCCCCCTTCCACATCTCCTCTGCCCTGGGCCTTTATCGCTTCTGGTCTGGATGATTTTCACAGCATTTTAGCTTGTTTCCAATCCTCTTTCTTCTCCAAGCCATTCTCCACAATCCACAAAGTTGGCTGGAGAGATCTTTTCCTCAGGCAAATGTGATCATGTCACCCTTCTGCTTAGCATTCCCTTAAGCGGATCCCCAGGCTCCTTGGCCTGGCTTCCAGACTGCATCACCTGGCCCTTGTTCGCTCACTTCGCTCACCCTGGCCTCGCGAGCTCTTCTGACCCATTCCCCGCCCCCACCCAGCCTGAGCGGTTACTTGTACTTCCCACCCTCCAATGGGGCCCTGCAGGCTCTCTCCCTGTTCCGTCTCTGTGTCTCTGTTCGTGCTGCTTCTTTTCCCCTGGCCCCCTCCTCGCTGTCTTCTTTTCTGACCTCAACTCCTACTGGCCTTGTAAGCCTGAGTTTAGGGCACCGTCTCTTCTGGGAAGCTTTCTCCGACCTACTCTCTCACCCCTTAGAACACTGCCCTTGCTTCTCTCTTATCACTGACCATGTGCTGTGTTAACATTTTCTGTTTGGTTGTTTTTCCCCATTAGACTTGTAGCTCTTTGAAGTTAGGTACCAAGGGTTAATCTTTGGATCCCCATTGTCTGTTTGCATCGCACGTGTCTGGTGCATAGTAGGAGTTCAGATCTTTGTTACAGAATGAATGAATGAATGAATGAGCGAGCTCCTCAGCAGCCTACCTTTCCTCTACCTCGTTTCTCAGCCCACAAGTTCTGGCATATGACCTCCTCTCCCCTGGCCTGGCACTCCCTGGAAAATTCGTGGTGTGGAGGCTCTCCCTTTTCTTTCCTTATCAAAACCTACTTTTACCTAAATCAGAAACAACACAATCAGATGATAAACTAATCCACACTGAGGTGTTAAATCATATCATTATACGAGTACTTTTTGAGTTCCTAGGACGAGCAAGGCACCATGCTAAGAGGCATGTTGGTGGGGGAGTCACAGAGAAGAATAAGAGAGTTAAAGATCCCTACCTAGGAGCACGTAGGTAATGACTAAATGCATTCCTCCTTTGAGAGGTATTTCATTTTCAAAGAACTGGATTTCTAATGGAGAAATTTAGGCAGGAGAGGTGGGGATTTGGGTCTAGGAGACAGTTCAAACAGCCTTCTACTCCATCTACGAAACAGGCAAGCTCTGGCTCGATGAATCTGCTGTGTCCAATGATTTTCTAATGAGTTAGGCTGGCGTTAAGCCCCAGGTTATTTTGTTGTCACCAGTTATGCTTTGCTTCATGAGGGGTCACCGGGGGCTATCTTGCAGGAGACAGATTCTTTTAACATCCTGGGATCAGGTGCTTTCTCTGACTTTGTGTGGCTCTTTGGAATCAAACGTAGCAAATCCCACGGGCTTGTAGACTTTTTAGGTACAGGAGTCGAAGATGAGGCAGGCTGTGAACCTCCCCCCCCCCCCCGCAACGGCGGTCCCCAGCTGCCCCCGAATGGGACTATTCGTGGGTTGGGTTTGCAAACCCGCCGGGGCTGCTGCGTTGGGAAAACGGCTCAAGGGAAGCCCCTCGGAGAGCAGGAAGAGGAGGTGGATTTTGTGCGGAGGAGGAAGACCTCGGGTGGCTCCGGTGGCCAGGGGCGAGCTGCACCAGGCTAGAAGGAGGCCTGTGGCCAAGCGGAGAGGGGCCCCGAGGCCAGGGAGCCCTCACGCACCCCGAGGAAGGATGGAGAGGTTGCAAAAATCCTAAAGGGAAAAGCCCTGCCGGCTGTAGGCCAATGAGCGGCGGGAAGGAGGAGTGAGGCTGGGGAACTTCTCCCAGAGCCAGTCAGAGGGGACGGCTGCTGGGAAGCCAATCAGCGCGCCGGAGCCCGCAGCCCCTCTGCAGTAGTTATGCCAGAGCGCCCTGGGTAGAGCGGCGGCGAGCGGGCAGCTGGGCTGGGCCGCCAGGAGCCACCGCACGCGCTCGGCGCCCTCCTCCCCGCCGCTCCCGCCAGGTCCCCGAGCAGCCGTGCCCCAGCCAACCCCGCAGCCCTGCGCCCCGCACCCGCAGGCTCGCCGCCGCTCGGCGGCCGCCGCCCCCTGGCCGCGCGCTTGGCCTCGCCCCGCCCCACCCGGTCCCCCGTCGCCCCGCCCCGCCCGCCGGCCCCGCCCCGCCCGAGCCGCCGAGCAGTTCCCGCCCTCGCCCCGCGCCCAGGTAGCTGCGAGGAAACTTTTGCCGCGGCTGGGTAGCGGCACGTCTCCCGCTCCTCAGGGCCGCTGCCAGCCTCGCCGAGTCTCGGGACCGCTCTCGCCCCCGCTGCCACTCTCCCGCGCTCTCCTCCCTGCCCGCGAAGCAGGATGGCGGGGACCGTGCGCACCGCGTGCTTGGTGGTGGCGATGCTGCTCAGCTTGGACTGCCCGGGACAGGCGCAGCCCCCGCCGCCGCCGCCGGACGCCACCTGTCACCAGGTCCGCTCCTTCTTCCAGAGACTGCAGCCCGGACTCAAGTGGGTGCCCGAAACCCCCGTGCCAGGTGAGGAGGCGTCCCCGCGCGCGTTCCCCGCGCCTGGCGGGGAGCCGGGGGCGCGTGGCGACCGTACCCCGGGCGCGCTGGCCTCGTGGGGCCGCGGTGGTGCGCCCCGCCGCTGGGCACCTGGGAGTGGTCCTGCGCCCGGGGCCCGGCCAGGTCTACCGGGGGAGGGCGGAGGGGTGAGTGTGAACCGTGTCCGCATCTCCCGGGCTCGCTTTACTGTCAGGGAAGGTGCGGGTAGGAAGCACGGCCGGGAGGGCCTTCTCACGGGCGCCCATTTTTTTGGGGAGGGCGGGAAGGTGGGAGCTGCTTCCCCGGGCCTCGGTAAACTGGCGCCCCACGGCCGAGCCTGTGCCTCGAGCATTTGCCACCCTCGCTTGCACGAACGTGCCAGCGTTTCAGCCGGATCTGGACCGTGGCTACGGCCATTCTCTCCCCAACCTGACCCCCACGCCCTCTTTTTCGCAGCCTGGGTTCCCGGGGTTCGCGGGCCCAAGTGCAGGCAAAGTTGGGGACAGATCTCCGAATCCGCAGTGGCAGGTAGAGTACACGCTGGGGGAAACTTTTGAGTAGGAGGGTCCCCAAGATGAGGAAGACCGAACCTTTCCCTTCAAAACAGCGTCCCTTATCTAGGTTGGCAAAATCGCTTCGAAAACGGTGCTGCTGGCCGGGGAGCAGGAGTCCAAAGATGATTTAACTCCTCCCCTTCTCAAATTCATCTGCCTTCTTGACAGGCTGGACCCTGAAGGGGAGATGATTTTAGGTGGAGGAAAGTTTCCGAACGCCTGCCTTTTGTTCTGCACAATCAGATCGTGTTGTAAGGGCATATTTTAACCTTAGCTAAGGGTTGCCGCTGTCAACAGATGAATATTGATGGCCCTGTGTGATTGACTGTCCCGCGGTTGGACTCCTAAAAGCCTGCCTTAGAATCCAATTAGGACAAGTTGCTACACTGACAATGCGGGCAAGAAGAGTTGGTCTGAAACAGGTTAATTTATCAGAGGTGCGCGCTGCAGAAGCGGCCGGTGGTGTTTGCAAAACCCTGAGACGTCCGTGGCCTTCGGGGTCTCTTCCCAGCCCTTGCCTCTAGCGAGGCGCGCGTCCCGCGCTTCGGAGGGATCGGGGAGCAGCCCTCGTCAAAACTTGGCTCGTGGCTCTCAACAAGTCAGAGAGGCGGGCCTGATGGTTGGACCAAGTTGCGAGTGCGATGCGCGCCCTGTGGGCGCTGCCAGCGAGCGTTCACTAGCAGGAGGTTACCTAGGCAGCCAGCGCGCCCTCAGCCCTCAGCCTTTTCTTTAGGTAGATGAAAAGAGCCGAGCGAGCCTGCTGTTTGGTTGCAAAGGTAATTGGTCACCCCTTTTGGCGACTGAAATGCATTTGCGCATATGTTAAATATTGCGTTGCAGGATTTCGCTCTATGGGAGGGGAGAACTACCTCTTCCACTGCTCTGTGTTAATAACGTACCACGTGGGCGTGTGCGGGAGCTGTAAGGGGCAACCTATGAATCAGTTCCACAGAGCTGGAACAACAGGCGAAATCTCTCTCCCCTCGAAGTGCCGTGGTAATTAGATTGCTCAGGCCAGAGAACACGCTTCTGTTGATAATGTAAAAATTGGTCCTCACAGGATGAGTCCCCGCAAGATGAATGCTTCCGGGGTTGGGGTTGGGGCCACTTTTGGCTGATTCGAAGCCTGGGAGTAAAGGTTGTGCTTAAAAGAAGAAAAAGACCAGAAGGAACACATTGATACTCATTTAGCAACCCCCTCCCTCTACACACACTCGTGCTGGCGCTGGCCCTCCCTCCTCCTCCCCAGCTCTCTGGCTGCCTGCCTCTTTGCAGCATCTGTATACAAGAGTTGGGAGGGCCCACACACTGTGTGTAAGAGATTTGGCCTGGGCTCTCGCCCTGCGAGCTCCCTTGCTCCCTGCCTAAGGATGGCCATGCTGTAGAGAACAGGAATTCCTAATGGGGATTTTTCTTTTTCCTCCAGTATTTCCCAAACTCTGTGGGCAAAATCACTTTCCAAGGGTCTTCATATACACCCAACTTCCCTACTTCACTTCTAGTTAACAAACGTGTGCGGTGGCCAGCACCTTCTAGGTGGCGGACAGGCACCGTTCTGACTCGTGCTGGAGTAAAGCCAAACTTCAAATATGGTGACACCCAGGCAGCTACCATATATCCTGAATTTTCCGGGGGCTGCACAGATTTCCAGCACTCTTGTCTTGCCGTGAAAACCATGTGTCCCAAATTTCCCTTGGGCAACTCTGGTCACTGTAGAATTGGAAACATGGTGAAAATCCTAATGTCCACGAGTGGAAAGAGCTCATCAGTATTTCAGAGAAGAGACAATAATGGCCGACTAAATACAATGGCAAGTGCATCATTTCAAAGTGAATAAATGTGTCATTTGCTGCTGTCGTTCAGTGGTTGGAAATTGAAAGAGAGCTGCAAATTATTTGATAGTTACGAGCCATCAAGATGACCACTTGACTTTTTTTTCCCCCATCTATATTTTAAGCCATGTGCATTTTGCCCATGTCACTGTATTAACTGCTAATTAAAGCTCTCTTTGTCCCAGATAAAATGAGATTTGGTCACAGTAAGGAGAAATCCTCAAGAATGTCCTGTCTCACTTAGGGGGACCATTTGGGATTGACTGCTAACTTTGGCCATTAGCTGAATTGGGTTAGAGTGGATAAGGTACATTTCTTATGCTAATATGGATGAGACTAAATGGCATTTGAAATCAGCCAGCCTAAAAAATAAATCACTGGTGCTGACGGGCTACACCAGACTTCCACAAAGCTGATTGAAAGCCTTACAATCTCATGTTCCCATTTCTTTTAGAGCGTTCAAAGGCATGGGATAGCAATTCTAAATAGCATGTCCCCCAAATCCATAGATCTTTTCATACCCCCCTCTCTCTCTCTTTTTAAGGATTTGTAACTTGGAAAGCACCACAGATGGAAACCAGGCACACAGAGTTAGCATTTGGCAGAAAAATCCATATAACTGACTTTCAGTGTAGCTCTTTTGCCCTTATTTAATTTAGAAAAATTCAGAAAAAAGCCAATGAGCTCATAAGTCTGGATGTTTATTTTGTTTTGCTTAACCTACCCACAGGCGCAATCAAGAATGGATACAATTTTAGGCAAGGAAAGTGAGCTAGTAATCAGACAATGATGTTTCCAATTGTCTCAAGGGAATGTTACAGAAGTCTGAAAAAAAAAATTCCTCTAAACAAAAATCAAGTGTAATTCACTTTATGAATGCCATACACCGCTTTTGTGGGGGGTGGCGGTGAAGGGGACGGCTGGGAATGAGAAAATCAAACAAACCGTGGTAGTGTTGCAACTCCCCAAAGATTGAGGGATCTTGCCTTAGAGCGGGCCCTGGAAAGTGCAGGAACCCATCCCAAATGCCAAACTCCCATATGGGTCAAAGGCAACCCTGAAGAGCCAAGCCCGACTTGGAGTTTCTCAAAATAGATGAAACACCATAAAAATAAAAATCCGCGCCCCTGCCACAAAGTGGGAGTTTGGTTATTTGTTGTCGTTGTTGTTTTCAAGCGTGAGAACCTGCGGCCGTGTCTGGGTTGCCCGCTGCGGCTCCCCAATTAGTTCGAAGCAGCTAGCGCCCCTGACGTCGGGGCGGGGGGGGGGGGAGAACAAGCCCCGGGGTGTGCATGTGGAAGGACTTCCTGTCCCCCGAGACCGCACTCGACGTGCGGGCGAGCAGGTGATGTGTTCGTGCCCTGACAAAAGTCGCATTATTGCACAGTTCGGAGGCCTCCTCAGAGGCCGGTGCGCCTCGATGGCGGAGGCCAGCCCTGACGGGTGGTACCGGGCTGGCCTCGGAGGGCAGCGTGCGGCCGCTGGAGGAGCTGGCTGGCGGGCGCTGGACGGCCAGGCCCCGCGCGACGTGCGTGCGGGAGGTGCCGAGGGGAGGAAGACACAGCCCCTTTTGTCAAGGCGCTCACAGTCTAGTGGGGGAGCCTACGAGTAAACAGGCTTCTCAGGAAACTTGTAGGATTAAATAGGGTGAAAAGGGCTAGAAAATACCTCCAGGAAATTGGCTGAAATGGTCACAATAGCCAGCCCGGGCAAGGGAAAAGCACTGAAGAGATGAAGTGGGAGATAGGGCGGTCGCTCTTATTAGGCCGCCATCTTAAAGAGAGTTTTCCTAATTCTTGGGGCAAATTCCACGCAGGCGTTAGGAGATGCATGCATGAGATGATCCCGATGGATGCTGGATGACACAGATGGCGTCGGTTTTGCAATTTTTTTTTCCTTACGGGCTGGTAGATTGCATCCAATATTTTGATGCAATATTTTTGAGCGTTCTGCTACTTTGATCTTCGGAGTTGCAATGTTTGCTGTTCGCTGTAGCCTAGAAAAAGGCTGCTTATTACCAACCTGGGAAGAAAGAGGCCTGGGTCTGTCTGCTATGAGGCAAGACAGAAAATATGTTTTCTCCTTAAATGGCAGCTATCAATGACCACGCCAACTTTAGTGTTTGATGCATATACAAAAGCATGGGTCTTAAGAGGTATCTTATTACTCATTTCTAAGAAAATTGAAGATAATCACTTATAACTTGTGCACACGATACATCATTTGGAAAGAATTTCACTAGGGATCATATTGCTCAACTGAAAAGTTCTGGCATGCTGAATTTGTACATTTTTGTGAATGCTTCCTTTACTCTGATCTCTCGCTTTTTTCTGCATATGGTTATTTGTATGTTTTAGATTAGAAGCTTCTTAAAGGGAAAGCACTGCAGTTGGTGCAGTTGAGCACAATACCAAGAGCACCATAGCACGCTTAGTAAATTATTGACGATAATAGAATTTCTAGATCATGACGTATTCTCTATGAACTCTCAGATACTTTCCTAAGCTCTGCGTCATCTTACTTATTTTAAAAGCCTAAGTCCAGTTTGTTCGGATACACCGTTGGGGTAGGTGGACAAACTTTTTAGGCTACATATTATTTTGCCTGGAGCCAGATTCAGTCTTTCCTCTGTTAGCTGGTGACTCTTACCATCAGGAAGGGCTTATTAATGTTGAGTACCCACAGAACAAATGGAAATTAGCAACATTGTTATGATTGGCATAGTATCATCACAGATCATTATTATAGCACATAAATTGTAAAGACCTCTCTTACATCAAACTCTCTTTGATTTAATGTCAGCTAGACCTTTCTCACTGACGTTGGCGTTGCTGTATTTGGGAATCGAGCTATAACACATGCACGGACCTGTTGAAGTACCTCACACGTTTCTGTAGCCTGGGATCAGAATTTGTGCTCGGGCTAAATTCAAGAGACCATACCAGGAGCCAACATCTATTCAGCCCTAGCCAAGCTTGCAAAGGGGTTTGATGTTTTGGGTAATCTAGGGTCTAATGGAAGGTGTGGGCAGGACCCCCCCCCCTCATCTGCCCATATTTAGCAAATCGTCTGGCTTGAAACAGGATCCCCAGCGCTCCATTAAGAAATGAGCATCAGAGAATAGAATCCAAATCATGGGCCCCAGACTGGCTTTAGAGACAGCATAAGGTAATGGGAATTTACCTTCCGAGATGGAATGACAGGGAGAATGCGAGTCAGAAAGTGAGGTGAAGGTGGGCATACCAGCAGAGAAAATGTGCATTTTGAAATGCTGCGTGTGCGGAGAAAACCCTCACTGGAGCACAGTAGTCTCACTTGAAAACCTTGTTGAATATACAAAGTAAAGGAGATTTAGTTCTGTACTTCAGAGTAGGCCAATTAAACCTCAATTGTCCGAGTGCTAATTATTAGAAATACTTGTCCGCCATTTTTAAACAAAAATGAATCCAGATTGATTACCAAGAAAGGCATGTCCACTTTTGCCTCTCTTTGTGTGTAGTTGGGTAAAGCCTTATTTGAGAGTTGTATTTTTCCTCATGAGTAAAAAGGAGTCAATGTTAGGACCAAATGCATTGCTAGTGTTCCAAACAGTTAATTACTTCCAGTAGCCGAAATTGTATTTATATGCTAGATTAGTAAATCTACTAAGCTCTTTGAAGTATACTTAATAGGCTTATATTGATAAATAATTGATAGGAAGGGAGATAAAATACAAGTGAAAGTGGCAATAAGTAGGGACAGGGAAGTTAAAGTCATTATAAAAGAAACCTCCACTTGCTGTATTCTAGCCATCCACCTGAAAGTTGAATGATGAGCATTTCTCAGAAGTGAGGATTTTGAGAATATCCTGTTTTTCAGAATTTCCATGATGTGGCATGCATTTCTTTTATACATCCAGAATAAGGCAGGATTCTAGACTATAATTTTTTTTTAAAGATTTTATTTATTTATTTGACAGAGATAGAGACAGCCAGCGAGAGAGGGAACACAAGCAGGGGGAGTGGGAGAGGAAGAAGCAGGCTCCCAGCAGAGGAGCCTGATGTGGGGCTCGATCCCAGAACGCCGGGATCACGCCCTGAGCCGAAGGCAGACGCTTAACCGCTGTGCCACCCAGGCGCCCCTCTAGACTATAATTTTAATCAGCCTTTTCGAGTCTGCCTTTTGGAAATAAGTTTATGACTGGAAAATTAGAAATCCTGAGTATGGCATCTTTAAAGTATGGGTTCCCAGCCATCTATATCTAGACCGTGATCTTCATCTTTGTATCTGCTGTGTCTAGTGAAGAGCATAGTACAAATCATAGGTGCTCAATAAATACTTGTAGACCACATGAATGATTGGAAGTAGAAATGTATTAGCAACGTAAAATTTCTATAAAGCCAATATTTAAGTAGTTGATTCACTTTTACTAATATATTAAGGTTTCTAAAAAAGCAGCTCCTTTTTCAGGTCAAAAATCCATTTGTTGTCTATAGGTAAGTGACAAAGGACTGGTTTAATTCATGCGGCTGTACTATAATTTCCCGAAAGAAGTAGACTAGCCAAATCTTTCCAAGAGGTAAGTGTTCCATGCTCGTTTACAAGGCTATTCTAAGAAGTTTATAGATGAATTAAATATATCGCATATACATAAATGCGTTTATTTACTTTACAGATCTGTGGCATTTAGGTTTCAAAAATAAAGTTTTTCTTTGGTGTTTGGTGTTTCTTACCTATAACATGAAGCTTCATAAATGTACATTTAAAAGGACATAATCCAAAGTGGATATTCAGCCATGGAAATTTTATTGGAGTAGGATAAAGGGCCTCCTGAGAGGGCTCTTAATTTCTGTATGCACTGGGGCAAGCTTTTAAAGTCAGCTGAGAACACTCAACTAGTTGGCTCCCTAGCCATCGGGAGTTCTTTCAGCTAGAGGCTCAACTAGGAAAGAAGGTGAAAAAGAAAGGGGTGATGTTCATTTGGAAATACTATCAGAACTGTGTTTGCATACTTTCTTCCTCAATTGCGGCTCTGCTCCCTCTCTCCCACACTGCATTCTGGTACTTGTGGTATGTATCAGCATCCTGGGATACCCCATTGCTCTTTGTCCAATTTTGGTTTGGATGATTGAAGCTGAGGGAAACGTGGGGAAGAGAGGAAGGGTTAGAGCAACAGATACAAGGAGGACATTCAAAGCCCTTACTCTGGTATGTATCAGAAAGTTCACTGACGCATAACAGCCTGAAGGATTGAAAAACATTTGAATTGGGAAGCTCGCATGTGCATAGAAAATACGGAGATATGCCCCCAAGTGCATCTGGGTCCCAGAAATACTCTATCTGTACTTCTTCTTGCTTCGTATCCACGTTTTTTTGAAGTACATAGCTTACTCATAGCCTCTGCCAGACCCTACAACTGTTGAATGCAGAAGCCATATTTGATTCAGCATGATAGCCTCTAGAGGGGTGAGTAGAGTGCCTTGTACAGAGTTATTAATAAAGGTTGGAGCGAAGGGAAGAATAAACACCTAAAGACACAGTCTACAGCACTTGACCACTGTTGAATGAGATCCGAGGATGGCATATACCTAGAGAAGGACTGAGTCTCTGGATGCATCATTGTCTAAGTTGATCTGCAGTAGGGATTGAGGATGGGGTGGTGGAGGTGAAGCCCATTTATTTGTTCTTTGTGGCCCTGGGAGCCTTGTTTCCCCTCTTTCAAAACTGAAGTCTGGGGAGGAAGTGACAAGGAGAGAGAAATTTTTACCTGCAGGTTTCTCTAAGATCTATTTATTTATTTGGCGGGGGGGGAGAGAATCTTAAGCAGACTCCACGCTGAGCGCAGAGCCCCATGTGGGGCTTGACACGGGGCTCGAACCCATGACCCCGAGATCAGGACCTGAGCCGAAACCAAGAGTCGGATGCTTACCTGACGGCACCACCCAGGCACCCCCCTCAGCCCTCTCTAAATGTGGTGCCTGAGGGGCGCCTGGCTGGCTCAGTTGGTAGAACATGTGACTCTTGGTCTTGGGGTTGTGAGTCCAAGCCCCAAGTTGGGCATAGAGCCTACTTTAAAAAAATATGGTGTTTGGATAGGTTTTATATGTATTTATATTTATATACACACACGTGTGTGTATATTCATAGTTTATATATGTATAATATTTGTTATTTCTATTATTTTGATAGGAACAATTTATAATTATGTTATTTAAACTGTTTGAAAGTTGTTAATTATTACTCTTAGTAGTGAGTGTTCTTTCACAACCCTACCTTACATTTGTGTCGTGAAAGCCTTGCTTTCACATATCTTATGTACAGACAATGCCACCACTCATAAAGTGTCCATAGCTTCGGAGTTCTGCTGACCTGCCTGGTTCTAACACACACAGCCACATTTGTACACTCATACATACACCCATATAATAACCCTACATCTGTACATCCTTAATAAACTAGGGGAAAAAAAGCCTAACTTACCCTGGGAAGAGATAGGGGTATAGCTTCTCCGAGCTCGAGTCAACCATTTTCAGTTGGTTTGGCCCCAAATTGTTGCAAAGTGAATTGTCCCTGATATCATAGAGCTCATTTATTAAGTTGCATCATTTTCCTAAGTACAGAGATGTGACCCTCATTTAAAGCAGTGATGGTCAACCCATACTGTGAATTTGGCTCATTTTGGAGAATGACTTCTAGCACGGGCTGCATTGCAATGTTGAGCTCCATAGCAATGAGAATGTGACCCAAGAGGCCGTTTCCAAGTTCGCTTTCATGGAGTGATTGTACTGGGGACCACATTTAGTTGTTTCCGAAAACAGATGGAGATTCTCAGGAAAGAAACCTACTAATAATGAACTCTATATGCCATCGCTGCATAAATATTGAAAAGTTTTTCATTCATTCTCTCCTTCAGCCAACATTCATTGAGCCCTGATTCTATGCCAGGTACTGAGCTAGGAGCTGATGAATAAGATACAATCACCGCCCAGGGAGGAAGCCGTGGAGCCGGGCACCATGTAGGGATCTGGGGGTGGTTGAGCTATGGACGAGGGGTGCCTAGCTGCCTGAAGTGGGCTGTCACATAAGGTATATGCAAAGGCACGTAGAGACAAAATGACACGTTTTTTGGACTGGACTGGTTTGGATTGGTTGGAGGACAGCTGTGGGGGGTAAAGTAAGGGAAAGATGAACTAGAAAAGTAAGCAGGAAATGCTGAGGAGTTTCCTTGGGCTGTATCCAAGAATGATGAAGAGCCATGAAAACATTTGAAGCAGAGAAAACGGTATTCAGTATGGAGAATGACTGGCCGGGAGTCTTAGTAATACAGGTGCAAAAAAAAAGCAGGGCAGTAAGTAGGCGAGTAAAAGATCAAGCTGAGACACTAGAGGAAGTGGATCCGGTATGACTTGCTGACTGGATACGAGAACAGGAGGGAGAGTCTAGAACTTCTTGTTTTTCTGGGTGGTGGGACTATGGCACATAATAGGTGCTCAGTAAATATCTGTTGACTGAATGAGTGAAATATAGAGGGAACGTATATTTTTAAGTAAACTCTACCCCTGACATGGGGGCTCGAGCTCACGATCCCGAGGTCAAGAGTCACATGCTCTATCAACTGAGCCAGCCAGGTGCCCCAGGAAGGACATATTTTTAAGGGGTGAAATAATGAGTTTGATTTTGAAGGGGTTGAGTTTGAGGGGTTCTTTGATCCGTGAGGTGGAAATGTCTGCTAGGTAGTCGAGGTCGTGTTTCAGATGGTAGAAGAGAGAAAAATCAGGGCTGGTGATACATACTCGGACATTAACAACATATAGATGGGAACTGAAAGTCTGGGAATAGATGAGATCACTCTGGGAAGTAGTGTATACACTCTTCTGGAGTTCGGAAGAAGCGTAGTTGGGACTCATCAGCATATAGGCTCAAGTTGGAAGTCATGGGTGTGGATGATATTTTCCAGGCTTTTGCATGTGACACATCTTAAAATGCATTTTGCCAACATCTGGTGATTTAAAAAAAACTGCCAAAGACTTCAAGAATTCTCTTGATTAGGAGAAAATATGAGTAGATGTTGTCATGGTCCAAGATTTTGCAAATAAGATAATGCACTACCAAACACACACACACACACACACACACACACACACACACACACACATATACACAAGGGTGGGGAGGGGGATGTAGAGAAGTACATTTGAAGCAAGGGATTGGATTTCTTTCATTTCTGATAGCAGTAATTAATAATTTTGCATGCTATTTAAACTGTTTGGAAGTTGCTAATTGTTACTCTTAGCTGTGGGTGGTCTTTCACAACCCTACCTTACATTTGTGTCGTGCAAGCCTTGCTTTCACATATCTTATGTACAGACAATACCACCACTCATAAAGTGTCCGAAGCTTCGGAGTTCTGCTGACCTGCCTGGTTCCAACAGAGAGGCCTCTCGGCCACCCTCAGCCCCCACTGGGGAGCAGCCTCCCACTCTGGAGAATGAAAGCTGTAGTCCGGAGTGGCATAGAGACTGGGCCCTGCTGGCTGCTCTCTGAAACATGTGGTTCCAAGCGAGTACTAGGCATACTTGTGTAATTGGGCTGATCTTTTCTGAAGTGTCTATAGAGATGTAATGTGTTTTGTTGTTGTTGGGGGGGGGGGAGAGGGTGATAGAATTTTCTGTTTCTCTGGCATGAAGAGTTTCTTTAATTTCCTTATTGTTCAAGAGGTTGCCTTCATCCAGGCTTCTACTTTCATTCAATGTAAACTTGAAACCCCTTGTTCTCCAGTAGATTTTTTCGAGACCACTTTCAGGTTAATGGAATAGTATGGAAGGGCTCCCGAGGCAAGAGCACAGAAACTACCATTTACTGAGTGCCTACTATGTGCCAGTTGCTTTATATTTAATCTCCTTTAATCTACACGGCAATCCTGGAAGGGAGGTGATGTCACCTCGGTTTTACAGATGAAGAGACAGAGGCCCAGAAAGGCTTATTTTCCCCGAGGCTGTGTAATATGCAGAGCCAGGATTTGCATCCAGGTTTGTCTCACTCAATAGCTCAGGCTCTTCCCAGTATGCCCACTGGATTCTGAGGGGAAGGAAGATGGGCTGGATAGAAAACATTTGACTTAACTTCCCACACTCCTTTGACTTGGTGACATTTTTCACTCCGGGCCTCTCTCCTCTAAGGCCCTCCTCCCTCCCACCCTCTCTTAGACGCAAGTGCTCCAGTCGTGTTTGTCCTTTTGCCCCTTCTGTTCTCTCTCTGCTCATTCCCACACCCATTCCCATGACTTCATTATCTTCGCTGTTCGAATCACTCCCGTCTCCCTTTCCAGCCTGACCTCTTCCTTGCTGTCCCGTTCAGGATCTGCCAGTCGCCCTGCCAAACATCTCCATCCAGAAGTCCTATCAGGGCTTCCCTTTCCGCAGAGCCAAAAACCAGCCCATCATTTTCTCCTCCCGCCTGCGCAAACCTGCCCCCCTCCAGCATTCTGCATCTGTGGCCATAGCAACTCGGGTGCCCAGACCTGAAACCAGGCAATGATCTTGGATTTCTCTTTGTCCACATCTCATCCCCCCCAAATTAAATGGCTAAGTCCTGTCAGTCTGCCTCCATCATGTCTTTCACGCTTACCTCCTTGGCCTGTGCGCCCTCTGTTTAAGCACAGCAGACCTCAAACTCCTTAACTGAAAGGACCCTGTAGTTGTTGGCCTCCGAGCCTTTCCTGCTGGGCCACCTGACACTCTGCCTTCCATCAGTGCCTGCTCTAGTCCTAGCCACCCTTCAAGGTGGCCGTGCGATGCCATCTGCTGCACGAACCATATCACGGTTCCCCATGCCTAGTTCCCTTTGAACAAGACCCCCAGTTGATTTGTATGCACGTTGAAGCTTGAGAAGGGCTGCTTCCAAGTGTAAGTTCCTTGAGGACAAGGACCTTGCAGGACTCGGGAGGGTCTTGCACATAATAGATCCATGTTCTTTTGATTTCTTGCATTTGTGCTGTGCTTGGCTGTTCATTCATTCATGTGGCCCAGCAAGAAATGTATGGGGAGGGGGAGGATGGGGGAGGAGAAAGAGATTCAGAGAGTTGGGGGGAGAAGGAGGGAAGGGGGAGTAGAATGAAGGGGCTGGAATTAGCCCATAAGGTCACTAATAACTTTGTGACTAGTTTGGAAAACAATCTTTGCTCTCCCAGATAGTTAGAGCCTCTTGTCTACGCCTTGGCTTAATTTAATGTGGCCAGAGGCAAGTATCTTCGGAGACCATTTTGTTCTTACCCTAGGGACTTCATGGTTTCCCACTTTTTTTTTTTTACTGGCCCTCTGGGGTGTACCTTCTCTGGCCATCCCCAGAAGTCAGAGTGGAACTTTAGAAGCTATTCAGAGGGCCATGGAAGAACTGTGCTCAGTGTTTCAAATAGTCCCTTCTGTTTTCAGAAACCGATTTTCTGCTTTGTTTTCAAACTTCAAAGTTTATTTCTGAAATAAAGGTTTATTTTCCCCTGTGGAATTCTGAAGGTTTTATACAAGTGTTAATTTCTAAAACCTAAGTCATTTCTTGCCTTTGAAACTTCAGTGCTGTGGGTCAATTTAATAACGTTGCCTGAAGGTTCTTTTGGCCTTCAAAAGCTGTCAGATTGCCTTTTCTTTGTTCTTTGGGGGAGTAAAGTTGCCTCATTCACAAAGCTTGAAGGAGTTGGAACCGGCATTTAGTCAGTCATTCAGGCTTTCTCCGCCCCTCTGCAATATCCAGTTTTATTTTCAAGCTAGGTCCTAGTGGCAATGAGATGTATCGCCGACTAACAATTCTGGGTAAAATTCTCCAAAAGCTCATCGCCATTTATTTCATAGAGCGATAAGAAGTAGCCCGAGTTACTAGGACACCCGTAGCTAAGGGAGCAGCGGGTGTTCTGAGCACACCCATCGCTGCCCTCCTGGGGCTCAGAAAATCTCCGAAGCTACCAAGCCCCCCCATTCATCATCCGCTGGACTGCTCCCCACAGCTTCCCTTTTTTCGCCTTCCTCCTTTCTACCCTCACGCTCTCTCTCAACTGGTTATAATTTAGAACAGAAGGTGTTTTATGATTTGTTATATTTATTGGATGGTTTTGTGTTTCTTGTTCTCTAAAAAAATTGGAGGAGTGGAATGTTTTATATTTTCCTCTGTATTTTAGTTTTTAAGTTGTGTTTCCTTTTCCTCTAGCTCCTGATTTCCTTTTTTCCTCTCTCTTCGCCCATCTTCCTCTGCCTCCTCCACATCCGCTTGCCCTCAGTGATTCTGGAGAGAAAACACCCTTTCCACTTCTGCCCGCGTATTTGGTTGGGGTACCTGGTTACTTCTCCCGGGGATATTTCGAAATTCGACTCCTTAGTTAGTTTGGAAATGCAGAGTTCTAAAATATGCACCGATGAATTTACATTCCACTTTCTAAGAACTCCGAGTATTTAAAAGGGTTTCTGTACAGATAGCAGCAGGCTAAATATATCCGACTGGAGTATCTCAGATCATCGCTATGTAGTTTACATTCTCTCTCACTTTGTCATAATTCTCAATGAATGCAAATTGCATCTTTGTTCTTAGAAATCTCTTGTCTTCCACCGAATTGCTTTTCCTTTTTCTGAAGATCAGGGAGCCCCTTTGAAACACTGCTAATGTGGGGTGGAATTGACACCTAGCTCACAGGCTAACCAAATGTAGCTTGCTTTTCCCTGATGAAGTGATCACATTTCAGGACATTGTGTCCCTTGCAGGATTTTATTGTCCTAGTTTCAAATTTGACTTCGGGTTAAAGAGCGTCTTCCAGTTGGACTATTCCTTGGCATTTTTTCCCTTGTCTTTACACTTATGGGGATCTTTTGTTTGTCCTGTGTCTATTATCTCTTCCAAGCTTGGCCAAGGCTGTTAGGTTATGCACCTATGTATAAATATTTAACAAGATAAGTTAGACAAAACGTGCTCGGAGATACTTCAGCCCTTCCACCCCCACCCTTGCCTCCGCCCCCGCTCAGTTTTTGTGTAGAGTCACAGATGGTTGCTTTATCTCAGATGTTTAGATTTGGGGGACATTCCTTTGCACTTTGCTTGATGGACACAATGAAATGGAAGCATTTGAGTCAATCTGGACTACCAAAATGGTAGCACCAAGTAACAGATAACATTAGGCTCCTCCTCCTATTTTTTTCCCCAACTGGTTGTCCAAACTCCCCTAAGCCAGAGAGTTTTAGGTATGAGATTGTGTGTTTTTAAAGAAAATATTTTGGATAAAGACTAATGTTCTCAAGTCAGGAATAACAATTAGTACCATTCATTAATCAGGGGCATGTTTTGACTTTGAGTCCTGGCTAGGAAATATAAACTGTGAAAGTCACACATATATATGAACCTCAGGCAAATTTATGACTTGTCAGCCTTTTAAGGTTAAATTCTTAACCCCAAATCGGGGCTGGCTTTATATGTGGAGTCCGGCACATTCCTCTGGGCCACCGAACACCCCCCTCCCCAGCCCCAGCCCTTTGCTTAACAGCAGCTAATGGCCTAATGAGCAAGAAGGATTTCTGCCTCTTATCAGCTGCCTAAACAGCAACAGGAAGGCTGATATACAGAGTACGGGTCAAAACCCGAGTTCTCGAACCAGAAACCTACAGGGCGCAGTTTAAAACTCTGGCTCTGTGGTATCTCTGTAGTTATCAATACCTATCAGAGAAGGAGCTGGACACTTGAGTTCAAACAAATAGCGATAGTTGTCAAAAGTATGAACAGTCTAATTAATTTGGCTAATAGTTCGCTCCCTCTTTGTTTAGTTCTTCTATATATAGCCTCCATATAGGCTTTAATGAGCTTTTAGTTTGCGCCTGGAGGCTGTTATGGTCATGCGGGGGTGTTTGATTGTCAGATGGTGACGATGGAGGCAAGGATATTTATGTTTTGGCCCGGAGTTTGGAAGGGGCTGCCAAATAAACATAAATAGATATCTACTACTACTTTTATTTCTTTGTAAACCGAGTTTTGGAATAAATATGCACTCCACTTGCCACGGAGTCAGAGAGAGCTTTGCGCCTCCTCCTATCGTACTCAGACATTTTTGAGAACGGGTCCTTCCTTGCCTATTTGTTAGAACCACTTGGATTCCAGACTCAGGCTCACATAGAATAAATATTTTAGGGTATTCAGGGCCCATTCTAGTGAAAGCCCCTTGACTTTCATCTTCTGCATTTGCATTTTTTCAGAGACAATAATGAAAACATTTTTTTTCAGATTCTGTCCCGTTATTGAAAATCTTATTTACATAAACAGGCATTGTTGTGGCTTAGGGAAGAATGTGGGGTCCCATTCTTTAGCTCCTTGTATATCTTTGCGAAGGCTTCTCTAAATAGAAGTAATGACGCTTTAGTCTAAGCAGCTTTTCTCATTTAGGTAAGCAGGGTGGTTTGAAATTTCAGTTTACTAGATAATTGAGTCTCTTCTTAATTATTTCAGGCATGCAGGTTGCTCTCTTGATAGTAAAGACCCTAAAAATCTAGTAATCTCCTCAGGCATCCGTTTGGTAATAAAATCCTGTGCATTTTCAGGGGTTAATTTTCATGACAATTGTGCATCCCCTCCCCACCCCCACCCTAAAAGAAATCCTGCTATCTTTTAGGGCCTTGGTCTCCTCACGTCCGCAAAAGCACACTTAGAAATATATGTCACGGTGTTGCTGGAATTACTGGATCTGGAGGAAATTTAAATGTATTCAGATTCATGCTCATTACACAACTTTCATTTAGAGTTTTTAATAGCCTTGTCATATTTCTCAGAAAATCATCTGCCTGACTTTGCCAGACTTGGTGTTCTGCCCTGAATGAAAAACTGAAGATCAGCAAAACTGCAGCCTAACTATCCCCTATTTGATCTCTTTAATCAAAAAAGAAAAAAGGAAAGAAAGGAAAAAGAAAAAAAAGAGAAAAATCTCAGAGGTCATCTGGGGCAGAGTGAGGTGGGAAAAACCAAAAAAAAAAAAAAAAAAAAAAGAAAGAAAGAAAAAAAAGAAAAAAAAAAGAGCCCAGGCGGCCTTCACATCTGCTAGTCATTCCCACTGGTGTGACTTCAATTCAGCCAGTTTTTATTGAGCACCTGTGGTGGGGGCGGTGCTAATAATCATTAACATTTATTGAGCCAGGCACTGTGCTAAGCCCTTTATGGGCAACATCCCATTTAATCCCCACCACAGCACTACCAGGTGGGTAACATTATTTTCCCCATTTTACAGATGAGGAAACTGAGGCTTAGAGAGGTTTAGTGACTTGGCCACGGTCAAATATTTTTCTGAAATGAATCACACTCAGTCTGGTTCCAGAGCCGTCTTCCTAGTCACTACTCTTGTGAAGAGCTCAGCATTTCTGGGAATTACTCCTGAAACCAGTTCGGAGAACCCAGACTGTGTGAGGTACTGGGGATTCGAAGTCAAACACTCCACTCGCTCTGCTTTTGGTGGGGGAGGCAGACAGGTAGACAGATGAGGACCTGGCAAGGAGGGGTCTCCCGATCTGTGGAGGGGAAGAAAGGGTGCGGGGGGGGGGGGGGGGAACCGTGGCTTGAATCTGTGGGAATGCTGTTTCCTGAGTGAGTTCAGCAGCCTGGGGTCATGGGTATTCGATTTTCCTGTTCAGTGAAGGTCATCATCTAGGAGTTGAACTGCCTCAGTGATTACATCAACCTGTTTCCATCACGGCCCCAGCTGACTATATCATCAGGTACCTTGAACCCGGCACTGCTTAGACACACAGGGTCGGCACGGTTTGGGACCTACCTGGCTCCATAGTTCCCGTGTCACCATTTCTCTCTGATTGCACTTCCCCCTTAAAAAAAAAAAAAGTAAATGAGGCACATATTCCTGAAACAGACTGCTGCGGTCTTGAGAGTTTTCTGAAGGCAGATCATATAAGACTGGCTGCCCACAGGGAGACCCCAGATCCAGGTTTGGTTCGTGTAGCTCCTGGCATTGCCTCTTGGAGCCCACACTGGGCTCTGGGGAGCTCTGAATCCGCATCACCCACGACTTGACAGAAGAATGAAGTGACTAGTAACAATTATTGAATTTTTCAGTGAGATCATGGGAATGGAAGAGAAATCCCCAAATCACTTGTTTGGGTAATTTATTTTGGTTTTTCATAGCTCCCGAAGAAAGCAAGGAGGAAAACAGTCACCAGTGGGCATCAATGAAAAGTCTTTCAGGTGTTGCATTAATAACTTAGATTTTCCTCGATTTGGGGAGACGTTTGGTGCAGGGTAGAGTGGACTCACCAACGTGTGTGTATGTGTATGTGAAAGAGAGAGAGAGACAGACAATATCCTTTAGCTTTCAGTCTCAGCTTACCAAGAACTCCTTGTGTCTCCAAGCTTCCTAAAGTTGCCAACACCCCTCCCGTGCGCTTTCTCCTTCATTAAATCTCTTCCACAGAAAGGGGTTGCCACCAAGTCTAGACTTCGGCGACATGCAGGAGGAGGGCCAATTAGTGGGGATTTTGATTCCCATTACATGAGGGTGGGGTGCGGGGAAGAGGAGGAAAATCTGTCCTTCCCAGTCCTTCAGATTCTCAAGTTCTAACACAACAGTTATGTTGGAGATGTCTAAAATGACCGGGGCATTTACACAGCTATTCCCCAAGATGGCATGAATGCCACAGCGCTAGAGCCTGTCAGTGTAGACGCTCAGATCAGCGGGAGGGTAGGAAAAGGGAGAAGATCAATAACGTGACTTCTCACTCAGGGATCAAGAGTGAGCGTTTGATTTTCTTGCGGTTGCATTTTGCTCGGGTGCCGTGCGCGTGTTGTACTAACAAGGCAGCGGACTCCCTTTTCCACAGGTTCCTGTCGTCGAGAAAGAGGAAAGATAAAATAGAGGGCACGGATTATTTACAGCGGCCGAGAATGTCATTACAAGGTGCAATGGCTTGAAACTGAAATTTAGGTTAGCCATTAGAGCTGGGAGAAGCATCTTCACAGTAAGGGCAATGGCGCGTCGGAGAGATGTGCTTGGGAGCTGGGTAAGGAGTATCTCCACAAGTGTCCCAGTCTAGCAGGGAGACTCCACCGAGACTCACGGTTGGGCTGGAGGCCCAGGTGGGTAGGCATCTCCCACTGTTGCCTGACTCTGTTTGTGACTCCTTGCTAGTAGCTTGAAAACGTTGCTTCACGAATCCGAAATATGCCTAGTTTGTGAAGCATAAGAAAAGAAGTGCAGTTGAGCAGTGAGAACGAGGCATTGGGATTGGTCTGAGGACGACTTTTTTAAAGATTTTATTGATGTGTGAGAGAGAGCGAGCACACAGAGCGGGGAAGGGCAGAGGGAGAAGGAGAGAGAGAATCCCAAGCAAGCTCCACGCCCCAGCGCAGAGCCCAATGTGGGGCTCGATTTCACGACCCTGAGAGCATGACCTGAGCCAAAATCAAGAGTTGGACGCTTAACCAACTGAGCCACGGTCTGAGCACTCTCTTAACAGACTTTCTGAAATACGGGCCAAGGACTGAGGCAGTATTAGGATTTTTCGCTTCTTTAAGGCTTCCTCCTTCTTATAACATGGGGCTGTTGTTGTTCAAGTTACATTTGGGCTGTGTCAGTAGGACTTTCTTAGGGCTGACCCTAGATAAAATTCAGTTTGGGTCTCTTTTATCTTTTTAAAAATCTTTCCTTCCTTTTTGACGTTTCCCCTCGTCCCCATCCAGGTGTTTTGGGTTGCCTGCCCACTCCCTTCTTTCCCGTGCTGGACGAAAATCCCAAGTAAACCTTTTAGCCTTGAGGTGATAAGGATATTACTCAAGGGGTGTTGCACTTTAGGACAAACCCTGAGGAAATTGCCTAACCAGAGTACTAACTCGGCCATGATGAAACATTCCCATACTGCTAGGCAGATAGTTGTAGGTGGGGTAGAGGGAGGGAGTGGGGGTATTAGCTTCCTACAGCTACCATACCAAATTGCCTCAAATTTGGTGGCTTTAAACAACTGAATTTATTCTCTCACAGTTCGGGAGGCCAGAGGTTCAAAATCAAGGTGTCAGCAGGGCCACATTTCCTCCACGGTCTCTAGGGGAGGATCCCTCCTCGCCTCTTCCGGCTTCTGGTGGCTCCAGGCCTTCCTTGTCTCATGGGCTGTGTTCCTCCAGCGCCTGCCTCTGTCTTCACACGGCCTCCTCTTCTCCGTGTCTCTCCTCCGTGTGTCTCTTGTAAGGACACTTGTCATCGAATTTTGGGCCCACCTGATTAATCCAGGACGAGTATTCGTTCATTCATCCAACAAGCATTTGTGGAGTATGTCCTATATACCCGTCACTATGCCATGTCAGGGAATATAAGGATGGCCAAGATATAGTTCCTGCCTCCAGAAATGTACAGTTTAATAGTAGGAATAAAAAAAGTGTACCAATAGCTAGAACGCCTAGATTGCAAAATGCAATATTAGAGGTACGAACTGTGCTGTGAGTTCTAAGTTGACGGCTCTTGGGGATTATTTGGTGGGGAGGGTAGCTGGGGTAGAGGCGGCAAATGTGATGAAAGAGACACTTCATGGATGAGAAGGTTTGAAGAGCTGAAGCTGGGGAGGGGCACTCCAGGGCCAGGAATAGCATGAGCAAAGCCGGGAGGCCGGAAATGGAGCCATGTGTTTGGGACACATGAAATAAGTTTAATTAATCCTCAGCACCATGTCAAGAGGTAAGTGATCTTGTCTCCATTTTACAGATAAGGAAACCAAGGCTCAGAGAGGCAGTAATTTGCCTTTGATCACACCACTGTTAAGTGGGGTTCACACCCCACTGGTCTATCTGGTTTCCCAGGTCCTCCCTTTGCCACTGTGTACCATCCCATCAGGAAGCTCCCTGCCGTTAGTTGGCCTCTGGAGACAAAGGGCTATGTAGAAGAGAATGTGGTTATTACACAGAGTGAAGCTCTGTAAGCCTGAGTCGTTGGCCTTGGCCCCATATCCATGTTCGTGTATAGCCAAGTGCTATTGACAAAGCCTAACCCTAGAAAAGCAGAAGAAAATCCTTTGCTATTTTCCGTGTCCTCTCAGTGCCCAGTCTAGAATGAGCTCAGTGACTATCGAATGACCTACAGTTGGGGAACTTAGACCCTCAGCTCTGAAATGACCTTAGCCAAGCCTGGAGTTGAGAAGCTACTTGGGTAAGCCACACAGCTGTTTTGGTAGCAGAGCAGGTAAGAACACTTTAGTCTTGGTAGGGAAGGGCTCTTCCTCTGCCCCCGGTGTGATTTCATACACAGGGGAAAGGGCCTAGCGCTGAGATTGAGCCTAGGGTGTTGAAATTCTCAGCTACACTGCAGGTCTGCATATTTGAAGATTGTATCTGAAAAATAAAAATTATACATCTCCTGAAAGATGGGATCTCCGCTACTTATCTGAGTAGAATAACAATTAGTGAAAGAGTGACTCAGGGAGACAGGGAAATTGCCTTAGTTTAGTCCCTCTGGCAAAATTCTAAACTAAAAGATTTTTTTTATCCCATCTGGCATTGTTCTCCAACCCAGTTTTGTTTTTATTAGGACTTTTCCCTGTGTCTAAAGAGTGTGTGTGTGTGTGTGTGTGTGTGTGTGAGAGAGAGAGAGAGAGAGAGAGAGAGAGATTGGGAGAGAAAGAGGGAGAGAGAAAGGGAGAGAAAGAGAGGGAGAGAGATCTTTATGTTGGGCTCTGCAGACTGTTCCTTCATTTCCCCTGGAACACCACTCTTCTAAAAATTGCAGTAGTAGCATCAGTTAATCTGATCTAGTTCCTTTAAAACGGAACTCTCTTGAAGTTCTGACATTGGTTCCAAGTCAAAGGGGAGGGCATCAAGCCCAAACCTCAGCGGGCCCCTTGAGATACCAAGATGAGTCAGTCAGGGGTCTGTGCGTCAAGGAACTTAAATCTGGTGGCGATAAGCCATGCAGATGTAACCATGATGCAAGTTAGAGTGAGAAGTGTCTTGGTAAAGGGTGCAGAGTGCTGTGGGAATCCCAAGGACAGAAAGCTTGTGGAGTACATCTCTTTCTGCTCCCATGAACGCTCACTCCTGTTAGAATCCAGTCCAAAGATAAGTAGGAGTCCATCATACCTCAGTAAAGCTGGGAAAAAAATTGTAAAGATAACAAACAAACAAAAAAGAACCAAAGATATGTGAAATCATCTTGCTGCAGGACTCCCAGAGCTCCTCTGCATCTGGCCCTGGCCACTCTCCACAGCTCGCGTTTCCCTGTAGCCTTACCAGGTTTCCTGGCAGTGCCTGGCTGGGCCACCCATGTTCACACCCCTGTGCCCTTGCTCTCCTTTTTCTTCTTTTTTCCTTTTTCTTTTTCTTTTCCTTTTCCTTTCCTTTCTTTTCCTTTCCCCTTCCTTCCTTCCTTCTTTCCTTCCTTCCTTCCTTCCTTCCTTCCTTCCTTCCTTCCTTCCTTCCAGAGAGCACAAGGTGGGGGTGGTGTGCGTGGAGGGGCAGAGGGAGAGAGAATCCTAAGCAGACTCGACTCCCTGCTGAGTGTGGAGCCTGACGTGGGGTTCCATCTCACCACCTTGAGATCATGACTTGAGCCAAAATCAAGAGTCAGACGCTTAACTGACTGTGCCACCCAGGCACCCCCTTGCTCCATTTTCTTGAAGGGTTTTTAAGAAGGAGAATGATGTGATCAGCTATGTCCTTTAGCAGTATCTCTCTGGGGGCTCCGGTGGAGGAGAGCCTAGTAGAGGCAGGAAGACGAGTGTGGAGGCTCTTCTAGCTGTCCAAGTGAAAAGAGGCGGGGTGTGGCGGGACATTTACAATAGAACCAGTGGGATTTAGCAGCATTTCACTACAGGGGATGAGAGTGAGTAAGGTGTCTAGAATGACCTAGAGGTTTCTAGTTAGTTTGGAAGTCCATTTCCTGGACAGGGTCTGTGTCCTGTTCTTTATCGTACTCCTCGGGTTGGGTATAGGCCCTGGCATTCAGTAAATGCCAAAGTAGGCATTCAGTAAATGTTGGATGAATGACTCGTTCACCACTTTGGCAGGCTGAGTGTAATCAGTGAATTTGTATTCCCAGAGCACATGTTGACTGCTGGTTGGGAATGGGGTCCAGAAAGAACCTGTTTGTGGGAGAGCGTAGCGGTCTAGGGATTCAACCTTTCCCGGGCATGAAATGATACGCGGCTAATTGATGGTTGGCAGTAGAGATAAAGGTAATTCATTCTTTAATTCTCAGGCTTAGAGAATGGCTTATCTGCAGGTTGCTTTAAACTCCCAGTACTCCGGTGTGGTAGCGACATTTTGGCCTGCCTTTCCAGAGGCAGAGTCTGTGGCGGCTCCAGGCATGATCTTTGATTTAAAGTCTGAGCTCGTGATACCCAGGTGCGCCCTCCGCAAGGTCGTGGTCTTTCAGGCTAAATAACAGAAGGGTAACCTTCAGCTGGGTTCCCTAAGATGATTTCGTCCACCAGCAATCATCACTTTCCCCACCGGTTTCCAATGCAGTCATTTCTTTCATCTGTATTCCTATCTTGATTAGTGAGAAATTAATGAGCGTGTAAGATTTGATTTAGCTAATGATTAATTAGGGGAAAAGGCACCGTTCTAATAGCAAGTCACTATTATATGCTAAGGAAATTAGTTAATATTTTTGGATGGCAAATTGACTTGTCCTCCGTTTAAAAAAATATCTTTTAAAAGTGTCTGATATGTTTTTTTGTTCATTAGTAGAGCAACCTGCGCTTAATCCTTTGGATAATTTTAATAGGCATCTATTACTTTCCCTACAAGTCACGAAGCAACCAATTTGGGATATCATTCATTCTTCTGCTTAATATTGCGTTAATGATGATATTATATCATTTTTTTTAAGCACAATCCACCTTTGTTAGCAAAAAAAAATCTGTTCATAAGGCAGGCCTTGGCAATGAAATGTGTCAAATCATCATCATATATCTATATAGATCTATATATCTTCATCATATATATATATATGGAAAAGATTTCAATTTTCATTGTTACTGAGCCCTGACGATTTCTCCTCTTCTGTTGCTTTTTGAACATGTTTTATTCTGCTCTTAGGAGAGTATAAGGAGCAAGGTCTACATTAATATTTCTTCTGTTCTTTATTGTGTTTTTTAATGGGATTTTTGACAATTTATAGTCATTAGTAAAATTGCAGTTGAGTAAAATAACCAATGTATAGAACACAATAAAGGTAATTAGAGAACCGGCAGGCTGCAAGTGACCTTGAGGGGTTATTTAGTCCATTCCCATTTCCAGGCTCTAAGACTCCTCCTCCTATGCAGCAGTCCTCCTCGCATTCTGCTTTTGCTCCAGAACCGGGAGCGGGCCTTTACTGCCTATGGCGCCAAGCCCGCCGGTTTCTGTCCGCGCTCAAGGCCCTTCAAATTCTGCTAGCTGCGCCCCAGATTGCAGCTTCTCTCCAGGCAGGTTAGCCTTGCCTTAGTACGCTGCTGCTGCCAAACCCCTCGTGCCCCTTAGCCTCTCCAAATCCTTCCCACCTAGCTCACGTCCCACCTCCCCTGGAAGCTTCGTTTGGCCCCTAGAGCCTCTGGTGAGCACTCATTTATCTAGCAAATGTTGTCCATAGGACATATTTTAAAAATGAACTTGGTTGTAAATTATCTCAAACAATAAAATACACCCATGTCGAGTGAAGGATTTAATGAGTTTTTTCAAATGTATACACCCATGTAACCCCTACCCCCGATGAAAATAGAGCCTCTTTCCATCACCTCAGAAAAGATACTGCATATTTTGTCACCTGACCCTATACCAACTTTTACTGGTCTCCAGCTAGTTTTGTGTGAAAATCTGGTCTCTTCGTGTGAGTTTTGTATTTATTTTAATGTTACTTAACACGTATTGTGCCAAGAAGGCTAAGAGCTTTACCCGCATCATCTCACTCAATCCTTGCAATGACTCCGTAAGGTAAGTGCTATTGATAATCCCCTTTTAGCGATAGGGACAGAAAGGCATGTGGAATTTAAATGACCTCCCTGGCTTGCACAGCTAGCCAGTGGTGGGGTAGGACTGCATTATAAGCAACTCGACCAGGGGGCCACACTGTGTTTGCTCTCTCCCACCCACTAGTGCCTGCCATGATGCTGATCTCCGGGCCACTAAAACTTGCTGATTTGGAATAAAATCCAATAGAGCAGATGTATTTAGACAGACCCACAGCACATTGTTCACTGTCCTCTCCCAATTAGGGACAAGGCTCAGGCCTGGAATGGGGTCTCCGAGTGAGCAAGTGAGCCTATGACTGCCAGCTCTTGAATGGAGCCAAAACAGAGCAAGGGCCCAAAGGATGGAGGTCAAGAAAGCAAGGCCACAGGCATCCAAGCCTAAGACCTCCCCTGACACAAGAGTGCATGTCAGGAAAGGGCCTTCTGTGGTCCACCTGTGGCTTAGCTTCTGGGAGGGGAAGCAACTGCTAAGGGTGTCCAACGTGGGTACACGTGGCAGGAATCCTCCAGGGGAAAGCTACCATAACCCAAATATCCCCTTTCAACTGTCAGACCCAGAACTGGAGCCAGTGTGCAAGGAAGAACATTGCCTCAAAATAACTAGAAATAAATTATTTTATGGTTCCTTCAAGTGAAACTTCTATTTGTGTATCTTCAAGATGTTTGGAAATTGGTTTTTGTGGTATTTAAAAATATTCTTCCAAGATCAAAGTTAAGCGCCCAGATGTAAAATTTTCAGGGTCATCTGTCTCCACTCCTTTGTTTTAGATCAGAGAGACCCAAAGTTTTCAACCAGCGTTCTGGGTCTGCAGCCCTCGTTAATCCAACACTCTATGCACAAGGCTGAATGGGATCAGCAGGGCATCCCAAGGGGATGGGTGTCATTCTCTGCTCTTCCGGAACAGAAAATCGAGGAGAGGAGATTATAGTATAAGGTACTTTTTAATCCTCCAAAGTAAATGGTAACTAGCAGCCCTGTAATGACTTTAGTAAAAAAAAAAAATTTTTTTTAAGCATCTGGGAATGCAGTTATTAAGCTCCAAAGACTTGAACCTTTCTGGCTCATTTGAATCGTCAGTTGCTGAGCCTTCTCCTCCTCTCCATCCCAGGCTATATTGCTTGTCTCTATTCCCATTTCCCAGCTGAGTTCCATTTTTATATAAAAAATATGAGCACCTCTCTGATGAGTGTGGTCAACGATTACTTTTCCTTTCCATCTAACACAGGAGTTATTTCCCCCTTAACCTTCTTTTGTTCCTGACATTCTTAAAGAATGCTGTGCTAATTATTATGTCTTTTGTAGGTTGCAACTGATTTTTTGAATTGGCCTTTCTGCTTTCATTCATACAAGAATGTACCAGTTCGTGGTGTACCTCCTTAGTCATTTGCCCTTGGTTACTTTTTTTCCATCTTGAGATTTGGTTTCCAGAGTAATTCTTTGTTTCGCTGCTGAGGATTCCTCTCTAAATTCTTTCTCTACTTCTTTTGGTTGTGCTTTGTTTCTTTCATGCGTCTGTTCCTGTACTGAAATGGTTCTGTTTCATTATTGTCATTTCATTTAGGCATGTCTAGCTCTCCTGGCCCACTTTGTTCCTTATGTTCTCTTGTGCTGGAGCTTATTTTAAGCTGGCCTGTGAGTTATATGAAATTTACTTAAAACGTTTTTCCTTTTGGTGTATATTTCTCTCCTTCCTGGCTTGGAAATTCTGAATTCGTACCAGCTTGTAGATGTTTTTATTTCCTCAAATATATAGCTAACTCTTAGTCCCCAGATTAGTTGTCCTGGTTTAGTGATTGATCAGGCAGTGGTAACTGGGAGGGAGGATAGATGTTTCTATATGTACATTTCTTATATCTGGATATAACCTGTATCTTTCTTCATGACGTCTGACATCTTTTCCCTCAAATTCTTACTTGATGTTTTGTTCCTTTCAAGATGTTTGGCTCAATGAATTCTTGAGGTAGCAGGAGTTTTTACAGTGATATGAGTTGACCAAGCCACGGAAGGGGCCACATTCTATGCAGGCTCTAAGTTACTTTATGAGTTATCGTGTCAAAGGCAAACCAAACTGGTGTCATGGTGGTTCAAAGAGGTGGCCCTGGGTTTCTGCAGGTACACTGGGTGGTAATTTGTTACCTTCTCAGACCTAACAACTCCTAGCACTTCCCAGAGGAAAGATCTGAGCCCCATTATTTTATGATTCCCACTAGCTAGAGCTGGTGGCAGTAGGAACACTATCAAAAACTGGAGGTCCTCACCAGTGGACATTTAGAAACACAAAGGATTTTATTTAGAACATTTAATTTATGAATGTATTCAAATACAGATACTTTAAACACACGTGACTTACGTATCAGTTCACCAAGAAAGTAGATAAAGCATTGCAAAATGGACAGGAACTTGGTATATGGCAAGCATCTGCTCTATAGGATTTTCCTATCTACACGTGTGTCCCAACCAACCTTGTTTAAATCTAGATTAGCCACTCTTCCCGAAGGGGACTCTTTCCCTTCGTGGTCCGGTAAACCGCATCAGTTTCTACTCCTAGAATAGCATTGCATTTTGTAACCTCCTGTAGAAAGAACACAGTGAGCTAGAACGAGCTCTGTTTTCCTTTTTCAGAAGATAATCATAAAGCCTTTAAGCTTAGACCGTATTTAAAATCGGTTTAAGGCTTGTCTATGAGATTGACATTTATAGGAGATAAATCTGAACTCTGTGTCTCCAGACCCCAAATTGTATTTTGACACATTAAATATCACCTTTCTATCCAGTGTTATAAATTGCAGCACTGGATTCGGTTTGGTAATATGTATTATCTGTGACTTGACTCCCTTGACTACTTTTGTCAGCTCCCTTGAGGAAGGGGAAGGGGAGAGCTCGAAGTCCATACCCTGGACTCCCAACAGTGATGTCATGTGAGGCAACAGTTGATGAATTTCATTCCTAAATTAAGAAAATAAAACTTGGACACATATGTTAAGGTTATGATTAACTGGAATTCCTAGGGAAATAAGATGTAATAAAAATAAATTTTCTGGTCACTTAGGACTAACTAGTCTCTCACCGCACACCCCACCCCCATTTTTTAAAACCTCGGTTGTTACAAAGCTGTCTAAAATGTCTGCATATGCTTTCTAGCCTTACTTCAGTAAGATTTGATGTTTATTACAGAACATTACTTTGCCAAAGACCTTCCAGGAGTCTTCCCTCTACCCCATATCCATGTTTTGTCATCCTGGCTAACTATGTTGCTTTATTGCATTCATTTCCTATGCCTTAGGTATTTATCTCTGTTAACCCCTTTAGACAGTGAGCTCTTTGGGGTAAGGACCGTGTCTCTTTTGTTCAAAGCACTTGGCACATAGCAGATGAGTCCGATTGAGTCCTCTGAGAAGCAGTTGCCAGTATGACACTAGATGTATAGGGGACTTCTCAGGGAAAACCTTTGTGAAGGACAATGAGCAGGGAGCCGAAGGATGCTGGAAGAAGCCTGACACTGTGGTGCAGGTCTGACCCTGTGGAGGAGGGAGGGAAGGAAGGAAGGTAGAAGAGGAAGAATCGGACTGCAGTACAGTTTTAAGAATGTTTTGTCAAGGTCAACGGGGAGTCCTTGAGCCTGAACCCCTGGCAGCAAAGTCCCGTGTCTCACAGACCTTAACATCTTTGCTATGCTCCGTCATCAGCTGGGGCGGCCCCTGGGGATTGTGGCCCGGATACAACATGGCAGTGAGTTCAGAGCGCAGCAGCTGGGACCATTCGTCAGTTACACGCAGCGCAGTAGGAGATCTGAGATGCGTGGGTTCATGGCCACTGCAGAAGGATCTCGACAAAGGCTGGCTGGAGGGAGAGTCTGAGTACGGTGGGAGTTGCAGAAGAGGAGGGAGATTGGACTTAATAATCACTGAACCCTAATATTTGCTAGTATCGGTGGAGGATATAAAATCATGGGACTCCCCCTCATTTCCTTCGTCTCTCCTCAGATGCTACCTTATGAAAGAAGCCTTCCCTGACTGCCCTATATAAATAGAATTATTGTTGCCACCACCCCCTACCCTAACTCCCTGACTTTGGTTTTTAAACATTAAAGAAAATTAACAGCTTTATTGAGGTATAATTAACATACGATAAAGTACATATTTTAAGGGTATAATTTGATAATTTTGACCGATGTGTACGGCCATGAGAGAATCACCGCAACCAAAATCTTGAATATATGTCACTCCACCAAATTTCCTCACTCCCGCCCCGTCCCTGCCCTCTGTCCCCTCCCAGCAACCACTGAACTGCTTTCTGTCACTATAGGTTAATTTTCATTTGGTAGACTTTTATATAAATGGAACCATAGAGTATGTAATTGTTTTTAATGTGGCTCCTATCACAGCATAATGTTTTTGGGGTTCATCCCCGTGGTAGCCCAGATCAATAGTTTATTCCTTTTTATGGCTGAGTAATAATCCACTGTATGTATATACCACAGTTTGTTTTCCCTTCCTTACTTAGTTCTGTTTTCTCTGTAGTACTTATCACTACTTGACTCTGTGTGTGTATGTATGTGTATACACAGACACACCCCCATATATATACACAAACTATACATATATACATATATATACACACACACAACATATCATGAACTACATATGTGTGTCTGTATATATCTGCTATATCCACGGTGCTTGGCACGTGATAGGTGCACAATAAAATATTTTTTTTTTTTAAAGATTTTATTTATTTATGTGACAGAGAGACAGCCAGTGAGAGAGGGAACACAGCAGGGGGAGTGGGAGAGGAAGAAGCAGGCTCCTAGCGGAGGAGCCTGATGTGGGACTCGATCCCGGTACGCCAGGATCACGCCCTGAGCCGAAGGCAGACGCTTTAACGACTGCGCTACCCAGGCGCCCCACAATAAAATATTTTTTGAATGACTCTCATCTACTCCCCTGGCTACACTTTTTATTCATATCCTCATGACTTCCGTGGGTGCAGAAATGCTTTGCGTCACCAGCGAAGAGCTGAGAATGACAAAGGTTTCAGTCATTGGGAAACTTGGCCGATGATCATTATTAACTGACATCTAGAACACAAGAGCTGGAACTGCGTGTGTGTGGGGCGGGGGTAGGTTCACTTAAACAAGGGAGGAGGAGAGCCTTTTAAGCGGGAGAGAGATTGGTCGACTGTGAGGGATGCTGCAAAAGGTCACATTGGATGAGGCCTGAGAAAAGGTTCTGATTCCCTAATTTTGGAATAAGCGAGGAGATTCTTCCTTTGGCAACTTTTTATGGAGCTACAAAAATGAAAAGGCACCGTGCGTGCGTCATAAGTGAGGTGTCAAGGACGTAGCTCAAGGGGTCAGAGGTCGGCATTTGAATAGCGCTAGAATGTCGTAGTGGGAAGGGATTTTGGTGATTGTCTGAATGTTCATATTGTCCTCTGGATGTTTTCCTCTGTGAATCTTCCCCCAGACCTTTAGTGAACGATGACAGCAAAGCTTTGATATGATATTGATGTTTTAATCGTTTACCCCAAAAAGCCACACCGGGTTGGCAGACATACATTTCATTAGGAAATCATAACTGGAATTTTGAAAATTGCCTCTTGGTTGTGCTCTCATTCATAAATTATAATCAAGAAAAATAAATGGTAGGAGTGAAGATTAATCTTTTAACGGACAAATTAAATATCGGTGTTCAATGACGTATACTTGGTGCTATAAATTAGTTTGTGCAGAATTTACGAGTCAAACCTAGGCAATTAATTCTAATGGTTATTCAAAAAGAATCAGTCATAAAGATAATTGGGAGAAAGCAGGGATTAGTTTAAGATAAACATTAATTTTAAATAATCAAGATTTTAGTGTATTTTTAAAAAATGCATTGTCTTACCTTGTTTGTTTCGTGTGTGTGTGTGTGTGTGTCTGTGCATGTGTGTGTCTCTGTGTGTGTGTGTGTGTGTGAGAGAGAGAGAGAGAGAGAGAGAGAGACATTCTGCTTACTGAAACATGAAAAACTTGTTTGTTTCAGGATCGGATCTGCAAGTATGTCTCCCCAAGGGCCCAACATGCTGCTCTAGAAAGATGGAAGAAAAATACCAGCTGACAGCACGGTTGAACATGGAACAACTGCTTCAGTCTGCAAGCATGGAGCTCAAGTTCCTGATCATCCAGAATGCCGCGGTTTTCCAAGGTGAGTGCTGGGGATCACGTTAGATGTGCCGCCCCATGGCATCATTCTCCGGGCACCGGGCTTTCAGATGCTAAGTATAATTGATATATACATATATTTTTAAGTATAATTTATAAACCACCATGCCAGCATTAATGCTTGACAGAGAAACCTCCCAGTGAGAGATTCTGTTTAAGGAAAAACACAGTTTTTAGAGACGCTGTGTTTCACTCTTTGGAGAAGCGAGCATTGTCCAAAGTCATTGTCCAAGGACATTCTGTTTACCTGTGCGCGAAGGCTGCAAATCCCTGCAGGAAGGGTAAATGATATCTTCTCTCAACAAGCCCTGAAGACTGGTTGAAAAAAAACAAAAGAGGTTACTTAAATACCAGTTTTCTCCAGGCGTGGGTTAGATGCTTATGGAACACGCCTGAACTCCTTCTGACCACAGGGACCATTTCCAGAGAGATCGTGAACTTGGCTCGACAGCCCAACGTTTTCTCATTTGTGTGAGTGGTTACCTCTTCTTTCTTTGTGAGTCTCCGTTCTTACACCTGTGTGTGACTGTAAAAGGAACTGTTGTGGGCTTGCCAGAATGGGTCAGAAATTCCATTTCTCTTCACGAACTTGCAGGACTATCCCAGCAGGATGGAGAGTCCTCCCTTGATTCAGAGACCCAACTAGGGGGGCACCTGGGTGGCTCCGTCGTTAAGCGTCTGCCTTTGGCTCAGGTCATGATCGAGCCCCGCATCGGGCTCCCTGCTCAGCAGGGAGCCTGCTTCTCCCTCTCCCACTCCCCCTGCTTATGTTCCTTCTCTCGCTGCCTCTCTCTCTGTCAAGTGAATAAATAAAATCTTTAAAAAAATAGCTGAGCATATAAGTATGCATCAAAAGAATAAGACTTCAACCCTAAAATCCAGGAAATTCAGGTCCTTGTGACAACAACAAAAGTGAAAACCTTGATAGACTTAAAATGCCTTTTCTCAGTTCTCTCTCTTCCTGATATTTAGAAGCAAAAATCACTAACATATTATAAAAAAAAATGATCATTTTGTACTCAATAACTACCCCTGGGTTATTGGGTTTTAAAATGAAAGGGGATGGTCAGGGATTAAAGGAGAAACTCTCTCGCTGTGTCCCTCTCTGTCAAATGAATAAAATCTTAAAAAAACAAAAACAGTAACAAAGACCCAGCTAGAAATGAAGGTGATGAGGTGCTCTGTATGTACTCATTCTTTTAATCTTCACAATAATCCTATGAAGTAAGTCTTATTATCAACATCCCCATTTAACCGATGAAAAGCCAAGGCACAGAATAGTTAAGTAACTTGCCCAAAGCCACACAACTAATAAATGGTGAAAGCAGGATTTGAACCCAGGAGGGCCCTGGCTCTCAGAGTCTCTATTTTTAACTACCTTGGTATGCTGCCTCCTGGGAGGGGAAATTAATTACAGACATTGCGGCTTGCTTCTATCTTTCCTGAGGCACAGGACACCAGCTACCTTTTTCTTGCTCTACAGAGAATTGGGGTCAGATAGAAAAATAATGCCTCTGATGACTTGACATTCCAAGTTTGTAGGTTTATGCACCTTGATAAGGATCGACCTCTTTGAATTGTAAGGTAGGTTGATTATAGCTTATTTTGTGTATTACAAGGAAAATCTTAGAATTAGCTAAGAATAGTATTCAAATTAGCTAATAAAGCATACATTCATAATAGTTTCCTGGGTCAAAGCCGCAGGGGATGTTGGGTTGATTATATGAAGTACAGTATAGAAGCATGAGGTATATGTTCACTTATTTATGCGGTCAGACTCTCGTGAAGAGTTTGTTGAGACTAACAATTTGGCGAGCGAATGAATTATTTAAGCTGATTTTAAAAATACATGTACCATTCATGTACTTCTTAGATTGGTTTTGGAGCTGATCTGCTGGCTGAAAGCGGGGTGGTAAGAAGTGATGGGACATGAGAATTGGGTCGAAGCAGAGAGCTGAATCTTACTCTTCAGGGGTGTCCAGGTGCTTTGCAGAATGGAACGTTCGTGATTGGTTTCATTCTCAGAATGACCGGGCCCACCGATGTTATCTGACACCTATGGAGAGTAGCAGGCATGGCTGCCCCTCTGAGGGCCTTGGGTGTCAGCCTTCCCATCTCTGCCCAGTCCTGCATTTTGCATATAGTGTTTTCTAGGCCTGGAGCAGCACAAGACGAGGAGAGAAAGGAAGTTCTGACCAGATTTTGATTGGCTTAGCATGGAGGTTGAACACTCGTCATGTGAACAGAGGCTGGAAAGGGGGGGGCGGGTAGCACCTGCTAGTATCCTCTCTCTCTCTTTTACTCACACACATGTACACACACAAATATGTATTATTTCTCCAACTGTGAACATAGGCAGGAGGACAAGTCCGGGAAAGAACATGGCGGCAGCTCAGTGATGTCTGGACTTGCTGCTGGTGCCTTCTACCTCATCACCATATGGACTCAATTCTTTCTCTTGTTTCATTCCCCTATTCTTTCCCTGCTTCACATTTAGAACAAATAAACCCCATAAGAAAAAAGAAACCATGGTCCCAGACCTCAAGGCAATTATGCCATGTTTGTAGAAACATCGCCCCCGAATTCTTTCTGTAACAAACATCGGGAGGGACAAGACTAAAATCAGGGACCGCTGCAAGCTGAAGTCTTATTGATTGCTAAGAAAAAGAGAGCAGCCACTTTTTCCCTTATAATTACTTATTATTCTGATGAGCTGAAATTGGGAGGGCACAGTTGTTTCTTCCTTAAAACACACTCCCTCCCCAAGATTCCGGTAGACCAAATCCTTGCTCCAATATTTCACTCCTATGAAATTTGGTGCAAGCTATTTTCTCCACCACATGAAGCTGAAGAAAGCTCATCTCGATATTGGCCTAGACCCACAATCTCTTTAGGATTCCCTCACTCGTCCACACTGGGGGTATTTAAGCTGTGAATGCTTTCTGCAAATATGTGCACGGTTCCACGAGCAATCCTTACTGCCTCGATTTGGATTTTATGTCTTCGTTTGCAAGAAACCTTTGCCCTCATAAATGAGCCTGGGGCCCTTTGCTACAGTGGTTGGAGCGCTCTCTCGCTAATGTTGTTTTGATAATGATGGAAGCATTAAAAAAAAAAGTTCTTTATTTTCAATCTTTGCATTGCCTCGTTTCCTAAATTTAATTTACTTGGATGTGCTAAGTAAAATGGGGCAGCAAAATCGTTTTTTGTTTCTGCTTAATTAATTCTTTTTGAAAAACTCCACTGAAGGATTTTCTTTTCTCTTTTTCTTCTCCCGTACCTAATAATAATTACAGTGATAATAATACTAATTTATTAAGTGCCTACTATATGATGCTCACTTTTACATAATTCTCTCATTGGATTTTCCCAGCAGTTCTCTGAGGTTCATACTGTAATTATCTCCATTTTACAGATGAGGAAACTCATTGATGCCCCAGCTTCTTCCAAGCCATCATGTGACATGGTCTTCCTTGTTCTTGGTGTGCTTGAGACGAAACAAAATTAGGAAGTTGTAGGATCTGTGGTCCTTGGGACAAAAACTGGCACCGAATTCTGAATGTTTCATCCTCTCTCTGCCACGTCTATACCTTCAAGCCTGGAGCTCTGTTTTCCTTGCAGAACGTCATTCTAACTTTCAAACACATCCTCTCAGGGAGTATTTCGGGGGTATGCCTAGGGATTTTCCTGTATTTTGGATGATTCCAGTCTTCCCCAGGGTGCCACCAACTTTGAGGGAGAACACGCTTCAGCTTTTCTGGAAGTTGCCTAACCCGCAACTTGAGCTGGCTTCTTCCGAGGGGAGAAAGAGAGCGGTTAAGCAGAAGACATCCCTGTGCTCCTGAAATGCCATTGAGCTCCTGCTGAGGGAGTTGAGAGCTTCTCGGGTCCTCGTTCAGTGCCTACTACTGTTCCAAATTTATGCGTGGTCTTTTTACAAGCTGGATTTCCTAGTTGTCTAGCCAGTGGTAGGTAAGGATTTAGGTGGACGGGTTATGGAAGAAGGCCAGAGGGAGGTACCTACGAGCGGCAAGAAGTTATGAGAGCCAGGAAGGGTGGAAGACGTAAAAGTAGACGCAGGGGCTCACAGAATGGGGCGGGCCGGAGGGCATTCAGCAGAGGGGTACATCCGACGTGCCTCAGTAGCCCCTTCGTTACCCATGTCCATGTGAATCAATAAAGCAAGATCAAATTACTTGCACTGTTTTTCTTTTCCTTAACATTTTCATTTGAAGTGGCGAAAAAAATATTGGGGGGGGTGTCTGAAGGGCAATAGAAGAAACACTGGCCTTGGAGTCCGAATGGCTAAGTTTTAACTCTGGTTCTATATTGGTAAGCTGTATGGCTTCGAGGGGTTATTTAGACTCCATTAGCCTCGGTTTTGTGATCTATGAAATGGGGATAATAATTACAGTCCCACTTACCTCATGGGGTAGAGGTAATGGAGGTGATAGTGTCTTGAAAACTATAAAGTACTGTATTCAAGCATTATTATGTAGACAGCTCATTTATGTGGCCTGCTTTACCCCAGGTGGTGCCAGATAAATGGTGCTTTATCATTACAGACTTGAGCCTCCATAAAGCTGGGGGTCATGACGTAGTTCACCCACTTTTGCCCCCTACAGATGATATTCAAACAGCTTCTGTGCACAGGTGGGAGAGCACTTAGGTAAAGTAGCCTTTGAAAAAGGGGTTTATTTTGTACCTTCTTAGATGTGAAAGTTGTGCTGTTCAAAATGTCAATACTGCCAGGAGCAATCCTTTTTTCCCCGCTTCCCGAAGCTTCTCTTCCAGCCCCTATCTGCTATATTTTACACACAAACCAGCAGCTAGATTGGGAAGGGTTTGTCGTGTTCAGGCCATACATATGTTTCTCAGACCATATTTTTATTGCATTGTCAGGCCCACGACATCACGGTAGTGTTGGAAGTCTTTCTTCTACCTGCTTTCTACAGAGGAGACGAAAAAGACATTTCCACACGGCGGGGGGGTGGTTGTCGGGGGACAGTGTTTCTGTCTGCTGTTCCTCCGCTCTCTTGTTTCCCATTTCCTTCTGCTCTTGGCAGTTCTTCTACTTTTTTTTTTTCTGTCAGATTCCTGTCTCTCCCACTCCCCCTAAATAAAATTGACCTTGGTTAGAACACCCTTTTCCATCAGCTCAGAGCAATTTCTCCAGTCATTTCTGCTTGAAATAACAGTTTAGGCACATTATTCAAGCAAAGCTTTTTTCCTTCACAGTTAATATGTGACTAAATAATTGCTCGAATGTTGATAAACATGTTTTTGAGATTCAATCATTTGTTAATTTAGTTTTTATAATGTTGTGGGGGGTTTAAGTGAGCACTGAACAGTTTTTCCCCATTTCACAATTTTTCCCCTTGACTAGTCTGACAGTTCTCCTGCCCGCGCTCCAGCTCTGTGTGGGCTGAGCCCCACTGAGTCCCTGACTCCGACCATCGTCCATCCTGTCACAACCCTTTCTTCTTTGAAAATAACGTACGGGAGAGAATAATTACACTGATGTCTAATCAGAACTTAATGCATTTGCCAGGGCTAAATGTAATAACATTAAACGGGATAGAAGAATTTTAGGAACGCAAACCATGACCATGAGTGAGGTTATATATCCTCAAAAATGTAAATTATTAATCAAACCACTCATCTGTACAGCAAAGCTCTAGTAATCCCATTATAAAAGGGTGAATTTCTCATCAGAGCCTAGAAGATGCCGGCTTTAATTAGTGTACTTTTATGGCGCTGACTCAAAGAGATATTTTGGTTACAAAGTTTTTAAAAATGCGATTCTTTAATTATTAGCGCTGTTGGAAAAACAATTGGAAACTGGGTGTTTAAAGTTGTTTTGGTTTTAAACTTAGAACTTTTGGATTCAATTCGGTTTCAAAATTCTGTGGCTTTCACAGAGCCAGAGGCTGGGGGAGTTGTAAACCTTTACTGTGCCCTCTTATTGATTTAGAAAAGTCAGTCATTAGGCTGAAAACTGTTTAATAAAAAGAGTTTAGAAAAATGACTCAGTGTGTGGGCGGAGACTGTTCTGGGGCCAACCTGAGGTGAGGAGATTATACAGATTAACTCTTTACCCCATCCCTGTGCTCTGAACACACCCCCTCTGGCTGCCATGCTCCTGCCTACCTTCTCACTAGTGGGCCCAACGAAGCAAATTAAAGGACATTGTCCCTGCCCTCTAGAAGCTTCCAGGAAAAATACCACTTTTGCCTCGAGTGATTACTCCCCACCCTTCCCCCCACTGGGATTTGTTTACTTTCTGAAAACATATGTTCCTCCTCCTCTTTCTGTCTCACTGAGTTGCAGTACCTGATATCTGAGTAATGAAGCATATGTTTGAGAGATTTGAATTCTCCTGTCAGTGGAGTGGAGGTAGAAATGATTTTCCTTTAAGCTGGAAGCGGTAACATAGAAATTAAAAACACCTTTCCCTCTGTAGACTGTGAGAGGCTTCCAGGGGCTGAGATGTGCCCTCATACCCCTCCTTTTTCCCAATCCTGGCTTCCAGTCAGCCACCAGGTCTTGCTTCTTCCTTCACGTTCCCTCATTTCTTCTCCCTCCACCTCCTTCCCCTCTGCCCTCTCTGGGTGTCAGTGGTCTCATTGAGTGCATACTGATGGCTGCTGGCCTCGTCTCTGATTTGAGTTCCAGGCTCCATCAGCTTACACCTAGACTACCAACAAAGGCGGAACTGAGTGTCATGCCTTTGGACTCCTCCATTGGTTCCCAGTCCAGCTACGGAGTGTGGTGATTAAGAGGGCAGGCTCTGGGGTCATTTGGGCTGGGTTTGAGTGAGTCTGGATGGGGATAGGTAGGACAAGTGGGGTGGCTGTGGAGAGGGGGAAGTTGAGGGCTTGGGCCGAGAATCAAACCTCCTCTCTGAACATGTGCTGAGTCGATGGGAGACGAATGGAAAGTCTCCTATTCGAAAGTGTTCTATTGACACCATCTCATTGAAACCTCACAACAACCCTCTGAGGTTGATATTATTATTAGCCTCATTTTACCCTGAGGAAGTGGGGCTTTAGAGAGATTAAGTGGCTTGTCGAAGGTCAGCCAATAAATGGCAGAGGTGGGAGTTGAACTTGGGAAGGCCGCTCCAGAGCCTGGGCCCTTAACCACCGTTTATTATGTATATTGCCTCTGTGTAGTTTGTTTCATGGTCATGGGCAACCTCCCCAGTTCCAGCTTGCTTTCTTGCAAGGGAATTCTGTTGTATTTAATTTAAAAACATTTGCTGAGCAAGTATCTGCCATGTCTGGAGGCAGGCATTGTGGGGGATTCAGAGATAAAAAGTACTTCCTGCTTACCTTCAACTTCTAGAACCCAAGGCTTCCATACGTGAAAAACTCGGGTACAAGGCATCCTAAGAGAAATGCTGTAAGAAACATTTAGCAGTCTTCTGTGGGGGGTAAGGGTAGATTTAGGTTTTGTGGGGCCCAAAGCCTGTACAATCTGGGGGCCCTCTTTAAGAAAAAGACGACAAAATAAAAACTATTTAAAAAACTACAAAAAAATAAAAACTACAAAAAAGAGCCTCTGTGGCTCTTCCAGGAGGAGGATCACAAGTGTGGGTCCCTGCAGCTTAGGTTTTGATAGTTTCCCACGAAACCCGCCTCTGTATGGGAGTGTGAGGTTGGAGAAGATTAATTCCGACTAGAGGGTAGAGGTTCGTGGAGGAGACTGCCTGTATGAATTCCCCAGACAGACATGGCTTGTGATCAAAGAGAAGGGCAGGTGAGGGAGTTAGGTAAATCAGTGCACATCTTTTTTCTAAATTAAATTAAAATTTGAACATTATTAATTGCCTACCAGATACCAGTCTTGCTGGCCTCCCTGCCTAGCCTCATAGCATCTCAGCCTTCCCTCTCGAAAGAGCAAGATGCCTAGGAGACATGCAGAGAGGGGGCATGGTGTGACAGACGTGTGCTCGGGCTTCAGGGGGAATGGAGTCTAAGTCCCAGCTCTGCTAAATCCTCTCTTTGTGACCGAGAGCAAGCCACTTCTCTCTGAGCCATTAATTAAGCAGGGTGAAATCAGAGGAGGGCTGTGAAGAGCTCAGCCCCGTGCGGGTCTGTACGAGTCAGATGCGCGGCAGCCATTGTTTCTGTTATTCCCGGTTGTGTGTTTGTCAGCATCGCTGTAGATGAAGTAGAATATCTGTGCTCTGCGGGATTGATTGGCACATTCCTTTTTTAAAAAATGCTTTTCTACGCTTTATTGTAATTATAATTCATATAAAAATGTTCCAGTATACCCACTCCTCATCCTATCACTCAGAAAAAACCGCTTGTAACATTTGTATGTGTTTTCCTCCTTTCTGTGTGTGTGTGTGTGTGTGTGTGTGTGTGTGTATTTAAGACTAAATAGTATGCACTTTCTAAATGGTCCCCTAGTGGTCTGAATGAGTCAACGTAACCTCGAGATCTAACTAGCAATGGCAGACTCTGATTTCATTGGGTTGCATTAGGAGAAGAAGGAGAACAAAAATGATACAATGAACCGGGATGTTTATGATGCTTCCCTCCTTTGGTTGAAGTTCTTTAACATTAGTACTGGACCTGATTAACTGAAATGTAATCATTGGAGTAGACCAGATCCCACTGTATTCCCTCTCCTGGGATCCTGTGTTTTTCCTTTCTAATACTTACCAAGTTCGTAGTGATACATGTATGGATATTTTGTTAACAGGGGTCTCCTTTCCTGGAGAATAATCTCTCTGAGGGTAGAGCTTATGTGTATTCTACCCCACTGCTGTATCCTCAGGTGAGATATTAGAAATGACTCACCCCAGGTGAGTAAATGTTTGAAAACACACACACACATACACGCACATGCATGCACGCATTTACACATACACATAATTAAAAGAGGTAGTATTAATAGAAACAGATTTCCAACTCTTCTGCTTCCTCTGCAGCAAGTGCCACTATGACCAAAGAGGAAAAAAAAATACAACCTGTTATCTGCAGCATTTATTTTCAGGTTTTATTTATTTTTATTTTTTTAGAGAGACAGAGAGCAAGCCAGGCATGGGGGGAGGGGCAGGCGGAGAAGGAGAGAGAATCTCAAGCAGGCTCCATGCCCAGCAGGAAGCCCAATGTGGGGCTCGAGCTCGAGATCCTGAGATCATGACCTGAGCCGAAATCAAGAGTCAGACGCTTAAGCGATGGAGCCACCCGGTGCCTCTATTTTTAGGTTTTAAACTCTACTCAGACATAAGATCTTAAAAGTGTAGCTAATAGGTTGAAACTTTCCCATTTTGAGATGAAATGTCTTATGTTATACCTGAACTTCTGACTCTGCTTATGGCCTCACCACTCCCTGGCTTGCTGGTTGTCTTTTCTTCCAGTCTGATCTAGACTCTTCTTCACAGAACACTGTGAGGAAGGCTCAGTGCCACAGATCTACACTTTGTGACCAAGAATCATGAGAGCTGTGACACCTGTCAGCTTCTCCAAATATGCTCTTATGTGTCATTCCTGATGGCAACGGGCACTTAAAAGTAATTGAGCAAACTTTGTTTTAGGATATTCTTTTTAAAAAATAAGTTTTGACTCCACAAATAAGTACTACAAGAGTCTCCCTTCCCCAATTTGTGGTTTTACTTTCCACGGGTTCAGTTGCCCGAGGTACACCCTAGTCTGGGATCAGATGATAGGACAGTCGTAGCCTAACACCATGGCACCATGCCTACGTCACCCACCTCACTTCATCTTGTCACACAGACATCTTATCATCTCACATCGCTATGGGAAGAAGGGCGAGTACAGGACAATTAAATGCTTTGAGAGAGAGCCCACGTTCACATACCTTTTATTATAGTTTGTCGTTATTGTTCTCTTTTATTAGTAGTTATTGTTGTTAATCTCTTACTGTGCCTCATTTATAAATGAAACTCTATCTTAAGTATGTATGTATGTACGTGTAGGGAAACGTATAGGGAAAGACATAGTCTATCCGGGGTTCAGTCCTATCCATGTCTCAGGCATCCACAGAGCATCTTGGAATGTATCCCCGTGGATAAGGAGGGAGACGACTGTGCATGTTTTTTGGGAAAATGAAAAAACACAAACAAAAAAGTGGAAAATAAAATGACCTACATTTTAGCTCCCAGAAGACAATTACTATTAACATTTTGGTATATAATCTTGTATACTTTGGTTCAGTATTATACATATATAGATGTATGTATATATTTTTTCAAAAATGGATTATATAGCTTTTTTATGTGATATAGCCTTCTTTCCATGTCAATAATGTATTTCTATAATACAATTGAAATGTAGTATTTAGAGACCCCATAGTACTTAGTCATGTGTCTCTCATATGTTTTTAATCCAACCTTCTCTATTGTTAGAAATTTAGGGTACTTTCAGTAAACCATAGGGAGATAAATAACGTTCATGTAACTGAATATTTATGCACATCCTTAATTATTTCCTCAGGATAAATTTCTGAAACTGGAATTGCTGGGTCAGAGGCTGTATAGTTTTTAAGGTTTCTCACATTTATTGCCTATTTGACTTCCATAAAGTCGTAGCTATTTTCATACTCAATAGCAATATATGAATGTCCATTTGCCTGACCATTTGCCATTTTACAGTAACCCCACTTTGGGTGAAAAATAGTCCTCTTCGGTTACTAGGGAGATTTGATGGTCATATGTACTTTTTATTTTGTGGGTTTTGTTAGTAATATTCTTTTATCATGAAAAAATTTAGCTATTCATTGTTTCTTATTGAGAAGCCCTTTTCTTATTGATTTGTAAGAGCTCTTTATATATTCAGGATGCTAACCCACTTTATGTGTTATAAATTGCATTTACTGATTTGTTTATTTGATTTTTCTTTTTTTATGGGGGTTTAAAAACACCTTCAGTCAAATGTATCAATGTCTTCCTTTGGTTTCCAGTATATTCATTGATTATTTACTGATTGGTAACAGATTTGGCATGAATCAAAGATGTGTTCTATTTCCTGTTCTGACACTAACTATGAAAATTGGTAAGTAATTTAGTGTCTGAGTTTGCTTTCGTATGTGCAAGATAACACCTGACCTGCCGACCTGCCAGAGTGTTTATGGAACAGAAGAGGTAATGTATATGAAAATGCCTTCAAAGTTTAAAGGACTATTTTTGTTGTTATTCAGCTATCCCCTGATACTGACTATTAATCTCAACAAGCTCATGTTTACTGTACTGAAAACAGCATTGCCTTTCCTTCCCCTGGGTCTGAGACCTTTCTGGCCACGTAGTAGGAGGTAGTCTTGGTCTAGAAATACACTGGAGTCTGTGCTCTGGTAGTTGGAGAGGTGCTCAGAGGGTGGTGAAATGTTGCCTGCCACCAGTCTCTGCCTGGAGCATGGATTCTGGGCATCCATCCCACCTTCCCAGCTGGGAAAATGGGTTCTGGAACTACTCTTTGATGTAGTATGTGTATTTACTTCCACATGCCCCCGCCCTTGAAGGGTAGCTAACAAAACCCATTCAGTGAGGCCAAAGTGTCTGTTCCTGTCCAACAGAGTAGTAGGTGGGGGAAAACCCAAAAGCCTTCTGTCCACACTCCTATTCCTTGGGGACTAGAAAAACGGTACTCTTTCTAGCAATTAATATTTGCAACAGATACACTGGCCTATCAGATAAATCAGTGGTTTAGCACAGGTTTGTGGTACACATTCTGGGAAGAGTTGTTTATTGGGAAAACTTTTTTTTAAGCCGTGAGATGACCATAATTCTCCCTCTGTAAATGCCAGATTAAAAAAAAGTCCGGCAAGAAAAACAATAAAGTATCTCATGAATCAAAGTAATCATTAGTAGAAAAACAAAGTATGCTCCTTTTGGCAGGTTCTGCCAGATGGTTGAGAAGGCTTATAGTAGGAGAAGATGCTTAAATGGTGCCTGTATTATTTCAAATATAACCCTGAGGGGTTTTGTTTTTGTTTTGATGGGAGGGGCAGATTGTGTATGCTCTCATAACTTAAGCCTTCTTGAAGGTCAGAGGCCTCTGGAAAGTTGGTGAAGTTAGACATTTGAACTCATCTGGGTCACTTCCATGAAGGAGAAGCAAGGTTAGCTTACTGAATGTCTACTGTGTGCTAGGTTTGATTAATCTTGATAACAGTAGCAATACTGCTAGGTATGATTATCGCAATTTCACAAGAAATGAAAACTGGAGTTAAGAGCCATGAAGCAATTCGCCTTAGGCCACATAACCAGTAAGTGGCAGCATTAAGTTTCTAACTTCAAAGTCATTGCTCTCTTCATTGAACCACACTGTCTTCCTCGCACTTAGAAGATAAAAATAAGCCTTAACAACTCATAAAAATGATCATGATCGGGGCATCTGGGTGGCTCAGTCAGTTAAGCATCCAACTCTTGATTTTGGCCTGGGTGGTGATCTCAGGGTGGTGAGATGGAGCCCCATGTCGAGCCCTGTGTCGAGCTCCGTGCCGGGCGTGGAGCCTGCTTGCGATTCTCTCTCTCTTCCTCTCCCGGTGCCCCTCCCCCCTTAAAAAATGATCACGACCATAGTTTGAAAATTAGAAAGTGCTGTCGGAATCTGTACAGTAACGGAGAAATAAACAAAATACCCCAGGATTGGCCCCCCAATTTTATTTGGCAGAAGGCTGCAAATCCCACTGCCATGAAGGAGTTCTCTGTCGGGACATACTAGGGTGGGTTAACTGTACCCTGATGTTCTGTGGCAGTGTGGTAACCTTTCCTATTTCCTCATAAGAATCAGACACACACCCTTCCGAGTTCATTTTAGTGCTTTTCAGCCTGACATGGAAAGGGACTGCTAGTCTGACAAACACAATCTGGCCAGATGTTATTATTTTGCACTACATTTAATTTCTTCCTGCCAAAGATTTAGACTTCTTTTCCCTGATAAAGATCAGGGGAAATTGTCTGGTATTTACAAAATCCCATCCAGGCGTATCTGTTACAATGTTCACTTAGCAAAGTTTATTAGATTATTAGGGCTTTAAACCCTTGGGCTCTTTCGTTATTGAAATTAAAAAAAGAAAAACCCAAACATCTTCAACAAATTTAAGTGGCATAATTAGACCCTGGACTTGTGTTACAGGCATTTTGGAATTATGAAAATGATTTAAATAGTATTTGCTTCCTGAGAAACTTGCTGAGTTTGACAGGGATGAAAGGAAAGCGGTTATGCTCCTTTGGTCTCCCGAGTTAATGGGGAAAGTGATATCTGGAACCGAAATAAATTTGCTATAGTAGTATGGTGAAATTATTCCCATAAGTAGTTAGCCATACCACACAGGGCCTCTCTTTCTTGGCCTAGTTAAAATGTGGGCACCACAATATTAGAGGAACATGTGGGTCTGTCACTTCCTTGCTGATGAAATCCATTTAGGGTAACACTGAACCAGACCCCTTAAACTCTAATTCTTGGCGTATACCCAGACTCTACTAGGCCTAGGAAGATCGTAATAGAAATATTCAGTATTTTTGAGATCTAATAAGTTCTGCTTTGTGTACATTGCCGTTTTTCTCAAGGGATTTCACTGTGCTTTGCGTGCAATGATTGTATTTTCATGCATTTTCCAAGTTGGAAGTTGGTGGCACTATTCTTACTTTCCCTAGTGTAGGAATGGAGACAGGGGAGGGTTTGGGCTGGGGATCTAATGAATCAAGATTAGGAGCCAGTAACTGGTCAGGAGCTTTAGCTGTATGGTGTACATGAGACATTGAGGCTGGCTAGACCAAAGCAGTCTAATTATGTTTATTTGTTTTGGAGAGTGGGGTGGAGTGGCACTAATGCAAGCACCAAAATTTTGGAATATCAAACTTTGCTTAAGAAAGAGAGAGGACTGGGGCACTTGGCTGGCTTGGTTAATAGAGCATGCGACTCTTCATCTCGGGGTTATGAATTCAAGCCCCATGCTGGGTGTAGAACTTACTTAAAAAAAAAGAGAGAGAAGACTGTTTAAGAACATTGAACGGAAGTGTTCATTATGCCAACTTGGGCATTTTCTTCTATTATTCGTTTACTTGGCATCAGACTAGGCTTTTAACAAATTATGAAAGCCCAGTTCCTCAGAGACTATGTTAGCACTGTCTCACAACTAAGCAGGACCATAGTTGGCCTTTTTCTTCTTATTTTGAAGCCCTTTATAGGAAAACCATAATAGTGCAAACATATGTTTGTACATTAGATATATAGGCCATAAATGCTGAAATGGCAGAAGTGAAGTCAAGGCAGGAGGTAAATATTTTGTAAAAATTAATGATCTAGAGTGAACTCTCATTAATTCTGGCTCTGTTAATTTGAATATTGTGATAATTTGACTTGGACTGAAGTTTACTTTCATCCCATTTATGAAGAAAGAATCTGATAAACAAATTAAGAGTGTATATAAGATTTGCAGGAAGCCATGTTTAACTTGCTTGAAGGACTTGAGCAAGCCCATTAATTAGCTAATTATAACAAGCTTTGCTTATTAAAGCAAGTCTGATAGAACCTCTCCTTGGAAACACTTTATTAGTGAGTTTGAATTACTCCATGTATGGAAAAATAATAAAAGGTAGTGTCGTGTTTAAGAGAATAGATTCTGGAACAAATTGACTTGAGCTTGCATCTTGTAACCTAGGGGAGGTCCACTTAACCTCTTTAAGCCTCAGTTTCCTCGTCTCTAAAACAGGGACAATAAGGGTGCCTGGGTGGTGCAGTCCGTTAACCATCTGACTCTTAATTTTGGCTCTAGTCGTGTTCTCAGGGTCGTGGAATCGAGCCCTGCATTGGGCTCCGCACTCAGCACAGAGTCTGCTTGAGTTTCTCTCTCCTTCTCCCTCTGCCCCCCATGCTCTCCCTCTCTCTCAAATAAATAAATCTTGAAAAAAATAAAACAGAGATAATAAATGATAGGACCTACCTAATCATACACAGTTGTGAGAAAGAAATGATATGACCTATGTGAAACATAACTTAGAATGACTGGTACATAGCAAGTGCTCAATAAATGTTGGCTGGTGTTTGTTATTATTGGAAAGTAGTTTTAAATCACACTTCACTAATATTATCTTTTCCTTCATCAATTCAGATTACTGAGACTGTTCCAGGAAAACATCCTATTTGTTGAGGTAGTTGTTCCCGAATTGGAATGGGAGTCCATCTGGGGAAAGTAACTTAATAAATTGGCCTACCTATTCTATAGGCCAAATATACACATGGAAAGGGGATGATTATCAGGTTCAAAGTCTTTTTAGTTTCCCAGGAGGGAAATTCTATTTGTACAGGTTTTATGTTATAAGCTTAGTTGACCATGAGTTCATGTTGTGAAGTTATTTTAGAGCTTGAAAAATACCAAGAGTTTAGGGCGCCTGGGTGGCTCAGTCGTTAAGTGTCTGCCTTCGGCTCAGGGCGTGATCCCAGCGTTCCGGGATCCAGCCCCGCATCAGGCTCGTCCGCTGGGAGCCTGCTTCTTCCTCTCCTCCCACTTCCACTGCTTGTGTTCCCTCTCTGGCTTTCTCTCTCTGTCAAATAAATAAATAAAATATTAAAAAAAAAAGAAAAAAATACCAAGAGTTTAAATATGTCTGAATATTTTACTACAACATTTCAAATATAATCCCTTTTCTGTTATTCTGATGACACTTTACTACACAATTAATAGGTGTTAATTTTGGATGAGAAATTAGTAAATACTGGTAAATAACGCAGAATATAAACATCACCCTGTATCTTAATACTCAGAGATGACCATAGTCAACATAGGCCTTCTACTTTTTCTCTGCATATATCCAAACACACATGTAGATTTTATAACAAACATGGAATCACGCTGCACATGTTAGAAGCAGTGCTAGTGATAAACCAGAGAGTGTACATGTTTCCTTTAGTTATTTTCAGGTGTGCCTTCAAATAAGGCATGAATCTGTGATCACGAGATGGACTTGAACTTGAAAAATTGCATGTAATTTCACATCTGAGAGTCCTCCTCAGATCTGTTTCTGTTGAGACCAATAGTAATTCAGCCCAGAGAATATGGCTTCAATTATCTTTACAGGTCCATTGTAATTCAGAATTGACGTTGTGTGTGTGTGTGTGTGTGTGCGTGTGTGTGCGCGTGTGTGCGCGCGCGTATGAGAGAGATGGGGGAGGAGACAGACAGAGACAGACACACACACACACACAGAGGATGCCTGTGTCTGCTGGGTGGAGCTTTCCCCCGTTGTGTGGTCTAGTGACAAGAACATCGGACTGGGAGTAAGAAGATATGGTTTGTAGTTCTGACTCCATCATGACTCACTGGATGACCTTATGCAATTAATTTCATTTTTTCTGGGCTTTAGTTTTCTCATATATAAAATGTGAGGTTGGGCCAGATAATTTCTACAGCTGCTTGCAGCTCGGAGAGTCTGAGGTTTTGTTGTTTTTTTTCAATCAGACTTGCCTGTGTGCCTAGAAGAACCCAAGGCTCTGTGGATATCTTCCTAAAGAGAGGAGAGATGATGAGTCTCAATAGCTTCTTCCGCGCCAGATAGACCAAAGGCTGTAATTTTTAGCCTATCAGGAGTTTGACTTTTGGAAGTGCTAAATCCTCCATTAGGAATAAATGTAGAAGCTCCAGGTTATTTATCGTTATTTACACTTTCCATTCATAACTGTCAGTGTCAAAGTCTCTGTCGACATAACTGCGTCAACGAGGTTAGCTTTAATCAGTTTAGTGGCGGCTAAGTCACAAATATATCGAATAGCCAATCATAATGCAGGAGTCCTCTAAAGCCTGACTGAATTATTTATTTTGTTATGATGAAAATGTCTGGGCTTTATTGGGTTTTCTTTGAAGAACTTGATTTGGCTTGAAGTCTGGAAGATAAAAGATCAGTGATTGTCTCTCAGATTTTTATTCTGCCTTCCTTCAAGGCTTTTCATTTTTCACAAGCTGTTGTTAGCACTTTTAAGTCAAGGTGAGAGAGCTGTGATATTTTTTATCCTAGGGGTTTAAGCATGTGTGAAAAACTTTTATCTTTGATTTCTTGTCCCGTTGCTGTCGTATGGAAGCTATGTGACCTTGAACTAACCACTTAACCTGTCTGAGCCTCATTTTCTTCATCTGTAAAATGGGGATAATCTTAGTCTTGCTTAAATCTCAAATTGTTATGAAACCCAAATCAGATAATGCTTTAGTTGTCATACAAATGTAAGGGTTTTTATTATTAACTTTAAGCTGAGTGCTATTATTTAGGCCCTCGGTAGGTAGGTCAGACTTGATGGGACAGATATGATCCTGAAAAATTATGTGGAAGTCAGTTTTAGAAATCAAAACTCTTCTCTGCCTTACATTATGCCCAGATATATTACCCAGAAAATTTTGTCGTCCAGAGGTCATTAAAAAAAATTTAAGGATTCAGGGATGCCTGTCTGGCTCAGTTGGTAGAGCATGTGACTCTTGATTTCGGGGTCATGGGTTCAAGCCCCATGTTGGGTGTTGAGATTACTTTAAAATAAAATCCTTTTAAAAAAAATTAAAGAATTTGACAAACTTCATATCATCTTCAACCGAAAAAGGTCCAATATTCAAATAAAACATGAGCACTGCAAATCATATTAAATACAATGCTAATAATAGAAGTCCAGAGACTCTGAAAAGGGGAATAATCCATCTCGCTTTAAAGATGCCCAGGACTTATTTGGGGATGGAATGGTGTTGGGGAGTGGGCTGCTGGCATCGGGGAGGTCAGCGAGAGGAAAGGACAGGAAGAAAAACATGTAAAATCTAGCTCTCCCGAACAGTCCTCTCTGTGTCAGTCCACATAGTTATTACCAACCCCCCACCGCATACTTCCTACTCTTTTTCCACACATCTTTAGTACAGGCAGCGAAACTGTAGATGTGTGCCTTTGTCCTTAAAATAAGTTGTATGGTCTCTCTGAGAATCACTTTTGTTTCCTTTTTTTTTTTTTCCTACCAAGCCATTCAGAGGCCCTGCTTACCAGCATAGCAGGAAAGAAAAGAGATAAATACCTAGGGCCAAAGCAGAACACAAAGGAAGCAAGATTAGAAAATTGAGAAGTGTGGAGAGAGAACATCTGAGGAGAGTAACATGGCCACCAGTAGGAAAGGCTTCACGTTCGCCCAGTGAATGACCTCATGTTCAAGTTGAGTCGCGGCTAATTAATTTTCATGTGCTAAAACAAATTTGCATGTATTGAGCATATACTAACTGAGAGTGACATTTATTGAAAATTGAAGAGCTTGGTGGTTTTATTCCTGATGAGACGGAGGCTGTGCTCCCAGGAGTGATTTTGCCAGCCTTCTAACTGCAAGGCCCTTGGGAAGCTCAGCCCACGGAGAAGCGCTGGCCTTGGAATCAGAACACGTAGATTCCAGCGTGGTTATTCTCTAGCCCTGGGACCTGCAGCCAGCCCTCTGAGCCCCTCAGGATCCTTTCCCACGCCTGCCGCGGTGAGGCTGGGTCTCCCCGCCACGCAGCTCTGCGCCACCCGCCTCCAGCTCCACGCTCCCTCCCCTCTGCAGAGCTCTGACCACGCTAGAAATAACGTGCTTTGGATGGGCCAGGAGGGGCAAGGGGGATGTCTGTCCCCTTCACTGGACCACAGGTGTCTCCAGGGTCTGGTTTGAGTTCCTCTCTGTGTCTCTACCCCCTAGGTCAGTGTTGGTAAAGTGGATACACACAGTAGACTCTCAGTGGATGTTTGTGAAACTTCATGCAATTTCTCTAAACCTGAGGTTTCTCATCTATCAAATGGAGCTACTACATGTCTCATCTATGTTAGTTGTGAGAATATGAAGATGTGTAATATGAAATTACACATTAGGGGCACCGGCTGGTTCAGTCGGTAGAGCATGTGACTCTTGATCTCGGGGTGGTGAGTTTGAGCACCATGTTGGGTGCAGAGATGACTTAAAAATAAAATCTTAAAAAAATAAAGATGCATATTACACCGAAGAGCACCGTACACACACTTATGGAAGGGGCTATTACCAATTAGGGTCATGATGTGTAATTTGCTTCTTAAAATATAGGGCTCAATTCGTAATGCAGTTTGGGCAAATTAACCTTCGGAAGAGCAGTTTCTTTGTCCGAAGAGTTGAGTAGACCAGCACATCAGCTTTATCTGGGGTCCACGGATGGGTTGCAGGGGATCCTTGATGCCCCTGTCATCGTACATAAAACTTTTGGTCTTTGTGCCTTCTTTCCTAGAGAGAGCACATAGGTTAAATCAGATTCGTAAAGGGGTCTATGCCACCCCCCCACTTCCCGAACAGTTAAGAACCACAAAGCTAGTTAGTCTCTAAAACTCCATTCAGCTTTCATCTACTTCTATGAAGAATCCTAGTCTGGACGAATAGATTTCAATTTGTGATTATTTAATGGCCTCAAAAAAGTAGTCTCAGTTATTTTAACCACACTAAGGTCAGGATTCCCAGATGTAATAATATCCACTTGGGTACCGACCATTGGAATATCCTGCTACCACCCAGACGCCTACTTGGCTTGAGGGAAGAACTGTTTCGGATATTGTTTTCCACCTCCTTTCCCTAAGGTGGTTGTTCTGTCCTCACCCATCTTGCGTTTAAGAGGGGCTGGGGCTTGGTCTGCAGAATTAGCGGCTTTACTCATCTGTTTGTCAACCGCGTGCAGTAAATATCCTTCAAAGAAATCGAATAGCCTGAGCCCAGCTGTGTTTGTTCTGAGGATAACGAAGTGACTGTGTACCATTTCCTTCTCTCGGGAAGTGATACAGTTAAAATCCCAACATCTGCAGAAATCGCAAGGTTGATTCACTTGGTTATGTACCCCGAGCTTTCCGTTTTAATAAAGAGAGGCGGAAGTCAACCTACCAGATTGAGTATAGTGAGTAGAAGGAAGTGATCCACCAGACTGGTTTAGAATCCACTGCTGACAACGTGGGCATCTCACCTTCATCTTTGGGAGGAGAGCATCCTCCAACCAATCACTGAGGAGTACAGTGGGAAAAAAAAAAAAAACACAACAGGAGGCAGAAGACAGAGTTTTTATTCCTGGCTCCCACACTCAGCAAATAGCGTAGCATTGGCTAAGTCTCTTCCTGATCATGGGCCTCTTGGGCTAGCTGCTATCTAGGGGCCTCTTCCAGTGTTGTAATTATTGTTAATAAGAATTACAATAATAGAGTTTCCATTTATTATCTACTATGTGCCACTATGCAAGGAGTTTTAGAATAAAATTGATTTAATCCTTACAGTAATCCTGTTAAGTGGATGGTATTACTCCGTCTTATGAATGGGGAAAACTGAAGCTCAGAGAGGGTTATCAGTTTGTTCAAGTACTAGCATCTGCCCACCTTTTCCTGATTTCTCCCCTCCCACATCTCATCGTGGCCAAGTCCCACTGGTTAAACCCCTTCTGCATCCTTAAAACCACTGCCCTGGTTTCAACCCTCAACTCTAGCCTGGCCTTTTTAACTGCTTCCAACTGTCTCCCTACCTCCAGTTTTATGCCCTTCCTCTAGGGCCCATCAGTTTGTTTGTTTTTCTTTTTAGAGAGAGAGAGAGGGAGAGAGCAAGTGAGAGAGCAGGGGAGAGGGGCAGAGGGAGAGGAGAGAGAATCTTAAGCAGGCTCCATGCTCACCATGGAGCCTGACACGGGGCTCATTCTCACGACCCTGAGATCATGACCTGAGCCAAAATCAAGAGTTGGATGCTTAACTGACTGAGCCACCCAGGCACCCCCTCCTCTTTCCAGTTTTTACGAAGTAACTCAGGTACCACTTTTTCAGGAAACCTTCCCTGATCACCGTCTCCACTGGATTAGGTTCCCCTCCTCTGCGTACCTCGGGTCTGCTTCATTAAAAATAGTATACTAACCAATATTTATTAAGCATTTCCCATCCACCAAGTACTGTTCTCAGCACATTATATGCACTAACTCTTGGAATCCTCACAGCAACCCTATGAAGCCGTAGGCACTATTAATACCAATCTCTACAGATGTTCGGTTCGGTTCGTGTTTGCCTGTGATCACAAAGCTATCACACGTCCGAGCTGGGATTCGAACCCTAGATGCTTTTTCTTGAGAACCTGGTCTCAGCCTCTGGTTCCGGGCTGTCTTTTGCCTCAGTACCACCTTCACCAGGAAGCCCCCGCCTCTGGCTCTTTCCTAAATTACCTTAAAACATAATTGGGATTTATAGAAATAAGTTCAAACAATAGAATTAACACAGTTTGAAGCTGAAAATAAGCAGTTCCCAGGCACGATACGCTTGAGCTATTAAAATGACTCCCGGATCAGATAATCCTACGTGTGCACAAAATCCTACCTGTACACTTTAAAACATTTTGACTTCCATGAGACACGTGGTGGCTCTTTTCCAGGTCAGAAAACTGAAGATAGAGTGATGTGAGGTGACTTGGCTAAAAGCAGAGTTTTTCAACCTCGGCATTACTGACGTTTGGGGCTGGATAGTTCTTCGTCCCCAGGGGGTGGGGGAGTGGGGAGCTGTCCTGTGAATCATAGAATGTTCAGTGGCATCTCTGGCCTTTACCTCCCCCTCTCCCGCGTCATGATAACCAATAATATCATCAGACGTTGTCACATGTCCCCCGGAGGGCAAGTTCACCACCGGCCTGGAGTCTCCAGCTGGCGAGCGGCGTTGGAAAGCTGGCCTTTGAACTGGCAATCCAGTTCTCTTCTTGTTCTGTGAGCTGGCTCCCCGCCTCGTGCTGATGAGGAAGATTGTGGTCCAGGAGGTGCTTTTGCACACGAACCTTTCTTTCATGAAGTGTTCTTTTTATACCATAGAAATGGTTTGGTGATGAACCAAAGAGGAGCTCACAGTGATTTCCTGGGGTGCTTTGGTGCTTGAACCCTGCTATTCGATGTCGCCTGATTTTCTTTTCCTAAACTGTGTGTGTGTACGTGTACATGTGCGTGCATGTTGTCTGGGAGGGTTGGATAGAAGAGGACGTGGGTATCAAAGCTTTGTTGCCTGGAGGCTTATGTGAATCAGCACCTTCTTTTTTCTGAGTTCCCACGTGCCTCACGTGCCAGCTTTTCTCCATCGGAAGTATTTCCTTGACAATGTCAAGCATGTCGGTAGGTGCTTTATGTGAATTCACGAGTGAGCCTGTGCTGGTTCTCACGAGAAGGCTTTGCGAGGGTGGTTGCTTCTCCCGGGCTCTTGACCTTGTGAGAAAATTGCTTATTTATAAACGATCCTTCCATGTAGGGCTATGCACGACGCTGAGAACCAGTCTCCTCTCCAGCCCCTCTACCCCGAGAGAGAGAGTGGGGATGCCTCGCTTGGGTAGAGCAGGGAGCCAACGCAGGCCTGGCTGGACTCCTTCAGCCTGCTCCCCACCCCCGGAAATCTGGTGCGAGAGTGGGGATTTCTTCCTCGTTCAGAAAATTTTTGGTATTTTTTCGAACTACAAAGGTACTTTTTCTGATTTGGGAAAACGCATACAGTAGTTAGACATGCTTAATGTAAAAAAAGGAAATTATATATATGTGTATATACATATATGTATATATCCCTCCCCCTCTGTCTTACTATGTTTGCCGACTGTAAACACCGTAGTTTGATGTGTGTCTCCTTCCAGACTTTCCTGCGCATCTGTGTACATACACACACGCGCACTGTGCACTCACACACAGCTCTCCCCCCTGCGTAAACGGACCCATACTGTTTTGCCAACATACTTTTGCACTTCGTATATCTTCGGCATCTTTCAAAACATGTCCTTGAAGCCTTTTTCCTCTTTGAAAACAGCTGCATAATATTCCCACCCATCCACTCCCCTGTCGGCACGGCAGTTACGTGTGTGCTTTCTTTTTTGTTTTTTCCTTCCCTGTTACACACAGTGCTGAAGGGAATATCTTTATTCACACCTTTTCATGTGCCTGGAGCAGGACCCTCCTAGAAGTTGGAACACTGGGTCCAGGATAAGGTTTCCAGGGGCAGTAGGCCAGTTTCACGCTCTCTGCTGCTTCTCGCCGTGCAGAGAGAGCGAGCCAGGATTTTCCATAGCTCGCTGGGGAAGCTCTTACTTGATCGCACCAGGGTACTGACTGAGCAGTTGGCCTGGGAAACTGTGTTCTCCTCTTCAGCGCACCAGAAGCCAAGGAACACCAAGCACTTGGCTCTGCTCTGCTCCGATGTCTTGGTGGAAGACCTACATCCTTCCATCCTACTACAGGCCCGAATGTGGAGGGCATTTTTGGTTAGATGCCTCAAAAACTTGATTTTTCTGTTTCCGTCAGCTGGTCAACAGCTATTTAGTGGGCGACCGCTGTATGCCAGGCACTGCTGGGCGTGTTCAGACATGCACGTAGTAGTATTCAGATGTATTCCTCAAAAAATGTAGGTCAGTCTGTCTAGGGACATGCTCTGTGTTATTTTTATGTCTTAATTAAGGGCTCATAGAAGAAATGCTTTGCCATAGATTGAGTTTCAATTATTATTTCACAAATAATCCTTTTAAAGTGGAGTAGGTCGTTGTTTGTTTTTTTGGCCCTGTCCATATAAATCACTCTCCCTATAGAAAAACACCCAATTCTGTTTTCACAGAAGGCAGGGAAATAAGTTGTTTACACATCACCATTTGACTCCCCCCCCCACCCGAGGCCTCATTACAAACACCTCAGCCACTCCCAAGCTCCCCATGCAAACAGGACCCCTGCAGCTAAGGCTTTTGGAGAAAGAAAGGAGTGGGTTTGTCTCCTGCTTCCCTAGTCACTCTGCCTGGTGCAGAATCTTTCTTTTCATGTGGTAATTCACTACCCAGAGGTTTGGCTTCACTTCTGTGTCCTTTTTCAGTTCTATAAATTAGGAAGGTGGCTCCGTAATGTCACCGTATCTCAGAGTTGTCAGGGAGCTTTACAGGTCATTGACCGCAGCCCTCCTGTCTCTGTGTGACTCCTCTGTACGACGTATTCCCAGAGGGCGATCATTTGGTCTTGGAGTGAAAACTGCTTCTGGTGAAAAATCCCCCCTCCCCCTTACGAGGCAGCTCATTTAATTTTTGGTCCGCTTTAATTGCCAGTTCTTATGTTTGTTGGACTCGAATCAACCTCCTTGGAACTCTTTCTCCGTCCTGGTGGCTCTCATGTGGATAAGCTTCGACTTGGTGATTATCCCCCTAAATGTTGGCACCCAGCGTTGCCCACCGCAGAGCACCGGGCAGTGATCTCTGCCTGCAGTCCGCGGGCATACTTTTAGTGAGGCCACCAACCTAAGGCCCTCTCTACTGAGTCGGTGCGTGTTGAACTTGAAGTCGGGCACAGTTCTCTGAACTGTTGTCACCAGGCTTCCTCCCACGTTTGGGGTGTTGGTCTTCTATGAATAGGACATCTTATTAAATTCGAGCCAAGATTCTAGCCTGTTGAGATCACCAGGGTTTCAAAATGGGTTAACCGTTCCTTCCAGCTTTGTGCGACGTGTAAACTAGATCAGTGTACCGCTTAGGCCATTATTCCAGTCATTGATAAAAATGCCGAGCAGAGCAGATCACGTAGGTTCCCCATCAGAGACTTCCTTTCAGATTGACGTTAAGCTATTCACTAGCACCTTTGGGGACAGCCGTCACAGCGGTGAAGGAACCAGCCGGGAGAATTCGTGACAATTCAGAGCAGCCTATCTTGGACGTGACTGCTCACTCTGTCCTAGGCCCTCTGGAAATCCAGAAGCAGTATGTCCACTGTATTCCTCTGGTTTTCAGCCTGACACTCCCATCAGAAAAGGAAATGAGGTTAGTCTGGCATGACTTGTTCTTAATAAAACTATGCCAGCATCCCCCGATTGCTGCTGCGCTTCTGAAACGCTCACAGATCTGCTTGATGATGTGCTCTGAACTCTTGCTTGGGATTGACGTGAGACTGGTGAGACTATCACTTGCGACAGCCGCCTTTCTCTTCCCCTCTCGGAAATACGGGAACCAGAAGGGCTTCGGTTCTGCTCGCCCTCACCACCTCCCGCATACCTGTGTTTCCACAAATACCCCTCTCTTTGTCACCTTTCCCCCTGCTGGGCTGACTTTCTCCTCCTCCCCATTCCCTCGGACCCCTGCCCTCAGTCTTCCCAGGCGAGAGCTACTTAGTGTGGTAATGGGTGCTAATGGGCTAACGTGTTTTTGACAATGAGTAATCTATTTGCTTTTTGAGCAGGGGCCTAAATCCCAACGTGTGATTAGAGTGGTGGTAATTTTGGGCACCATGGCCGGCTATTAATGTAGTGTGGGAGGCTAAAGCCTTTTGTTTCCTCTCAAATAGGTGACTACCGTTTACACCCCGTGTATGGCTTTCTGCCAATTGTGTTGGGGGCGATTTCAAGCCAAATTGATTGGCTAATTGCTTGTGGTCATCCAGCTTTTCAGCTGCCTGTGTAGCAACCCTGGAGGTAATTAGCACTTCCAGAATTGGGGGCAAATTGGTTATTCATGGTCATGGCTTCTGGGCTGCACTAGCTTATAGTTATGAGTGAATCATTTTTACTTTAAAATGATTACTGAGGATTGAGGAGTTTCTTTAACAATTTTTAAAAAGCCATTATGGAGGAGTTTGATATACAATTGCCTTCTAGAGTCATTTAAAGCGGCCAGTTGGGTTCTATATTTTGTGAGATAAACTCATTGGTAGGAAATAGCTTCAAAAATGTCGAGCATTTTCTAAAAGCGACTGGAATTTCAATTGCAGCCCTGCCCCAGCACACACAGTGGAATATTTTCCAGCCAGTGTTATGCTAAAAAGTATAGAATACATTTTTCATTAAGAATGTCTTCATATGTAAATGCCGTGTAAAACCCACCGGTATCTGACAGTGATCCCCGAATTTAGAATCATCACAACTTCAAGGCAATTTCTCTTTTTCAAAAAACATGTTCTTGGATGGTTCGTAGGACACAGGGTGACCAAGCAGAGCATCTCAGGACCCTGTCCTTCCCCCCTCCCGAAACGTGGCATTTGTCAATGTCAGTCAGCACTGAAATTCTACCTGTGGTGGTCAAGGAAGGCCTAGGGTCATCTGCTTATTTGGATTCTTCCTTTTTCATAATTAAGCGGGAGCTGATATTATCATCTTCGGGAGATCCAGCTTGAGGGTGATACGCTCTTGCAATGCAAATAAACAGCAGGTTTGGGCCACTGCCGAGCCTGGGGCTGGAGAGCCTTGGCCTAAGCAGCTGTTGACTTCCAAGTTGTTCCCATGCTGTTCAGGGTGGTCCCCCAGGCCTTTGACCTGCTGGCTGGTGTACAGCCCTCTGCCTTGGGATTCTTCTCGTTTTCCCTCTGCTGTGTTAGATTCCCAGCCTTGACTAATGCTGGAATTCAGGGAAGGCTAGAGGGGAAGAGGCAATAATTCCTTTTCTGTGTCCTCCTGGTCATCAGATAAGCCCTATTCCCTCTTTCAGAATGGGCTGTGGTTCTAGAGATGATATGATTTAGATGATTCTTTCTTAAACTCTTGCTTTGTAGCATCTCAAAGAAGGGGGAGCAGTGCCTGCGGTGGCCTGGGTTCTGTATCTCTGATCAGAGGTCCCAGTCGGCTTTCTCTACTTCCTGTTTTCAGCAAGTTTGATTTTTTTACTTTCACTTGCTTGTCTGTTCTCAGCCTGTCTCCTCTCCCTGACTAAATGGGTCAGATTTTGTTTCCTAAAAGGAGATTAAATTGCTCTTTGCTGGAAAAGATAAACAATCACTGGCATGGGGTGTGTGTGTGTGTGTGTGTGTGTGTGTGTGTGTGTGTGTTGGCAAGGGATGCTTGGGCGGGGATTGTAAAGCTTCTTTTCTGAAGTCTGTTTTTAATCCTAATGGCTCTTTGAATTCAAATCCTGGCTCTGCCTCTCTGTGACCTTGGGCAACAGACTTCTGCTCTTAGACCTCGCCTTTCCCTGTCTTTCAAATGAATGAGAGAAGAATCTCATAGCGTTGTAGTGAGGGCCTAGCGAATACACCCGCGTGAGCTTCTATCCACAGTGTCTCGGAAGGTCAGAGGAAAAGGTGGTCAGGGGTGGTGGTGGTGGTGCTTTTGTGGTCACCCCCTTTCACCCTGAGGGACAGACAGCACTGGGGAAAGTTGTTTTTTGCTTCTGACGATCCAGTGTGTGACCCAGAGGAAATTGCACAACCCATCTATCCCCAGTTTCTGTCCCCAGAGAACAAGCTAGATCTTCTGAGTGGGGATCAATCAAAGAGCTGTCTTCGGCAGGGGGAAGTGTCATGAGAATAAACAGCTGCTGCCTGCACCCCGCACCCCCTCCTGCCGCTAAATGACTCTAGGGAAGAGGAAACCAGTCATCAAAGCCTTCTGCCACCTGTACACAGCTGGCAGTTCCTGAGGTCATCCTGTAGTGACGAGAGGAGTTTGGAAAGTCTCCACTGGGCCAAGTCACCGACGTGTACCTTCCCCTAAGGCTCCGGGGCATGCCGCCTCCTCCGTCCTTCACTCTGAGCTGGAAAGCTCCTTCGTAAGCTGAGATGCACTAGTCTAGGGTTCCCCCACATCTTCCACGGTGCCATTTTGGGAACAGCATCTCTTGAGAGATTCTCAGTAGAAAGAAAAGAGTAGGACTCTTGTCCCTCTAGGCTTTTTTTTTTTTTTTTTTTAAGGAAGACGAGAAAGTCATTTCCCTTGAGTTACTTGCTGCCAAGTGTCTCTCCCCAGGAGATGCAGGCTGTTTCAGCCAGACCTCCCTTTGCCTGGCTCTAAGGTTACCAAGCCAACTGGTGGTGTACAGGGGGCCCAAAGGTAAGATTAGTCCTGTGTTCCGGACGGGGCAGAGTGGCTGGTGACTGCTAGAGGGCAGCAGAGGGCCAGGAGCGGGTCTAGAACGACTTCATGGCCGGATGGTCACCAGACTGGCTGACAGAGCCAAGGACCCCGGGGGCTCCCCATTGTCAGGGAAGAGGCAGGGTGGTCCCCAACCAGGGGAGGCATGCATATCCAAGAAGTTTTAACAGAATATGGCTGTGACCCCTACGGAGGGGTCAACTGGGTTGCTGTATATCCAATACATCATGGTAGGTAAGGCCAGCATTTAGTCAAAGGGGAAGGAAGGCACATAGCCATAGGGTCAAGTTAGAACCAGGGCTGGGTCCGATCTCAACTCAAGGTTGCAGTAATCAGGGTTGGAGAGCTAGAATTGGAATGACTGGGCTCAACCATTCACTGAGGGTCTCTCAAAAAGGCACAGTGATAGAACCATTAAGACCATGGACTTTAGAGTCACACAGGAACTGGGGTTGAGAAGCACTGCCCTGCCACCTCTTAGCGAAGTGACTTTTTGTTGTTACTCGGCCTCTCTGCACCACAGGGAAATCACGCGCATGATGGTGAAGATGTTTCTATGTGTGTATGCTAAGGAAATGTGTGTCGAGTGAATCGTCTTTATCCAGAGGTTGTTCCTTTCCGGCAAGATTGGAGTTACTGATAGTAGCTCCCCACCTCCATGTTCTATTCCATCTGCTTTAGTACTTGTTCTTGTCCCTTGTCTGAGATGGTGCTGCCCGGCCCGCGGGGGCCGGATTGTTAGGGGACCCAGGGACTGTGGGAGAGGGAAATGTTTAGGTCTGTAAGAAGAACTCTGAGATAAGTAAATTCATGTGAAAATCAGGAAAAGAGAATATTTTGACTTATTCTAAAATGGCATCTTCTCTCTATTTTCATGGCTCTTCTTACAGAAACAGCTGAAGCTAAAAGAAAGCCTGATGAAATGAATAGACGTTTTATGAGTCTCAGGCCAGGCAAAAGTGCAGAGTATCTTGTTAAAACTAAGTGGCCAAGTAAATCCAATGCGGTATCCTGAATTAGAGCCTGCAACAGATAAAAGACATTAGGTGAAAACCTGCAGAAATCCAAATAAAGGCTGTGGTTTAGCTAATTGTCATATGTTAACATTTTAATTTTGACAAATTGTCCATGGTTAGGTAAGATGTTAATAGGAGGGGAAGCTTGGTGAAACTAGCTTTGTGTTTTTTTTTTTTTTTTTAAGATTTTAGTTTTAAGCAATCTCTGTACTAACATGGGGCTTGAACTTATACCCCCAAGATCAAGAGCTGCTGTTCTACCGACTGAGCCCGCCAGGCGCCCCAAGTGTTGTAACTCTTTTATAAATCTAAAATGATTTCAAAATATAAAGTGTTTAAGTGGCGGAACTCTTAACTTTCAACAGTGATGAGCTGTGATTTGTTTTTATTTCACTGCACTGTGTTTGAAGATGTTTCGAAAATACACAGGATTGGGAAGGGGGGCGGATTATGATACTTTCTATCACACACACAGTTTTTTTTTTTATTTGAGAGAGAGAGAGTGTGAGCGAGGGGAGGAGCAGAGGGGGAGGGAGAAGGACAGGTAGACTCCGCACTGAGCACAGAGCTTGATCCCAGGACCCTGAGATAGTGACCCGAGCTGAAATCAAACCAAGAGTGGGATGCTTAACCGACTGAGCCACCCAGACACCCCTCACATAAATAGTTTTGAACTCTGCCCTTTTTCTTAGCGATGTCCACAGGCCCTTTCACATGCCATTCAAGTATGAGAGCATAATTGTTAATACGCATAGTGTACTGAACCAACTTCTTACTGATGTACATTTAGGTTGTTTCCAACTTCATGCTGGTATAAATAATACTGCAGTGAACACATGTGTACATATATCTTTGTGCTCTTTTCTGGTGTTTCCTTGGGAGTGCAGACCTGAAAGTAAAATGACCACATCAGAGAATATAAACTTTTAAAAAGACCTTGATATACCTAGTGCCACATCGGCCTTCAGTAGATTTTACCAATTTATACACCCAGGAGCAGCATGTGAGTGCCCATCTCACTGCATCTTAATCAATAGGGAGTCTTTCCCTATGCACCTGCTCTCACCTGGCCCCCTGCTGGGAATCTCCGTTTCAACCTGTGGTTTTATAATGGCCGGGCTTAGCCTCCTCTTCCCTCATTTTTTTTTAAAAAAGATTTTATTTATTTATTTGACAGAGAAAGAGACAGCAAGAGAGTCAGCACAAGCAGGGGGAGTGGGAGAGGGAGAAGCAGGCTTCTCGCTGAGCAGGGAGCCCAAGGCAGGGCTCAATCCCAGGACCCCGGGATCATTATTTGAGCCAAAGGCTGACCCTTAACGACTGAGCCCCCCCAGGTGCCCCATTCTTCCCTCCTTCTTTTACTATTTTTGTATATAATTCCCTAATATGGTGGCTACCTGGGACATTATCTTTTCAGGGAACATATCGTATCAGTAGGTAACTAGAGATTCTCTTTGATTTCCAGGAATATTGTGAATTTAACATACAAAATTTTGATTCCTTTTGATATTTACACACACACACACACACACACACACACTATCACTGAAAGAAGGGTGTTGGGAAAACAAGTGAAAGCTGCCATTTAGGGAGTCCTACCCGCTGGAGTTTGGAGAACACCAACCTGGCATGTGTCATGTTGACTAGAATGCACCACTGCCTAGCACTGTGCGTTCTCATGCATAGTAAGTAGCTTCTCAATAAACAGGACTAATGTCTGAAATATGCAGTAGTGCAGTGGAGGCAAAAAGGCCTAGAATATTCTTGGCGGGGGAAATGTCATTTTTGCTCCTAGCTCACTGTGTTGGGTGGCAGTTGAACTCAGGGACCTCACTTAACACCAGTGGTTCTGGGGGAGAGAGTCCTGGCCAGCGAGCTGGTGTCCCTTTCTGCACGGGTCCTCTCTGTCAGAAAACAAGCTGCCACCGCTGGGTACGTGGTCCTTTCCACTTCTGTCGCCCTTCACAGTCTCAGATCCTCTCGTATTTATAAGACTGCTTTAATAGTCTTGTCTTGTAATTACATCTGGAGACAGGAGACAGCATCTTTTGATAGTTCAAGTCCTAACGCATTTAAATTGCCCTCCTAATGCTGTAAAAGAGTCAAATTATATATTCTGGTTTGCACTAGACAGCAATAAATGTCAAGGTGCCATCCACTCTGGTACTTAACTCCTTGATGCCATCTGTTTTGGTGTTCCTCACCCGGATGGTACACTAGTGTTTTCCCATCTCCTGGCTCGAAAGGATCGAGTTGGGAGATAAATTTCACTATTCAAAATATATTAAAAGGCAGAAGCAGTTTGTAAACATCGCTTTGGAAAGGTAGCATCGCAATAAAGTCAAGGACAGGAACCTGATTCAGTAAAGGAAACATTTCACAAGATTGTCATCTACTTTATTTTTAAAGCTGCAATAAGATGTAACGACAAAAAGACCAATGATGCATTTCAGCCAAGTGATATGAACTCCTGCTAAACCAATGAAACTGTCAGTATACTATGGTTTCACATTTTCTATAACATACTAGGTCACCTTAGGACACTTAGTCACTTATGACTTTTTACCACTGATGCAAAATCAATTTGGCAATTTATAATCTTACATTTCATTATGAAAGTATATTATTCTGCACGAAAGCTGCTGGAGAAATAAGAGCTTTCTGAAGCCCATTCATTCCTCTCCTGTTCAGGTAGAGACATAAAGGAATAAAACCAATCACGTTATCTGATGTTTTGAGACTTCGAGCAGTTTTTTGATATCTGTGATTTTTTTTTAAAGACGTACCAAGTGTACAATTTCTAACCCCGGATGCAATTCCGAATGTTAGATAAAATTGCGGACCTTAAAAAGTGAGGATTTTGACTGAAGAGCTCACTTTTTCACCTACCTTTTTTAAAAGTTTTGAGTGTGTAGGCTGAAAGAACCCTTGACTTAAGTATGCCAGAGGGCGGGCTTTTTTGGTGTGCTATATTTGGAGTTTGGAGCTCCTCAAAGAGATGGAGCAGATGGTTATTCATATTTAATACCGTCACATTTTTCAGTTTATTTTTTTGGAAATTGTGAGTTACAGAATGATAAACCAGCTGTATTTGAGAGAGGGGTGGGGGAAAAGGAAGAGGAAGGGTTGGAGGCTTCAATATTATTATTATTATTATTATTATTATTATTATTAATGATTACTATTGTTACACTTGCACTTGGAAATGCCTTCCCTTTTTCTCTCCAGGACAAATATGACACTGCTTTTGGAAAAACCAAAGGCAGTAATAAAATGCACATGACACATCCTTAGTTTTAGGTGCTCATTAGCACAGTCGAGGACAGATCTGCTCTCATAAGATCATACAGCAAACAAGAACATAAGTAACATTGACCGTATAGCCCTTTTCTTCTGTTAGGAACTCGACAAGGGTTTCCTTTAACCCTCTCTCGGGACTATTCATCACACTTGTAAATATAGCTTCCTGACCCCCACCGCCAAGCTTCAGTCACATGTGTGCCTCTGGCAACTATGGCTGCATAAACGCTGGACCTTTCTTATTTTTTTAAAAAAAATTTTATTTATTTGAGAGAGGGAGAGAGAGCGAGAGTGAGTGCACAAGCAGGGGGAGCAGCAGAGGCAGAGGGAGAAGCAGGCTCTCTGCTGAGCAAGGAGCCCGATGCGGGACTCGATTCCAGGATCCCCTGGATCATGACCGGTGCTGAAGGCAGACGGTTCACCAACTGAGCCACCCAGGCGTCCCAACACTGGACCCTTTGAATGGGATATTTAAATTTGAGCTTTTCTTCCTTTTTGGGTTTAAGTCATGGTCGCAGGGTAGGCAGGGGTGTTCCCTAGTATTAATTTAGATTCAGCTTGTGATGCAGCACCCCTAGTTTGTACGTGATGCGGAGACCGTGCTCCTCAGATACTTGCCTGCCCCCATTGTCCCAGGTATTTCCACTCACTGGCATCTCTCCTATTTGTGTCTTCTTTCTCAGACTACAGTCTGAACACATGAGAACACACCGAATGAATAGATACAGAGGAGGAATTGAGTAATTAAAACGAGAGTCACTTCACACTTTCTGTCTTGCTGAGAAAGGTATTAGAACTAGGTTTAACTGGCTTTCTGTGCACCAGGCATGGGAACAGGCACCCACACCTGCACTTTCTCTTTAAAACTCACAGTCATCCTTGTGAGGTAGGTAATATTAGTCCCTATTTTAGAGACGAGGACTGTGGCTCAGCAAGATGAAGTAATTGGCCAGGGGCACAATGCTAGGACATGGTAGAGTTTAGTGTCCAATTCTGAATTTTGATTCGAATTCCAGTGTTCTAGGGTTCCATCAGGGTTGTTACTGTGATACAATGAAGTCCTGAGAAGCCGGATTCCATAGGGAATGGTAGCACACACCATAATAGGGGTTCAGAAGGTACATGAATGAACAATTTTGGCTGTTTTTTAAATTAGGAATCATTTATTGGCATCATACCTATTAACTTTAGAAAGTTCAAAAATACAGAGAAGATAGAGAAGAAAATAATTCACTCATGATACTAGGACCCAGAGATAACCACTCTTAACAGCTTGATTAATAGAGTTTTTAATAGACTATAGATACACACACACACACACACACACACATTTTAAACAAGGCTTATAATATACACACCATTTTATACCCTGCTTTTTAAACAACCATCAATATTTTGTGAACATTTTCCCGTGTTATTATATTGGTGTCAACATGATTTTAGTAGTTCTGCAATATTCTGTTGTCTGGGTGTAATATATTTAACTAATCCATCTTGGATATCTTAATGAGAACCAGTCCTCTGGTTCAAGAATGCTCCTCTGATGTCATAAAATGCATGGTAGTGTGGCTTGTTAAAATGTGCCGATACGCATTTCATTATTAGGAAGCTATGGCTGAATGTACATAATGTTACATACTTCTTTTCAAGCTGGTGGTTTCTTAGGACATGGGCCCAAAAGTCTAACTTTCACAGTTTCTGCTTAGACTCCGACAGGCAACACTAAAACCAGTAACCCTCGACAGAAGCAGCTAGAAGGATGATGGCCAAACACAAGGTGTAATTTAAGAGAAACAGAAAGTCTCTTTTCCCTGGAATTTTCATTGGACGAGTCCTCTGGGTCGGGCTACTGAAGACTTTGGTTAAAAGGCAGTTGTTCCTATTTAATCAGTGTTGTGTCTGTTAAAACAGTTTGGTACATCCATAGACTAGAATATTATAAAGCCACTAACGATGTATTCAAAGAATATTTTATGATATGAACAAACGATCATGATATAATGTTAAAATTTTATAAGTAATGGGATATCAAACCAAATATATATAAAATATATATTATAAATATATATAATATATTTATATATAAATATATATATATATTTACCCAGTTTGATAAAAAAACACATATACATTTATGCTACAATATCTGGGATTTTTTTTTAAAGATTTTACTTATTTATTTGACAGAGAGAGAGAGACAGCCAGTGAGAGAGGGAACACAAGTAGGGGGAGTGGGAGAGGAAGAAGCAGGCTCCAAGCGGAGCAGGGAGCCCGATGTGGGGCTCGATCCCAGGACCCTGGGATCACGTCCTGAGCCGAAGGCAGATGCTTAACGACTAAGCCACCCAGGCACCCTAGGATTTTTTTTTTTTTGGATGGTAGGATAACAGCTCATTTTTATTTCTCTTTACATTTTTCTGGATTTTTTGAAGATTTTACAGCAATATATATATGTACTATAAAAGAAGAAATAATCTTACTTGAGTGAGGGAAACATCAAACAATTATGCAGTGCTCACATTTTTCAAAAGTAACATTTTTGATTATTTACTATGTGCTAGGCTCTGTACTAGTATCTCAGTCTTTAGAACAACGCTGGAAGCTACCATTATTGCCCTTGTGAGGCAGCCATTTTGCCTAAGACCACACAGCTCGGACAGGACAGAGCCAGGATTTGAACTTGTTGTGTCTATTTATTTCCAAAGCCTGTGTGACATGAGATAGAGTGGGGATAAAATATAGGGAAGTTTATTTATTTTTAACTGGTTGAAAACCAAGCAGTCAAAGCAGTTCTGGGACAAGAAAATACAAGTTGATGGCCAGGGTATAGGTACTGGGCATTTATGCTAGCAAAACCTGGGAGGTCCTTTGACACTGGGGTTAGCCCAGGGGCTCTGCATCCCTGGGGCTAATAATATCTAACCTCCCAGCGCTTTTGTGAGGATTAAATGAGACAATGCACGTAAAGGGCACCTGACACATGCTTGCTCAATAATGTAGCTAGTATTATTATTTCTCTTATTTAGGACCTTGCTTGTTATAGGGATTAGAGGCTCCAAGAAGCCCGAGGCAGGACATGTTTACCCTAGTGAATCCTGTCACATCTTAATAGTCCTCAAACATTCCTGACCAGTTGAAATGCCTTTTATTTGAAACTTTCAAATAAACAAGCCCTAATCAGCTTTGTGGACCCCACCAGCTTTTTCAGAAAACTATTCTGCTTCTTGGGGGTTTATTTATTTACTCACTGAAGATAGGGACTTTGTGTAATACAAGGGAAGCAGGAGGTGACTAGTTTGGAGTTAAATAGGCAAGCTTGCTTCCCCCCCCACCCCCCTCTTTAACCTGAGGAGGCTTGATTGGGTTACGCTCCTTTAAGACTCTCTGAGAGTCTGGGAATTTTGAGAACAAAAGCTCTGTAGGGAGGCCACCAAACAGAGAAGGCTCTTCACCAATCTTTGTACATTCTTAAATTTTTCATTCTGTCTTTTCCCCTCTCTTCAGTCCCTCGAATTGAGTGGCATTATCTTGAAGCCATGGAGATTTAAGAAACAAGCAAGGTTGGCCTCTCTTTGTTGAGTTTATGAAAGCCATATTTAGTTTTAGGAGGAATGTGTTTTTCCCTTGGGAGTCCCTTCTATACGTGCAGCCATCAGAAATTCCATATTAAAATCCCACATTTAAGTCTTTACGGCTAAAGTCTGTTCTTGCACGCCTGGACCAAGTCCAGCTGTCAGACTGAGATATTATTGACTTTCTCTTCTCAAGTGAGTGGTTTACATCTGCTGGCTCTATTTCTTTACCACTCATTCCGAAACACCTTGTAATCTGGCTTCTGCCACTGCCTCTTTGCTGAAATTGCTCCCCTGCAGCTTACCAGCTAACTGACTTTTCGCTGAATTCATTGGGGCTTATTTTTCTTTCTCACCCTTGAACGTCTCTCTTCGCTTGGCTTGTGCCCCTACATATATCTGTTTCCCTCCTACCTGTCTGGACATTCCTTCTCTCCTGTTTTGATGGCAGATCCTCCCCTTCCAGCCAAATGTGACTGTGCTCCGAAGGGATGTCTTTAGTACTCTCCTCTCTTCATTCATTGGTGTGGCTTCCACTGAACCACCTCCACGTAATGAACTCTGCAGGTCTGACTCCTTGCCTATGCCCCAGTCCTGTATTTCTTATGGCCTGATGATAATTAAAACGGTCTTGTGGAGTCAGGCGTTGTGCCATGTACTTAATATACATCATCTCCAATTCTTACAACACTCTTCACGGCAGAGAGTCTTAAGCCCATTTTACGTAAGAGGAAACCAGCTCAGATAAGTTAACATACGGTTGTATTTTTCCATTCAGATCTCTAACCATCGACCAAACTCAGCAGGTCCAAAAGAGACTATCTTCTTCTCTGGCTCCAAACACCAAACTCCTTCTCACTTTAAGGTAATGTCACTCTCCTTACTTTCTTTTAAATCACTTGCAGCCTGAGAGAGCTGAAAATCAGACAGGTAAATGCTGTGGAATAATGCCCTCCCTCCCCAGTAAAACCACACCTTTCAAAATCCCCCAAGCCCAACTCATTACGAACTCATGTCTTGAAAATCGAAGTTCAAGCTATCCTACGGACGAGCGATTCCCAAGCATGATGAGAGCGAAGTCTGATCACTTTCTCACACTGCGTGCTCTGGGTTGCCCAGAGTTAAGCTTGATTGGAAGCTCGGGTGGTGCGTTGGCCAATCCTCAGGAAACACTCTTCCCAAGCGGGTCCCTCCCATGGGCGGGGCTAGCGGAGGTTCGGCGCAGTTCCCAGGGCACTAACGGTAGCCCCGCCCCTTTCTCGTCTCTTGGACTAGACAGCCTATTGGAATGCGAGCGATTTGGCCACGGTATTTCTATAGTATCGGAGCAAGTTTCAATTCACTATTTTTTAAAGAAAATTACTTACAAATGTTGGTAGTTCAGTATTAGTAACAGCTGACGCAAGGCTCATATTCACAGCTGATCTGGACATACCAATGTATCGAGACAATGAGTTTGAAACCACTTCCACAGATTTTTAGGGAGGGCCCAGATGCCCACTGGGGAGGGTCAGCTTTCTTCTCTGTGTGGCGTATTTGCTTAATGCAAAGAATTTAAAACCTGATACTCCTTAAGAATCAGAGAATCGAGAAATTCCGCGTGTTTTTGAAGGCGGGTAACAGGACCACCAAGCGCTTACATCTCATTGAGGATTTTCCACGTGCCAAACCAAATGCTTCCCTTGGGCTGTTTTTACTCTGCTAGCATCTTGGTGACCATTTCATTTTTTAAAGGCAGCCATGGCTGCCATCATTTTCAATGGGAGCAGTACAAAGGGTCAGAAGTGCAGGTACGCTGTTCTTGTGAAGTGAGGCTAAAAGAAAGTATAGACCCATAGAGAAATTTCGGTTATCTGTTCGGTACTTCACTTTCTTCCATTAGGAAGGCATGCGAGCCCAGAATTGTGGTGACACCGTTCTTCGATCAGACTTGACTAGGATGGCAGCGTGGTGTCACAGGATAAACACATTCAGATTAGCCTTCGGTGAATTTTCTTCTTCTTTTTTTTACAAGATTTTATTTATTTATTTATTTGTCAGACAGAAAGAGAGAGAGAGCACAAGCAGGGGAGCAGCAGGCAGAGGGAGAGGGAGAAGCAGGCTCCCCGATGAGCAGGGAGCCCAATGCGGGACTCGATCCCAGGACCCTGGGATCATGACCTGTGTTGAAGGCAGATGCTTCACCGACTGAGCCACCCCGGCGTCCCTGAATTATCTTCTTAATAAGGAAATTTTTAATCGGAAGAGCTGGGTATTTCATCACTGGCATGAAAAGAAGATAGAAGGCTGATGTGTTTTCCAGGATTTTAACCTGCATCTGGTTGAACAAATGTGTAAATATGTCCTACGTGCGCTGCGTACATATGTGCTTTGTCCGCAGCTAGCACAGTGCCTAGCGTGTACTTGGGGTTCAATTACAATCTGTAGAATAAATTTGTTCCTTTGGCAAAATGAAGGTTAAATAGTTCTGAGTTTTCAAGACATGTTCCCTATGGTGGTTAGCATAAAGAAAAGTTCACTGGGGGTAGAATCAAATTTGAAAAAAAAAATCACTGAAATGCTTATGTTTTAGGAAAAAAACCTTTATTCCAAAAAGTAATATATTAACAGTATCTCAGCAGGCTCCTTTTTTTTTTTTTCTTCTTGGACTATAATATAGAGAGCGTTTTTCACTTTTAACTTAGCACACACCAGTTAGGTCGAGGGCAATGGGGAGGAGGTGAAGTTGAAAAGGTCACTGGGAAGCATCCCTCCCATCTGGTCACAGTGGGTCATGGAGGACCTGCATGAGATTCCCTGGGACGCCCCGTATGTTCTTGGGCCATCCCTGCAATTCTTATGCCCTACAAGCGAAGAGTTTGGCCTGATGCTGGTTAGAGTCTGACTGGCAGCCAAGGTGACCTGTGATGTCCTGTGCTCCTCTGAGTAAAGTTACTGAATAGAAGCCTAATTACAGCCAGTCTAGCACATGGGAAATCAATTCAATCAAGAAATGGTCCTAAGTACCTACTATGTGCTCAGATTGATGTCTTCTGTGGAAGTGTGAGACATGGTCCTTAACCCAGAGATGCTGAAAACAAGGCAATTACAGATGAAAGAGTTAAACTAACAGTAGCAAGTAGTCCGGGAGGCACAGTTGGAGAAGAACTGTGAAGATCAAGTAGTATAAACTTTCCAGTGGCAAGGCAGGTGGGGTCAGATTAGAAATCGAATTTCCCAAGGTCTGCCGGACAGTTGGTACAAGTTGGAGCTACTACTCAGGTCTTCTAACTCCTAGATACTTTTTTCATTCTGTCATAACGGTGGTCGTGTGGCATTTTGACACGCTTGCATTGATCAGCTATTTTGAGGCTGGGAACTTTTTGGTGAGGCCATTTTGACATGGCCGGTGGGGGGGGGGGGGCTTCTGCAACACCCTGCAAAACAGACCAATAAAACGTTCAGCTACTTTTTTTTTTTATTACCAAGTAATGTGCAGAACAGACAGCCTCACCCCATCCCTCAGCTTCACTTCATCCCTCAGCCTTGAGGGTAGAGATTGAGGCTCTGAGGTGGGAGTGGGGGGTCGAGGGGGGAATGGGCGTCATGAATGGAGTAAAGCTCAGAGAAGGGATGAGGGATGGGATAGGGGGTCAGGCACCATCCGGCAGGCAAAGCCCACGCCGCCAGGAGTCATGTGTTCTCCACACTTGCTCATCTTTGAAAGGCCATTAATCATTCTGGGCACATTATCTGTTCATTCTCTGAGAATTCTTTTATTTCTTGACTAGTTTGTTTCTTAAAATCTCTGATTCCAAACTTTCAAGGGGCAGGAATGGAATAGGGAGGAAGAGTTGGATCCCATTACGGTCCCCTCGTCCCAGATGCAGGACCCACTGGAAATCCTTGCGTCCGGGACTCAGTTGTCTCCTTAATACTCCATGTAATATTATACTATGGAAAAGTAATCGGTTTGCACTATTTTCAAAAGAATAAAGCGTCAATATCAAGTTTTGAGGGAATAGGACTGGTAGGCTCTTTCAAGGTTTGTCCTCTTTCAAAATCTAACAAACTTAAAAATATGTCTCTTTTTTTCTGATTATAAATGTATAAAATTTTCCCTTTCTCAATGCAGTATTTAATGTAAAATTATTTTTAAAAATTTGCCCCGAACGGTGAAGGCTATGATGCAGTAAAGGAACACATACTCAGATGTGCATGCTGAAGAAAATGGCAAGTGGCAGTCCCCTATAATCTGGGTAAGGATCGAGGAAAAAGTGTCAGGGAGGTAAGGAATCGACAAGCTCCAGTAGTCCGTGTTTCTCGTGGCTGCGATCACAGTGTCTGCATCCGAGCAACCGCGCCAGAGTGTCAAATATAAATATAGGATGTCTGGTTTTTAGCAAAACATTTGAGAGTCCTTCTGTAATATCCTTGTGCATAAGATTGTGAAATGTGACTGCATAACTAGTCATTAGGCAAATTCACAGCTGGTTGAGCAGCTGATTCGGTGTCATCCTGGAGGAAGATGTTTTTAGTTAAGGGCCAGGGAACAGCTTTTCCCGCTCTACCTGGGCATTCAGTCATTTAACAAGTACCAAGCACTTACGATGTAAAAGGCACCCTACTTGGCACTGTGAGCAAAACAGAGCTGTCCAGATCACGGCCCCTGCCCAAAAGCAGCAGCAGATTCTTGGTCGTAATTGATCACAAAGACAGGCTTTCCACTTTGCAGATAATACAGAGCTGGGTGGCGTAGTTTAATGTATAGGATGACAGAATCCAGATTTAAAATGACCTCAACTTGTAGGAACTCTAGGTCAAAACCTACAAGATGAAATTTAACAGTGATAGATGTAAAGTCTTGAATTTAGGTTTAAAAAATTGCATATGTACAGGATATGAGAGATGTGACTTGGCAGCAGTTTATGTAAAAAGTTCTTGGGGATTTAGTTGATCACAAGTTTAATATGAGCCAACAATGTGGTGTAGCCTATTTTTTTTTAAGCAAAACAATTTTAGGCTGTATTAGAAGCATGTGTGCTGATCAGACCACATCTGGAGTATTATGTTCAAGTATAGTCACCACATTTTATGAACATTGACAAAGTTGAGTATATCCAGAAGATAGTGACCAGGGTGCATCTGAAATGATGTCACATGAGAAATGGTTGAAAGAAAGAACCGAGGAGATTTAGCTTTTGCTTCGGGCCTCCGTTTATTTTATTTTTTATTTTATTGTTTTTAAGTAGGCTCCCTGCCCAATGCGGGGCTTGAACTCATGATCTGGAGGTTAAGAGTCGCATGCTCTACCAACTGAGCCAGCCGGGTGCCCCTAGGCATCAGTTTAGACCCTTCAAGTCTTGGTTCAGTTCCCTTGTTATGTATTCTCACACTCCGGACGACCGTCCTGTCTTCCTCCGTAGGCTCGGGCTTTGTTAGAGCAGGACTGGGGCTCTGTGTTCACTGTGACATCTGTGGGGCCTAGTACTGTGCTTGAGACAGGTGGGTCCTCAGCAATGTTTAGAGGACGAGTGAGTAGAATTTCCACGTGTGAGGGCCTTGGGGAACAGCTGATGAAAAACTGTAGTGCCTGGCATCTATAGTCATTAAATAAAAGGACAGGAAAGGAACTTAAAAAGTTCCTAAAAGCTTTAGAATGGGTCTTTTTTTTTTTCATGTTCTCCTGGCCTTTGCTAGGACCCGATGCTAGATTTCTGTGTCTGCTTTCACAGAAATCTTAAAAAGCATTCTCTCCAAAAGGAGCATTTAAAAAAATGAGTTCAAGTTCAGGCACCAGTTATCAAGGACATGCAAGGTTTAGTCAAGTGGACGCCCTCATGCATTTCTGGTACAATCCTTTTGGAGCAGCGTTTTGGCAATATGTATTATTCAAGCCCTGAAAATAGTCGTGGTTAAATACAATAGGTCTACTTCTGGGACTTCGTTCTATGAAAGCCATCCTGAATACAGAAAAAAGAAAGCCTTATGACCAGAAGTGTTTTCTGATAACAAAAAAACTGGAAACAACAAAATATTTAATAATAGAGGAGTGAATGGTTATATAAACTGTGATATGTCCATTCGACAGAATGTTACAAAGCCTTTAGAGTTTGTAGTTTTCACGGGATATACAGCTGTGTATGTATAGTATGATATAACTGAGGGAAAATAAACAAATCTAACCCTGTGTGTAGAAAAATCCTGGAAAGTCTCATACCTAAACGTCAACATTGGCTGTTTTTCAGTGTGAAAAGATCAATTCTTTTCACATTTGGTCTCCTTTTTTGCATTCTCTAAATTTTTCTTTAAAAAGCATTTTTACATTGAAGACAGTATAGTGCGCCCTGTTAGGTCTGGGAATAGACCTGCAGAGTCGAGGCATTCAGCCCTGCTGTGTATCACCGGTTTTATCGAGGGCATTCTGAAATTGTGTGCAAAAGACAAACCCAAACAAGTTCAGAGCAAAACTGATTTTCATTCTAAATTTAATGAACTTAATTTTAATTTACTTTAATTCAAAACACATAAATGTAACTACATCATGAACAACTTTAGATCAAGGGTATGTTATTGAACTTCGCAAATGATAGATGATGCAACTCTTCAAAAGAAAAAAAAAAGGTCAGCATCCCAGCTTCTAGAGAGCCAGGGACCTTTTGCAAAGGGAGATGAAAAAGCACCTTGCTGGTAGCAGGCACGTAATAAAGTCTTGAAAGACTGGCTCCTGGAGGTGAGGGGGGACAAATGAGAGATGGATTGCTAATGGGTAAGATTGAATGTCTTGATGGATACCAGAAGAACCTGGATATCAGGTATTATCCTGTTAAATCAAAATCTGTTTTAGGGGATATTTAGATATTACTCAGATGTAACAAAGTTCAAGCTGTCAGACCTCTGTGTATTGTAAAAATGCATCCATTACAAGTAATTTGCACTAACCCATGACTCTAGATACTCAATTTTCTTCTTCTATCAAAAATTACTAGTAGTTTTGCCAATAACCATTGTTTAATTGTACATGCATCGTTCCTGTTCACAGGCATGTTTTCATGCAAACTTCATTGCGGGCTACATATTAATGCAGCCTGTCCCCTCGTCTTTTTCTAATGACGGCAGGGGTTCTTGGTCCTTGAGTCATTATTGCTTTCCTAATTCCGCTTTAAAAAAAGAACACTGCCCACCTCAGGAAACTGAATGGTTCTGTTTTGTTTGGGATGCTGGGGGAGATCAGCGCTCTACCGGGGGAAGTAACAGGTCTGGTTTCATTGAGAATGTTCAGAATGTTTGAACACCATCTAGGTTTGAAGAAAGTGGAATTTTCACATATGTTAACATTTAGTGATCTTGCTTTTTGCAACTTGAGCTCTACTTAACCTTTATATCTATTTCTGTGGAATTAACTTTCTCCTGTTTTCATGTATATTCCATGTTAAGGATAATGGGGACAGTACTATTACAAAGGTGAATTTAGTAACAATGATTTCTGTTCTTTATTTTTTTTTGTCCTTTTGTCTCCCCTCTCCTATGTTTTCCTCTCTCTTATTTTAAATATTTCCTTCATCTTTTCTTGTACCACCTTATTTCTGCCTCAATGGGAAGCAAAAACTGTTCTTCAGAACTGGTCAAGTCCCTTGTTTTGGGTTGGGTTTTTTTTTTTAACCCCAAATCTCTGCTAAATGAAGACTTTCATACAGCATCGGATTGCCATTTCCAAAGCCAAAGAATGGAGAGTCTTTGAGAATGGATTCGATACGCATTTTCTTTTAAGATGTCCTAGGCTGGTTGATGCTGACAAGAGACTTTCTGTCTGATAAGCTGAAGGTGTGATCTCCCTGGGATGAGTATTCTTACATGGGGATCTGGATAACTTGAAAGAAAGCTGTGTACTTCAAAGCTCCTTTCACCTCAACCACAGTTAACTTTATAGGCTCACTGGTCTGGCAAGTGTTAATAGCTTGATCATTTGCCTGCAGATAACTCCATTGGAACCTGTGGATTATTTCAGTGGGGGAGAGCCAGTGGGTCTTTGATCTCCATTTAGACAGAGATAGAATAATCCAGAAAGAATTCTATTAGAGTGATTTATGGCAGAGACAGCACAATTTTATGAATGTTCCCCACCCCCAGTATGTCCAAAACATGTTGGCAGGTCTCAGTAGAAGATGTACTCTTTCCATTGTGCCCACTTTCCTATGAAATGGGGTTCTTGGTGACATGATTTTTCAATCCCCCCCTTTTTTTTAAACAAAATGGTTTTAAGAATAAGTGTCTGCTGATAGTTAAACATGTAAAATATTGGTGCTCGGTGAGGACAGGGGAAAACTTTATTTCGAAAGGAGCAGATGGTGCCCCATGGGGTGAAGATGATGTGGTAAGTTTGCCTTCTTCACCGTGTGCATAAGGTCATGTACAAATGGCCAGAAAGCAAATGAAAGGTACCCTTGAGGCCGTTTGCACTTAGATGTCAACTTTCTTTCAGGAAAGGCTATTTTTCTTTATTTTTGTTTTTATACAAATCTAGGCCCCAATGTTGTTTGTTAGTTTCTCTCTTTTATGGCTGCTTATTTAGTGCTGCTTCATCAAGGGCTTAGGCTTCTCTTTGAAGTATCTGAGTCCTGCGTCTATAGGGCAGTTCTTAAAGCCTGTGGTGATTAACTAGGCCGGAGCCAGTAACCTAGCCAGCATGTTTTGCCTTAACTGCCTCCTGCCTTCTCAGCAACATTTGAGTCTGGGGGGGTAGATATGCTAGAAGGATTATTGGTGGCGGCACATTCCCTCCTTGGTGGTTGTCTTGGTCTTGGGAACATCTTCCCTGTCTCTCCCTGCGTAGCCAAGGACTCTGTTTTCATAGCTAAGAATTGCCTCCTCCTGTCCTTCTCAAGCTGGCCTGACAGTGGTCTCCGCACTTAGCTTGGTCACTCTCTAGCCTTTCGTGTATTTTCCTTTTTTATTTCGCAATTAGTTTGCAGTGCTCTGGAGGGGGAGACCATGTTTTATAGAATAATTATTTTTTTAAGAATAATTCTTTTATTAACAAGATGTATGTGGTCCAGCGACGCACTTTATTGGTCACCCAGTTTGAGACCAGAGGAAGAAATGATATAAGAAAACAGAGGCCTCTGGAACGTCAAAGGAAAAAAAAAAACACAACTTCAGAGACAGGAAGGATTGGTACTAAGCTCTCCTTGAATACCAGTTAAAATAACGTCAGATATATATATCAGAAAACATAAGCTGGATATAGATGAGAACGTTAATGTTTATTTTAAGGTGATAGCACGGGGAACAAAACACTTCATCTGCACCTCTGCCCTTTACATTGCGTTGGGGATCTGTGCCTCAGTACTGGCACAGCTATTGCTAAAGTTCCCAGGAGCTATGGCGACGGAGATCTCCTGGTCCCTTTGCCATCCGAAGCCCAGTGCCACTCAGATGGCCAGCCCGAGAGCAGGGAGCCCACAGGCCAGGTCATCGATGCCTTCCCTGGTGTTCCAGCTGCAGGCTTCTGTGTGTCTGCTTCTGCCCCCAGTCACTTGTGCCGTGTGTCAGGGTCAGGGCTAAGCGGAATCCAGAGCCTGAATTAGGACAGTGAAGGAGAAGACCGCTGAGCACTGAAAAGGCAAGTAAGGAGGGAAGAGAGGGGTGGGAATGATGAGAGTCAGCCCTCTATTGGCTCCCCACAGTGTTACCCTTTCCTTTTCCACCAATGACTTGCTGCAAAAGAGATACCAAGTTCAGTAACAGAGATGTGAACAAAAACAAAGTTCAGTGCAGTGTTGTTTATAATGGTGAACAATTGCAAATGGTTGTACAGAGCACAGTATGATAAAACCATTAAAAATGGTGTTTTCAAAGATTTTTAATGACAGTGAAAAATGCTCACGAAATAATATATATGTAAAAAGGCAACATATCTGATCCCAGTTGACTATCTATAATGCACATAGAGAAAATACTATAAGGAAATTACTAGAATATTAATGGAGATTATTTTTGGGTGGTGGAATCATGGGTAGTTTCTTCCGATTGTATATTCTAAAATTTCCATAATGCAGATTTATAATTCTTTTTTTTTTAAGTATAATGACCATTTTATCTTTTTTTTCAGAGAACAGTTTCTCTTCAGTGTTTAAGGACTTAGCTGCTGACATGGGCTTTGGTGGAGATGGTGGGGATAGCACCCGCAGGTCTAAATCAGGGCGGGGGTGGGGGTGTTGGGTCCTTCCGTGCTTCACGGGAGCGATGCTGGGCTAGCTTGCCGTGGGTGGCACAGCTCGTGGAGTAATACAGTCTCACACAACTTGGGATGCACATAAGCACCGAAGACACTCACTTTGGGAACACCCCTGGTGGCAGCAGTCTTTACTGCGGTGCCAGTAATGAACTTGTTAATGGCCTTGACCTTGGGTACACACTGGGGCGCACTTGGTGCCGCAGACAGGCTGTATGTGGCCACAACCCTTAGTGGCGTGACTGTTGTTCCTTCCTTTCATGGTCCTCTTCGGTTAACTAGAAGACGTAGGTTGGTAAAAAGGTTCAGAGAAGATGAAGCCTCCTACCTTTGTTTTGTTGTATCCCCAGATCTCACGCCTGGAGTGAGGTCCGTGCCTCTGGTGTTCCCTCAGGCACCAGGGCCAGTGTGTTTGGATGGCCTCTGACTCTTAAGAAAAAGCGTGTGAAGTTGCTCCTTCTTGCTACCACTGCCTGATTGCACTTCTTTATTGAAAACACATTCATTTTTTTTTTTTGCACAGACTTTATGCATAGGGCCCTGTATGTGCCAGGCAATCAATAAATATTTGAGTGATTGTTATCTTCTCAATGCAAATTCAACATTTAACATTCAAATACTGAAGTCTCCCTGTGCCAAACCACAAAGAAGTCTCTGCTGGGAGAACGCCTGCTTGAATACTTGGGACCAGCTACTCTAGGTCGACTGGCGTGTGTATGTTCTGCTTCTGTGCTTTAGTTTAAGTGGAATAACCACGAGACTACCAGTCAAATCCCTTGTCTAATGGCCATCTAGAAAATTGGGACCCTCCAATGGCTGATGGGAAACCCGGAATCCTGGAATTCAGTTAACTGTTGATTGAACATTCCTTGAGCTAGGCTTGTGGGTTGGGTCGTGGTGGAGGGTGGGGAGGGTAGCATTTAATTAAATGATGGTTCAGACTCAGACCCTGTTCTCTGGGATGTTACAGTCTAGTAGAGTGGGAGTCACTAAAGAAGACTGATGATGGCATCCTGAGGAAGACACGCCTTGACACCCAAGAGCCATGCACCGCCCTTGGTTGGTAGTGGCTATGAATGCCAGGCTCCCAAGGTGCTGGAACAAGGAGGAGAAAGAGGAGATGTGTGAGAGACAGTGGAAGAAGGAACAAGGGATGGCCATAAGAAGGTAGATGTGGCCTCAGGGAAGTAGGGCTCCACTCAGTAACGTGCTGATGTTGGCTGGGGCTATTGTGGGGTCAGGGCACACCCCCCTCTGTGTCCCACGCTGTGTGAGACTGATGTTCTTATAATAACCAGAGCCACTGAATGGCTTATATTTCACATACAGGATTCCATTTACAAACAAACGTAAGAAAGATCCATACAGCAATGCCTAAGTATTTAAAAAGTGACTTTTTGTCCAAGAAGACCTCAATCTGCAAATACTTAACAAGGTCAGACATCACGGGGGATACCAGAAACCCACGTGTGTGCCTTTGAGCAGTTTACTTAGCTGAGAAGACCAGATGTAGACAAATGGAAAGTTTACTCTTGTTTTAAGGCAGCGTGGGCCACTCACTGATGGACAGTTATGGCTAGCGGAGCACAGGGGATGGTCAGCTTCCTAGGGCTTTGGGCAGTCGGGAAGTTTCCAGGTTCTTGAGCTGGCCTTGGTGGTTGGGCAGGATTTAGGTTGGCCCCACATAACGCCAGATCTGCAGAAACGTGGTCTTCTGCCCTCTGAGAAGCTGCAGTGTCTGACCTGCTCTCATAAACTCCTCCCCAAAACAGGCCTGTGCACTTAGCAGTAATAAATTGAACCATCAACTCCTTAAAGCACACCTGGTTGATAATTAGCTCAATCACATTGTGTTTCGGTCATTACCCTTGGATTTCCCAAGGATGAGCTTAATTCATCTCCCACATGAAAGTGAGTGCCTGCATGACCCAAACTCAACTGAATAGAATTTCTGTCTCTATTATGTCAATTTAATGCTGTGGTAGTTTTATTGCAAAATAGGTATTGGGTTACAATTTGCCACCCAAATATCTGTGCAGAAATTGTTAATGTGTGCTGTAAAAAGATCTCCAATGGCAGAAGGCTCTCTCTTAAACAGTGCTTGATTTGAAGTCATACAAAGAGGAAACGAGCTGCAACTCTGATTCGGGGAATTCAGAATTGATAAGATGAACTGTTGTTTATTCAGAGATTATGAAGTCAGGTTTTATAGCTTATAAACGTATTGATGATGGATACAGCCCCTCGCTTCCAAGGGTTTACAGAGCTGATTTTGTGTTTTAACCACACTCCCTTCGCCTCTGACCTGCTGCTGGAGGTGCAGGGATAAACTGGTGGCGTTATGTGCTCTATTACCAAAGGAGGAAGGCAAAGGGGCACCTTTATTGTATCGGATTACTAGCCAGATGCCTGGAATGCTCGCATCTACTCACTGGTTGCTGTTTAAAAGGGAAAAATACAGATCTAACCACTTCTAGGAATGGTGCCAGGTGTCTGTACTAAGGCAACCCAACTCCAGAAGGCTATAAAAATAGCCCCCAAGTAGTAGGTTCCGATTTCCCACTGAGCTGACCAATAAATCCAACAACCAGTTAATTAAAAATGCTGGGAGGGAATGTTCATCCTCCATTACCCACCTGTCCTTGTGAATACTCATTGGTTACAAACCGGAGGCTACAACTTAGCGTGTCAGTGTCCAGATTAGGAAACCCTCTTGTTCCTTTCCATAGCCATCCGGAGATATAAACAGCCAGTGTGGTTGCCTGATACTCCTGCTTGGGTGTCAAGGTTTATTCGAGGCTAAAGCGATGTGAGGCTTCCAAAGACAAACCGAGTTATTTCACTTGCCTCGGGATTTCCGGCACCATCCGGAAGAGCGTATTTAGATAGGCTACCTCATCACTCCCTTGTTCAGGCTATGAATTTTCCTCTAATGTGCCAAAAGCTGATGGGAAGCCTTCCTGCCCTGACTGCTGCTATGAGCAGGATATCACAATAGACTGAGAGGCAAAGAGAGTACTAGAGGTTGAATCTTCTAGAATTTCAGCTTGATAAAGCTTAACAAGAGAATCAGTTCGTAAAGCAAGCAAAAACTTGGACAGAGTAGACCATCAATATCATCCTAATCATTAAAGCCATTAAAAGGTGCACAAAGAGAGTAATAGCTATTGGACTCAGGTTAAAAGCTGGAAAGAAGCGGGGCGCCTGGGTGGCTCAATTGACTAAGCAGCTGGCTCTTGATTGCAGCTCAGGTCATGATCTCGAGGTCCTGGGATCGAGCCCCATGTCGGGCTTCCCAGTCAGCGAGGAGTCTGCTTGAGGATTCTCTCTGTCCCTCTCCCCCTCCCCTGCTCGTTTTTTTTCTCTCTCTCTCTCTCTCTCAAATAAATACATATTTAAAAAAAAAGCTGGAAAGAGGAAAGCAGAGGGGGTGATGGAAGGTGAGGGAGATGGAAACTCACTGAACACACCTCTGGTCTCCAGGAACCTTCTCTGAAATACCGCTGTTAGTGAATTATGTTTCTTGCAGACTTTTCTTCTTTTTAACTTTGAGGCATTTTGATGGAAAAGAGAGAATGGTAATGAAACTTGACTTCTAGCCAGGGCTCTGTCACTTACAAGTCTGTTTCCATTTCCCAGGGCTCAGTTTCCTCCATCTGCGAACCCGTTGGCCTAGGGATGCTTCGTCCACACCTCAAATTCATGGGACAGTTGGTTTTTGAGTCTTTATGAATTTGGAACTGGAAGTTTTTTAGTAGAGTGAAAGTTTTGGGAGAGACTGCCGAGTCCAAGGGTGCAGAAGCTTAGCAAGGACAGAAACTTCTCTTGCAAGCAAGGAATTCTGCAGTAATCAAGAAGCCCGATGGATTGGGGTGGATATACAGATTGCTTTTATTCATGCTTTTTCGGGCTGCATGTGAGCATGTGTTCGGCTTCAAGATGCTTCTAAAGCTGAAGCTGTTATATGATTTGCTGTGCGTTAGCAGGATATGAATTATTAATTCTGCTTATACTTGATCATGCAGACCACAAACTGGGACCCTATCATCGGAGGGTCTAACGCATCCATTTTTCTCCACCAAAATAGGTTTGTAAATTGTCATCAGGTCTTAGACACCAACCCTCTACATAACACCTCTATCTGCTGCTACCTGAGATTTCTTTAATAAGGAATGTCAGGGAGACTCAGAATCACATTATGGGAGAGGAAGTTGAAAGAACCGAAACTTTTTAGCTTGAGGGATTAGAGGTTCAGGGGGCCATGCTGTCTGTTATCAAAAATGTGAAGGTTTCTCAAGTCAAAGTAGAATTAAACTCGGGTGTTTGTGTGTGTGTGTGTGTGTGTGTGTGTGTGTGTGTGTGTGTGTGTGTGGTGTTGGTGTGAGAGGAGGCAGACTGGGATTAATGGAGGAGAGTTAGGCAGACAGAGTTTTCTCAAGCCGGGCAATAACTTCCCAGCAATCTAAGCTGTTCAAAGCAGGGAGAATGGGCTACCTCAAGGAGGTAGCAAAATCCCCACTGCCAGGCCCCATCACAGAGTTGGGGTTAAAAGTTGGTTTCTTTGAATGGAAGTTGGACTCTGTTTTCTGGAGTCCACCTGTAGGGATCCAGTGGTCTGGGGGTGTCTTTGTTACACGGAACACTTGTAGGGCCCACACCCTGTCTCACTTGTATCCTCAGCACCTAACGTCGGGCCTGACCACAGAAGGAGCTCAGAAAATGTTTGTTGGTCAAGTGATTGAGTGACAGTGTAAGTAACCAATAGAGGCTTTTGGTCCCTAGGTCAAGTGTATTAAATTGGTTCCCGTTTCTACAGTATCTCCCTTTTCTTCAGGCGTTTCTATGCCTTTCACTCATAGCAACTCCCCCACTAACAGCACTTATCATCGTCAGAGCACTAAAGCAGTTCCATCGACAAAAGGCCCTTCCATAGCAACATGGACGAGAGAAAACACGCGAGTTTAACGTTAGGTAAGCAACAGTGGAGTTACACGCACGTCAGGCAGTGCAAACGTGACCATGAAGTCTGGCAAGAATTTCCTGCATTTTGATGGAGAAAATACTGATACAGAACAGTGAAAGAGAGGGCAGTTTAAAATTTCTCTTATTTCCTTGCGGGACAAGAGGATGCACCTTGCAAAAGACATGTCAGCGATTTCTAGAGGTATTTGCAGTTCCAAGGGTAGGGGGTCCATGAACATGTGTCGTAAAACTAGAAGGTTGAGACTTTTTTTTTTTTTAAATCAGACCTAGTATGTTCTCCAGGAGATACCCCGAAGAAGGGACAATGGGTAGATAGGGACTTCCGTCCTCAACAAAATGTCATCATGGCACCACTGGACAAGGTTAGAATGTGGGTGTTCCTCGTGGTCTTCTCAAGCTTCCTGAGGGTGAACTCATTTGTGGGGTAAAATGTCTTCCCGACAAGATGCCACGGCATCTAGGAGCTGGAAACCTGCCTCTCATCACCTTGTTGGGTGATTCTATGATTCCTGTTGTTTTTTTTTTTTTTAATCGCTTTAGATGAGACTTTATACAAATAGAGCGAAGGTCATATTAAAGGGCTAAACAGCTAAACCTCATGGGAAAATGCAATCTCTTTCCCCACATTATGGCTGTAGAAACCACGAGAAGTGATAGACCCTTCAACACTATAATCTGATCAGAAGCTGAAGAAGGCACTGATGGCTCTCTGAAGGACTGGGCCCTGAGAAATAGTTGGGCTAGCACCTAATAAAGTAATTAAAGGCGCATATAAATCTTTGGTTGCTTTTGGCTGGTGTCTGACTGTGGCTTTTGCTTAACCTAACCCGCACCCTGCCGGCAAAGCTTTTGCTGACTCGCCACTCACGTGGAGACTGTCTGTTTACCTTCATTTGGTCCCCTCTGAGGTCTGTAAAATTCTCCCCTCGGATTCCTACAGGCAGCCTTTGAAAGTAGTTTGTCAGACCAAGTATCTGCCTCTTTTCAGCCTGACCTTCTCTCGCTTTTGGTGTGGGGTGGCTTGAGGATGTCACCAGAGGAACACTGCTTTGGAGCCATCCTGATCGCCATTTAGTGAAAGAAAAAAAAAAATCCCAGCATCCTGTTTGGACAGATTGTAAGCTGTGACATTAGACCTTCCTGCTATGCAGAATGGCTTTCATCACTCTCCCACCCCATTCAGCAAGGTTAAAGGTCTTAGGAAGGTATTTGACTTGTGGCTCAGACTTGCCCTCACTGCTGAGCAATCATGGGTCTTTTTGCTTGAACCACTTATAGGAGGCGCCAATGGGAGGAGAAGTGAAGGAGCAGAAATGAGTTCATGACAGCATTTGAAATGAAGAGAACATCAAGAGGAAAATAGGATATACACTGAAGGCTTTGCCTATAGGTTTTCTTGTTTGTTTGTTTGTTTCTTGAAGTTCTGCTCAGGAAGTAAAATGGTGTTTTGCTGTGTTTAGTTCAGGGCCAGGAGAGGGAAACTGAAAAAGAATATAATTTGTCTTAGATGAGAAGACCTGCAGAGGCAGGGGTCATGTCCCTTTGCCATTTCTGTCATGACCCCAAATCTGACATTTTGAACGATGACACTGTAGGTACCTTATCGACTATTGAAAGCTGTTGTGTAACTTTCACGTTAGAAAAGTGTGTGTGTGTGTGTGTGTTCTCCAAAAAGGCATTCTGTCCTTTCTTGATTTTATAATATACAAATAATAAAACCACAGGTGTTCATGATATTACCCGTTTTATGCCAAGGTTAAGAAGTCTTAGTCTAGGTGATTCTCAACTAAACTATCTGGGTGCTCTCACTGGGTGTTGCATAACATTCAGAACATTCTCAAAGCAAAATGATTTTTAGTTCATTTTAGGAAATCATTTTACATCTAAAGCCGAAGATTTTTGCAGAACTTTTGGCCAAACAACAACATGCCTCAGAATTTTAACAGTAGCTTTATTGAGATATAATCCACATACCATAAGTCACCCTTTAAAGTATACAATTCAGTGGGTTTTTTGTATATTCACATAGCTGTGCAGTCATCACCATTGCCTAATTCCAGAATCTTTCCATTACCCTTGAAAGAAATGCTATACCCATTAGCAGTCACTCCCCAGGTCCTAGCCTCCTTAGCCCCTGGCAGCCACCATTCTTTCTATCTTCATGGATTTGCCTATTTTGGACACTTTCTGTAAATGGAATCATGCGGTATTTGTCCTTTCATGTCTGGCTTCTTTCACTTAGCATAATGTTTTCAAGGTTCATCCCTGTTGTAGCATGGATCAGAACTCTGTTCCATTTCATGGCTGAATCGTATTCCATTGGATGCATAGACTGCGTTGTATTTATCCACTCATCAGTTGATGCCCATTTGAGTTGTTTCCATTTTTTGCACGCCCAGGAATATATCCAGAAGAAATAACCAACTAGGTACATAGAGAATTAGGGTATTTGTTGTGACATTAAAAAATGAAAAACTGGAAACAACCTGAATCTCTAACATTAAGGGATTGGTTCGGTGATGACACAGCTCTATGGCGGAATACTGTCCAGCTCTTAAAACGGTGTTGTAAAAGAATTTATGAAGATGGTGCAGAATGCTGACAATTTCTTATTAAATGTCAAAATAGCACATAGAGTGTGATCCCACTTTTATAAAAAATGTGTTTGATATGCATAGAAATAAAGGTAGAATCATAGGTAACAGAAAACCATGGTTCTCTCTAGATGGTAGGATTATGACGGTGATTTTTTTCTTCTTTTTTATCTCTATTTTCTAATTTTTCTAGAATTATCCCGTAATTATTTATTGAGTACATAGTATGTGCTAGACATTGTGGAGTGTGCATGTATTTTGTAATGAGGAAATTAAAAATAAATATTATTATTAAAAACAATCCAAAAGGGTGCGTGGGAGTGATATATTGTGTCCCCACGCATACATACACGCCACCTTCTGGAGATGTGACGGGATCTGACAGGCAGCATGAGGCTGTTATGTTTTCACTTCAAATAGATTACAATGTACTGGTAATGACATATTTATCCCATAAGAAAGACATTGAGTCACTGTTTTGGAGTGGTCCTGTGCGTGTCTGCTTGCTCACCGGAACGCCTAGCTCTTCTTTCCCTACAGGAAGTGATTGGAAGTGGAATGTAGAGTTTATTTCCGCCTCAGTGGTGGTCTGACATTTTGACATTTCCTGAACTGCAGGATGTTTGAGAGCAAGCAACTTGGCTTTTACTGAAAAAAATTAATGATACTGCCATTTTTACATAGTGATGGGTCTTTGTAAGAGGACAGAGCTATTCAAGTAGGGAAAAATGAGATGGTTAACAGGATGACAGTAACATAAAGGTCTTGAGTCTGGAGAAAAGCAGCTCATTAAGCATTGATTATCAGCATGGTGTAAACTCTTTCAGAAAGTGTTACTACATTCCATGCCATTGTTGTGTGGAGGAAATTTAAATCTGTGTTCCATTTACATCATAAATGAGATTTGTGTATTCTAATAATAGGCCAGTCTTGCCTTAGGCTGCATCAGTACACACAAATGTGTTCCATTGCTCTGCCTGGCTTGTCACATCAAGCCTGGCACTAAAATTCAGTCACAAAGAGTCACACTCGCTCGTGTGTTGGCATAGAACCATCCCTGTCTGGAGATGAAGTCCATTTCGTCCAACTGGAATATGTATAGTTTCCCAGGGACATACTGGAGTTACTTTTCAGGGCAGGCTATAGTGTAGAGCCGAGGTTAAGATTTCTGAGTCTGAAGTCAGACGAACCTCACTTCTAATCTCTGATGAGATCCAGACTCTGCGAGCCTCAGTTTTCTCATCCGTAGAATGGGGATGAAAATCTCTATCTCTTAGGATTGATGCACAAATTAAATGAAGTAAGCTAATCCTTGCAATGCCCTCACCATATTTACATTGTGAGAGCCCAGTAAGCTTTTATAGTTTTAATGAGTACACAAAGGAATTTAAAGAGAATGGAGAGAATTCCTGTCTTTCTTTTTTTCTCCTCTGTTTCTTATTTATTTATTTACTTATTTTGCCTAAAATGGATTGTTAAAATTGCTAAAACCTCAATTTTAAAATATGGGTTTTTAAATTTTTTAAACAGATTTTATTTTTAAGTCATCTCTACACCCAACGTGGGGCTCGAACTCACGACCCCGAGATCAAGAGTCTCACGTTCCACCGACTGAGCCAGCCAGGCGCCCTTAAATATATAGGCTTTAAGGGTATTTTGTAGCACGATGATGAAATACTGGCGTTGGCATGTAGCAAAACAAAGCGCGCAGAGACATATAGCATTCATGCCCAACAAAGCCTGTGACCAGCAACTGCGAAATCATATCTGTGTAGTGTCCTCTAGGTTCTTGCTTTTTCTTGTCAGCCTTTGGCCTTTCATAACGACGAACACATATCTCGATCTTAGCAGATTTGCTTTTTCAAATGAGGTGCTTGTGGGGTTTTCTATAGTTCTTGACAGACTACCAGTCTCTCAGAGCACACCACTCCCTCTCTAACTTGCTGCTTTTAGCCTCCTGGGGGCTCAAGAAGTGGGTGACAGAACTTGTTAGGACTCTGGGTAAAGCACAGTGTTCAGCTCTGACTGAAGATTTGGGTTGGAGGGAGAGGAATGTACATTTTTGCTACTGGAGATAACTTTTCTTTGATTGTATTCGGACCGTTCTCTACCTTCTGGACCCTTGGTAGTTTACAACGGAAATCCAAATAATGTTTCTCAGTAGAATTCGTGAGCCCGTTAACATGAGAGGAATGTTCTTTTGCTCACAAAGAGCGACTGTTCAGGAAACGGCATGTAGCGACCCCCTGACAAATGACCCAGTGCCGCAGTGAATTGTCACCTTGGGGTAGGTATGGCCAGAACCACCAGAAACAAGCTTTCCAGCGTGATGGGTGATGTGGGGGCAAACGTCCTCGGGAAGGGGAAACTTTGAAATGATGTCACATGACATGTTTACAATGGTAAACTATTTAGTGCTGTGGTAATGTCATCTTGGTAGACAGAGGGGCAATATTTCTATCTAAAATGTCCGGTTCATACCTGACAATAGACCCATGTGCAGTTGAGTGGCAGGCTAATGTCTTGAGAGTAAAACTAAAAATGCCAGAAAGCGCCCAATTTAGGGCGGAACAAAATTTTGACTTTGATATATGCCTTCCCTATTCGACATGATCAGTGAACAGTGCCTCTCTGCTGTGCTTTCCGGTGGCTTTTCTTGGACTGTAGTGTGTGTTCAGCATGGGTTGGGCTTCCGAGTGAATGGCTGATGCTAGCTAGCTTTGACATTTATGTGTTTCCATACAAATGACTTATAATTTTCATTCAGGAAGATGCCTGTCTATTTATTAATATGCCCCAGCTTCTCTTGGTAGATACACAATTACAACGTTGTAGCTGGGGCCCTGCAGTCAGAGCAGCGGCTTCTGTAGGCTGCGTAATCTGGGGGCCAGTTGCTTCATCTCAGTGTCCCAGTTTCCTAATTTGTACAATGCAACGAGTGACAGCCATCTCAAAGGCTGGCTATGAGGATTGAATGAGAATATGTGCGAAGCACTAGGACAGCATCAGGACAATCCATCCCTTCATATCACCACTCCAAGCTAAGCTTGGCCTTGATGACTGGCTAAGGAGACTTCCGACAAGCTAGCTAGCTGTGCCTTTTTCTTGTTATTCGTTCTACTCTTTCCAAGGCCCAGGGGCATGTTGCTGTAGAGAGGAATGCGACTCTGGGAAGTGAAGACAACTTGCTCATAGAAAACTCTAGGCAATCATAATGGAGTATCCTTGATGCACCAAAATGAAAACTTCTCATGGCAATCGGTAAATGCAGTTAGAGGCATGAAACTTTGATACTTGTATTTCACGTTGCTCTTTCTTTCTCTGTCTCTCTCCATGAGCACCGTGGAAACTTTTCTTGACTCTGGGATCTCAGTGAGCTGTGCACCAGAGGCTTAATAAACTTCATCTATGAATGAGCCATCATTACCATAATAAAGGCTCACTAATCACTGGTGAAAGCCACAGGTTAATTATTACATAAGGTAATTTCAGGAACTAAATAATTAAAAAATTTAAAAGACCATTTAATATATCTTTGACACAGACAGTAGAAGACAACCTGACTTGAATCATTTAACAGGGGTTTAACAACTCAGGCAGCACGGGTCTGAAGCAGTTAGTGTATTATGGCCGCAGTGCTGAAAAACAATGTTTCCTCGGGACAAACGGAATCTAGTAATGAAAGCTACAATTGAATACAAATAAGAGAGGGGCAGGATCCTGGGAGAGGAATATAGGTCATCAGTACCTTACAAGGAGACTTGATAGTATTCAGAATTTGAGTGTCTAGATTCCAGAACATATCCAATCTGCTTTTAATTTCAATCCCAGTATAGTTGCTTAAAAGGTTTCTTGAGCTTAATTGCCCTCTCTTTCATGCTCTTGTCCTTCAGGTTAAATTCCTTCTATTTTACGAAACTGGCTTTAAGTTTCCATGCCTCATTCTGTGTCCTTTCAGTACATATGCAGTCTGTATGTAGCGCATGTAGCATTCTATTTATTTAGGTATGTATTTATTTATTTTTTACATTTTATTTATTTATTTGAGAGAGAGTGAGAGCTAGAGAGAGAGAGCACACACAGAGGCAGAGGGAGAGGGAGAAGCAGACTCCCCGCTGGGCAGGGAGCCCCATGCAGGACTCGATCCCAGACCCCGGGATCATGACCTGAGCCGAAGGCAGACCCTTAACTGATTTGAGCCCCCCAGGCGCCTCTGTATGATTCTGTTTAATGGCAGCTTGGTTGTATTAGAACCTCAGAACCTCGAGTTCTAATTTGGCCATGCTAGTTGGGCACCATACATGCTCATAGAAATGAAGGGGTAGGGAAGATTGTGCACAAGGAGCTATTTTGCTGATGCCAGAGTGGTGGTATTTCTACGTAAATACCTCTATAACCTTCTGCTGTAATTGTATTGGAAGGCAATACAAGTGGGATCTTTAAGTACTGAAAGTCCCAGAATAAACACACGGGCAGAATAAAGGTATTCTTAACCTTTTGCAAGTTTTGAAATTTGTTTAAAAGGTGCTTAGGGAAGGGCTTTAATACACATATTCATATATGTGTGTGTATGCATACAAATAATGTATATATGCACACATAAATATATATATGTTTGTACATATACACATATGTTTCTAAACTTATGTGAAACAGATTGTGAAAGCATTTGGGGCAAAGTTCAGAACCTATCTTTTTTTTTTTTTAAAGATTTTATTTATTTATTTAGTTTGGTGGAGGGGAAAGAGGAAGGGGCAGGGCGGGAGGGAGAGCGAGGGGCAGAGAATCTCAAGCAGACTCTGCACTGAGTGCAGAGCCCGACGTGGGCCTCGATCTCATGACCCTGATATCATGAGCTGAGCCGAAATCAAGAGTCGGACACTCAATCAACTGAGCCACCTGGGTGTCCCAGAACCTATCTTTAAGTAAATAACTGTTTAGTTTGAGACATTTTGCTGGACCTAGGGATCTATTTTAGCAGAAGAAGGATATGATCTTAGGCCATGAGGAGTAGGGCAAGTGGGAGTAGCTGTGGGCAAATCTATTTGGAGTTCTCTGACCTACTAGGAGTCAGATTGGAAATGAGGCTTTCACGGGGTTGGATAGGCCATCCTCTACCATGCTTTTCCGCCTCTGAGCGGGGCATATTCCCATGTCAGACCTGTCCTCTACCTAGTTCTCCTCCTGTTTGCACAACTTGCTCAAGGTCACATGGTGAGCTACTGGCAGAGCCAGATTGTAAATTCTCTGTAGGCAGAGACTTGGTCTGTAACTTTGCTTCTGTTGGGAGCCGAGCTGGAAGGCACAATTCAGGTTGCTGACTGAGCACCCCCTGGGCAACAACTTGTTAATTCAAATGGCAGCTAAGCCAGGAAGAGCTATTTAAAATATTTGGTGGCCATTTACATGGAAATCGAACAAAATGATTTGTCTTCCATTCTAGGGGGGAAAAGATGGTGCATCTGAACAGTCGTTTCTAAAGAGCATACCCAAGGTCCAGTGTCCTTCTGGAGCAAAAATAGGCAAATCCAAGCAGGATGTAAGGGCGATTTTGCTCAGTAGCACCTAGAAACAATTTCAGTCAAGGTCCAGATTTAAATGGTTGTTACCCAGGTCAAGCTAGGGATTAGGAAAGGTGGCGGATGAAATCAACTCAGAGTCTGGCACCAGTTACAAAAGGAAGCGGGTCACTGGGTTGTGTTTATAGAGGAAAGAGAATGGATTGTAAGATTGTTATCGCTGGACTCATGGTAGGGGAGGGGGCCCTCATTTGAAGCCTTGGCCCCCAGAGGAAAGGAGCCCAGAGTGTTTTAAGGACTCACACATAATTGGCCATACATTCCACAGGAAGAAGCCCTGCCTCTGGCTACATCCCTCTGCCTGGGAGAAAGGGAGAAAGGAGGAGGGGTCTGCGCGGGAGTGGGGGTTGGGGAGAGGGCCTCTGGCATCCTGTGAAGACGGTTCTAAAGTATCGCCAGATTTTCCAGCCTAGTTTCAGACTTTACATTGAAAACTGGCTGATCTCTAGAAGCCTCAGCTAAAGACTTGTGGAAGTTTCTTTTACTATTGCATCAGTAAGTGGTGGCATACAGCTGCTACAGTCTGGGGGTTTTTTTGGTTTTTTTTGTTTTGGTTTGTTGTGGGTTTTTTTTTCTGTTTTTTTGTTTTTTAGTTTTTTGTGGATTTTTTTGGTGCTGGGTGATCTCCTTGTCCTTTGATGTCAAGGTTTTGTGCTGCATTATGGTTTGCAGCAAACACTGCCCCTGACCCTTGAGGGAGGCAAAAAAGAACTTAGTTCTTCACTTTACTCTTTGAGGATCCAGGTAGCAGAGTGACACATAGAATGTACAGTTTCACTCGCCAGAGGCTTTGGGTGTAGTTCACCGCAGCGAATCATACCTGATGTTCAACATGAAAGCGGAGGCAAAGGAGTCTTCATCAGTATCCAATTAGTAGATGATTTGCTTGCTAAATGCGTCTGCTAATTCATTAACAGTTAGATAAATTAAATTCAATGGAAAGGATGTAAGTTTGAAAATAAAAGGCTAAACATACTCATTTTAACTCTATAGATCAAAATTCATTTGCTGCCTCCCCCCTCCCCCAGCCCCTTCCTCCTTCTCTCTTTCAAACTGTGCACAGCACACAGGCAATTAGAGCTTGCAGGGTAGATTGTTTTTCTCATTTAAAGTATCTCTTGTCTCTGGAAATCGGTCCTCCAGTGGAGCATGTCTGTCTGTGTCTCTAGATGAGTGTCAGCGACAAATGGTGCTTGTGCGAATAATACTGAAGGGGATTGTTGGCGAGAACAGGAAAAGCCCTTTGCAATACTGTGAGGGATTCAGGAAGGTATTTTAGAATCTGAAGGGGCTTAAGGGTTGATTCCGCTGCTGATATTGAATTGCAGCATGACCAAATGATTAACAAACTTGTCTTTCTTGAAATATCTCAGGGCAGAGAGGTTCTCAAGTGATTGCAAATTGGTTAATGACTTTAAAAAACAAGTAACTTTGCAGAGTTTTCCTAAACAGTTGGGGATGCGTAGAAGCCTGGCGATTTAGATCAAGTCAAGATACACGGAACTGGAACGCTGATATTCCTTCTTTGGCATAAATCTCGGAATCAGCGCGACAGTTCAGGGTGATGCTTTGAAGGCTAGTACCTTGGGTTGCTCGAAATAACTTCATTTCAGCATTACTGTCAGTGATGATAGAGGTTGCAACACGTTCCCGCCGTAGCACTTTGGGTTGTTTTCATGGTCTTTCTGTTTTTCTGATCTTTGGACAGATCTCATTCACAATTTCCTGGAAAAACAACCAGTCTTTTCCCACAGGGGAATCACATTATGTAATTTTTCCTTGTTATCAAATGGAAGATTGAATCAGCAAAGCTAAACAGGGCGGCAAGGCAAGTATCAACGCGGATTGGTCTTTTCAGTTTTCAAAAGCCGGTATTCAAACGGGGAAGGTTGTTATTGTTGTAATCCATTCAGTGTGTGGAGCTGAAAGCAATAAGATGATGCCCGTAGGCCTCGATCTTTCATGCGGAAGATGGGAGAGACTCTGCGGCCCCGTGTGGTTGGTGACTTGCCAGGGAAGTTTCACATTTCTGAGAAACTGGCTGTGGTTGTACAGTTAACATCAGTAGTTTGCTTTCAACTCATATTAATAGGTTGTTGAAAGTTCAAGTGAACGTTGTTGAGCTTGAGTGAGTGAAAAATTATTTAATAGCGTCTGTTAACTAGAAGAAGAGCTCATTCACTGCTAGCTGCCATCAGGATATCTAATTTCTCCTCGAGGACCTGACCTGATTTTCTATCATACGAGGGTCAGATTACCATTTACCTCAAAGTCAGCTACTGTGCTCATAAAAGTTGTGTTTATTTTCTCTCTCTCTCAGATATGTGGCCATAAACACTGGGGTAGAAGCATCACTGGACTTTTGTTCTCCTTTTACGTCGCTCTCTCTTAGTGAAGTTGTCCTGCTTTCTCCCTTACCTTTATGCTCAGTTTAAGGGGATTGTATAGAAAAAAATCCTCTTAAAATGCAATGGTTGACGATGTCAATCTTTTTAAACAGTTTTAACTACGAAAAACTGAAGAGTCTTTAAGTGAAGCAAGGTAGTGATAGATGATTTAGAAAATAATAAGAATTCTTTTTTTTAAGATTTTATTTATTTATTCGACAGAGATAGAGACAGCCAGCGAGAGAGGGAACACAAGCAGGGGGAGTGGGAGAGGAAGAAGCAGGCTCCCAGCGGAGGAGCCTGATGTGGGGCTCGATCCTGGATCGCCGGGATCACGCCCTGAGCCGAAAGCAGACGCTTTAACCGCTGTGCCACCCAGGCGCCCCGAAAATAATAAGAATTCTAATAAGGATTGCATTCTTGTTTTGTTTTTGTTTTTAAAATACAGATCTACTCATTGGATTGCCCTTATTGTTTTCACTCACCAACTATCTCCGTTGATCATTGGACTGATTGACCTCTCAATATCACTGATTTTTGAATTTTCATTTAGATGTTACAGAGCTGATCACAGAGTTGTTTGATTTTTGCATTTGGAGTGTGTCAGGCATCATCAAGCACCCTAACTGTGCTCTGAAGAAGCTTGGATTCTGTACATAAAATACAAAATACACCCTTGAAGAGCCATGGATGGAAATTTGGGTCAATTTTCTTATCACCAGGATGGGGAGGGAATGGAGAGACAAAGCACTTAACCCTAGACAAATCATTTACTGATGTCTCAGATTTAAAATGTCTCTCTGGATGTATTCTGGCACTTTCTCCCTGAGGTTTATTCATTCCAACTAAGCCGTAGTAATCCAGTGAACACATTTTATTTTATTTTATTTTGTTTTGTTTTATTTTAAGCTGTATGCCCAACGTAGGGCCCAAACTCATGACCCTGAGATCAAGAGTCCCATGCTCTACTGACTGGGCTGGCCGGATGCCCCTCCAGTGTTCTCTTCTCTAGCAGTTTATAAATTCTACATTTGTCTTTATGGACTGGGAGCCTTGTCAGTGATGAGAGACAGATAAATGCGCTGTATCCTCATTTGTCATACTTAGTTGAATGCTCTTTGACTTGACTCCTACAGCCGTGTGGACATTCTAGCTGTGTATCTGGGCAATGCAATGGTACATCCTTTCTCACCTTACAAAACCAGGATGTTATCCAGCTAAAATAACCCCAAGGAGTATTCAACAGACTCTGACCCATTTTATCAGGTACTGTGTTTAAACAGAGAAGAAAGCATAAGAAGCACATTCTGAGTGTGGAAAACTCAATCGAGGCCAACAGAATTGAACGTTCTCAGCCCAGCTCTTTCCAGAAACGACTTTTTTGGGGGTCTCTCCTCCAAACTTGAATTATTTAATTTTTGTCTATAGCAGTGAGGACTTTGACCTCTCAAACAATGATCATATGATCTTACTCTTGTGATATTATTTTAGAGTTTACAAATATACTTACACAAACATCTCGTATCATTTCCAAAATGGAGGTAGAGAAGAAATATTACTTAAAATTATTTTTTCTGATTATAAATGCGATACATTTTTTTAAAAGAAAATTTGAAAATGCAGAGAGTAGAAAAAGATCATAAAAGTCATCTGTAATTTCATCCAACGATAACAAGGGTTCAGTGGTTAATATCTTGGTGTATTTTCCTCTAGTCTTTTTTCTTTAATGTGTGTGTCTGTATTACTGTTTGCATTATATTATGTACTCCTTTGAAACCCCCTTTCCCCATTATTCACTTATTATGAACATTCTAGTTCATTAAGTATTTTTCTAAAACCTCAATTTTATGGCTGCATAGTTTCCGTTGTATGGATATAGAGTAATTTATTTGGACTCGATCATCTGTTTAGATTGTTTCTGACTTTTCCAGTTAGAGCTCATGTTGTGATTAACATTCTGGTACATAAATGTTTGGGTGCGTTTCTGATTCTTTCATCAGGGTAAACTCTTTAAATTTCAGGGTTACTGGGTCAAAAAACACAAATGAAGATGTAAAAATTCTTTAGTATGGGGCGCCTGGGTGGCACAGCGGTTAAAGCGTCTGCCTTCGGCTCAGGGCGTGATCCCGGTGTTATGGGATCGAGCCCCACGTCAGGCTCCTCTGCTGTGAGCCTGCTTCTTCCTCTCCCACTCCCCCTGCTTGTGTTCCCTCTCTCACTGGCTGTCTCTATCTCTGTCAAATAAATAAATAAAAAATCTTTAAAAATTCTTTAGTATGGCCTCAAAGTTATGCTTTGAGAAGTTGTTTCTGTTTAGTTCCACCGGCAGTGTGCGAGTAGAGAATAGTTGGTATTATCCCTATTTTATAGGTGCAAAAAGCTCAGGTCTAGAGAGATTCCAGGCTTGTCCAAGGTCACATGACTAATATCACTTGTCCTTTGGTTTTCTGACAGTTCAATATTCCTTCCACTCTACCACTGTTGTAGTAATCTCAGTGACAGATCTGTAGTGATTTAGCTGTGCGATTCGTCAAGGGAAACTTAATGTAGCCATGGCCTTAAAATAAATTTACTTCTATTATTATTTACAAACTTTAATGTGTCTGGAATTTGATATATAGGGAGGACTACACATAAATGCATGGCTCACCTCCCAAAGGCATTCTTTTATACTTTCAATATGTTTTCTGACTTGCACCTAAAATATCCAACTGAGAAATAATAGCCTAAAGTGATTTTGTTGTTCTGTTTTGGTCACCAAAAGCTGGTTTACAGTATTATTCTTTGTTAAGTAATAGTCTTTCCAGCCCAGCATGAGGACACTGAAAAGATTACTTCTGTCAGGATTAAATCTGCTCTCAAACCATAGTAAGTAACCCTTAACATCTACAAAATGGATTGAAACTTTGACACTCATTTTTGGAAGAAGGGAGGAAAAACCCACAATTTTTATGTCAAGACTCCAGGATGAGATGGGATATAGCAATTAAAGATGTTCTCCTTAACTGGAACATAACCAAACCAAATGTGGGAAGGAAAACAAACATCTACCCACTCCCCCCACAAAACAAAACAAAACAAAACAAAACAAAACAAAACAAAACAAAACAGTAGTACCAAAGGACAAACCACATTCAGTAGTCTTCATTTCTTTCCCATAGCATGGCCTCAATTCTTAGAATAGCTAAGCACATGGCCTTTGTCTGAGGATGGTCCATTCACAACTTCTAGGTCATCGGGGAGCCGTATCAGGACCATGCTAAAGACTTCTTGCTCTTTGCCTGAGAGAATCCGTGTGATAACATTGTTTTGCTTCTGGATTCTCAGGTAGGTAGCACATACATTGGAAGTAAAACATTCAGATTCTGAAAGCCGGGAGTAGGCTTTATCTTATTTGAGACTGTGTTGTCTTTAGTATCGCCTTACCCTGGGAGTCCCCCAACCGCCCACCCCAGATGTTTAATAGGTACCATTGCTTCTGGAATTAGGAACATATTGGTAGAAGTCTTCTGTTTGTATCTTGAGAGTGTCTTTGGTTGGAAAAATTCTTTTCAGGTATTAGTGGGGTCTGTATTCTGTTTTAGGCCCTTGTCATTGTTATTTCCAATCATATTATCTCAATGAAACAGGAGTGTATGTAATAGGAATTTTGTTGTATTTGACAAAACACTACAGATGGCTATGACTTGTGATCATGTTACCTTAATTGCCAAAAATATGGTTAATATTCTTCAATTCTTTCGTGTTGATTGAACAACCTTTGGGGTAGATGGCAAATCTCAGTGGCTCTAGTAATAAAGATCTAAATAGCCTAATAGGGGCGCCTGGGTGGCTCAGTCGGTTAAGCGGCTGCCTTCAGCTCAGGTCATGATCCCAGGGTCCTGGGATCCAGCCCCACATCACGTTCTCTGCTCAGTGGGGAGTCTGCTTCCCCCTCTGCCTGTGCCCTTCCCCTGCTCCTGCTCTCTCTCTCTAAAATAATTAAGTAAAATCTTCAAAAAAATCAATAGGCTAATTATATATCTGAATGTGGTAGTTCTTCCATGTTTCGGGAAATAACTATTTTCCCGAGCCTTATTGAGATATAATTGACATATAACAGTATGTGAGTTTAAGGTGTATGATGTAATGGTTTGATATATATATACATGTTGTAAAATGGTTACCACAATAAGGTTAGGTAACACATCCATCATCTCACATAGGAGTGTGTGTGTGTGTGTGTGTGTGTGTGTGTGTATGGTGAGAAGTTTTAAGATCTATTCTCTTAGCGACTTTCAAATATACAATACGGTATTCTTAACTGTCATTACAATGCTGTACATTACACTCCCAGAACTCTGTTCATCTTATAATTGGAAGTTGGTACCTTCTGACCACCTTCACCCCAGGAAATGACAATTTCTTATCAAGGCATTTATACTGAATTCAGATAGTGATAATAGTGTAGGTCCCTGTTGCTTAACAATTTTCAAACAGCCCGAACCGCGTTTTGAGTATCTGCATCTACTAAAGTTAGATTCTCAAGAATGTTCGTGTCGTGGTTAGCATCTCGAGGCAGATCTTGATTGATGAGTCCGTTCAGTCCACAACTGTTTCTTGAGCACGTACGATGTGCCAAGTACTGTGCTAGGTTCTATGGGGCTGACATGTAAGATGCAGTTTCTCCTCTCAAGGGGGTTTACAGTCTAGTTGACAAAGAGTCCGTGCACATACCATCCTTTTTTGAGCTAAGTTCCGATGATGGAGAGGCTATTGATAAAAGGATATGAGAGTCCATGACATCCATTGCAAGTAAATATAATGGCCTGAGCAAAATCTTTGAGGCAGGAAACATGAGAGTAATGGTTGCCGAAGAAACTATTTGGGCTGGAATAAAATGTCCTTTCTTTTTTCAAGATTTATTTATTTATTTGAGAGAGAGAGAAAGAGAGAGAGAGTGAGCGAGCGAGTAGGGGGAGGGGCAGAGGGAGAGAGAGAACCCCAAGCAGACTCCCTGCTGAGCGTGGAGTCCAGTGTGGGACTCGAGATCACGACCCTGAGATCATGACCTGAGCCGAAACCAAGAGTCGGACACTCAACCGACTGAGCCATCCAGGCACCCTAGGAATAGCTCCTTAAAAGGAATAGTATAGCAGAAGAGAAAGTTGAAAAGGCAGGCAAGGCAGGGGAGAGAATACCCTCATTTCCATCTCCCAGCTGTTTTCTAGGGCTATATGCCTGGAACTCAATAAATATGAATAAATTTTTACAAACACGTGTCTAATTTAAAGCAACACCCAAAGAACAATATCTTGAGTTAATCTGTACAACATGTGGCATTGTAAAATAACCCTTCAGGGTGTCCTCCTTGAAACAGCCCCCTTTTTAGTCTCTGCATATGTCATGTGGGCCACCCAATGAGACCGGTTGGAAAGGAGAGCTGTGGATTAGAAAATTTTGCCAGAGCGGTTAACATCTCATTGGATCAAGCTGAGCAGCTGTGTGATTTCAAACTCACTACTTTCTCGTGAAATGATGTAGCATGGCTTTCTGGATGTTTGGAAGGAACAGTCACTGATCACATGATCTCATATATGAGCCTTTCATATGAGATACACCACTCGCCAGAATCTGTCCTTGACACATTATCTGTCTTTTCTTGTTCTCTCTTGGCCACTGCCTTCATCTGTCATGTTCTTTTAAAAGCAAGATCCTAGAACTTTGCTTTCAAATCAGTATTCTAAGGCGAATTTTGTGATGTTTTGCATTAACGGCGGGGAACCAGGGGTATGGGTGATTGCAAATGGCAGATGAAGCCATTTATATGTGACTTGGAAAGTCTGTTTATACTTACACTTGACTAGGGGTGAGTCTGTTTTTAAAATTCACTTTCAAACTAAATAATGAAGTCTTACTGTAAAGGTCTGACTTGAGCTGCAGAGAGGCTGGCCTAATTTCCTCCAACCTGCTCCGTGCTGGGTAGAGAATAAAAACATCGCCTGTTACCCAACATATTACATACATAGAGCATCGTTCTAAGTCTCACTGGCAAGTGTAACTGAAATATTTTGTTCTGCAGCTCATGACTATTTCTTCTTAGTTTGTCCTCAAGAAATATGGAAGGGACCACAATCAGAGAACTTACAAAGGAAAAGTAGAATAGTTGTGTATAAGGAAATATAGGGAAAGAAATATACACAGAAAATGGAAGGCTTGGGGTTCCATGGTATCAACAAATTTTTAAAAGATTGCGTGAAATAAAGGGGTTGAAGCAAAACCAAGATAACATGACATTTAATGCTCAAGAAGTTATTGGTCAAACCAAACCAAAAAGCTCACACAGATCACGGGGAGGGGTGGAGGAAATGTTTCTCAGGGACGAAGAAAGTGGATGTTTTATGCACTCCCAAAATACGATTGCTAAAGATTGGCAGGGCGGCTGAAGCAGGGAGGGCGGGGCAGATGGCTATAGAACACGGAATGGGAGGATTGTAAAATTATTTTTGAAAAAGCAATGAGAATCTTGTTTTTCAACAAAGAGGATATGCCCATAAACACGCAATTGTGATTTAGTGGTTTTTTGGGGATGCAAACTGGATCCCAGGTAAACCTCGGGAGCTCTTCCTGGGTATCATAATTAGAACTGCATCATTTTTATGCTTTCCAAGCATCTGCTCCTGAAGACCAGGGTCTATTTTGAAATCATGCTCATTCAATAAGCCACTGTGGATTTAAATCTTATGAATGTATGTAAACTCTGTTTTTGGGAAGCCATTAGCACCTCTTGGTTTGAATAACGTAATGAGTTCCATATATTTAAACCCGCCGCTTCCCACTCCACCGCCCATTTGACTCTGTTTTAAGCTTGTCTTTGTTTAGTTTCAAAAGTCTCCCTTATCTCTGCTGTATTAGGATTTGGCGAATGAGTTCACTCCACCTCGTCAATATCCATTATTATTTGACAGACTGATTATATCCCTTCTCAACCTTCGTCTATTCAGACTGAAGTGCCTGCGGTCTATAATCTCTGTTCATATAAGCAGCTCCTCCACCCCCCGGAAGATATCAGCTAACTTTCTCAAGCTTTCTTCTGTCTTGTCACCCATGGAGCCCAGAGGAGTATGTTGTAACCGGGTGAAAAAGCATCTTGCCTTTCCCCCTGGGCGTCCCTTTGTTCATCTGAATGCTTTGTGGATGATGATTTACATTTCAGTGACGGTCTTTGATCGTGGGGGGAAATACATACATCAGGACCGGCATGGGACCGCCTGCCCTTTTTGTTGGCTGCCCTGCCTGTGAGCTTGCAGAGTTGTCTGTGATGTCTGTTCATTGGCAAAAGAATGCCAAAGGGTAGCGTTCATGCCCGGCATCATCTTTAAAGTCGTTAGCCTTGCATTTTACTTTTGTAGTAAACTGGGATGGCAGCCGGCCAGGACCCATTAACCAAAGCTTAGAAGATTATGTGGTTGAGGTTCCAGCCGTCTGTTACCTGCGCACTTCCTGCCAGTTAGACGACTTTCACTAGGGCTACTTTATGAGGGTATAAAAACTTCTTAGCAAATTCGGGTTTTTATTAGGCACCGCACAGTCCCTATTTCAGAAAGACAGTCTATACCAGGAAACCTAAGGCAAAGGAAAAACTTTTCAGTTCTGTCAGAGGGTGCCTTTTAAACATGTTAGCCGTCTTGGTAGTTGGCCCTAAGTGAGGGAGGCGCTTCTCATTCAGAAGGGATGGTTTTAGCATCTGTGATTTGGAGACACGACAGGAGCCACAGTAGTCAATATCCTGGCCGCAGGGCGTTTAGGTCAGGCAGGTTTCTTCCAGCATCGATGCTGTTTCTACCGGCGAGGGCAGGAATCAGTGGCACCAGGAGCCTCTTAAAGCAACAGGAGTTAAGCCCATACAGCAAAACTGGGGCTGAAAGTAAATAGAGGCTGACTTTGAAGCCAGGAGGCAAATGATCAGTTGAAAGAGCCATGTTCCCTTAAGTTGTGAAAACTTAAAAACAGCATGTGTATCTTCTTTTCTCTCCTCCCTCTTCTCATCTCTGTTTCTCTCCATCCATATCCCTCTCAAGGTCCCATCAAGAGCTCCCAAGGCACTAACACAAATGAAGAAAAGATAGTTGGACGGAAGGAGAGATCATTCTAGTATTTTCGTTGCTTCCTTTCCCACCTCCACTCTATTGGTTGCATGAATAGTTTGAGCTCCAAAGGACCATGAATTATACTAACAAAAACAGGAATGTGTCTTTAATATTAAATGTTTTAGTGACATCAAGGTGCCCAGAGAGGCATTTCGGTAGCCATATACAACTGGCTTTGTCCCTACAAGAAGGTACATTTATATCCATTAACATCCCCTTGACATTTAAATATGAAAGGAGAATTGTCTGAAACTCAGAGGAAAAAAATACATGGGATTTATGGGTACTTGAAACAAAAAATGGGACTTTTTCTTCCTGTCGCATTCCTTTAGTCTTTGAGGAAAACATTGCTTGGTGTGCTTGGAGACATTTAACGTAAGAGGTCACCTGGTATCTTTAAGTTCCTTGGGAATTAAACAGGATGGAAACCAGTTTCAGGACCATACTTCTGTCCTGTCTGGCATCCGTGTAGATCCCTTTGGAAGGGACTAAATGTCTCAGCACCATTTTTGCTATCGTGGGGTTTTCGTAGCTGCTGGGAGGTACCACTGGAGGACGGGGAGCTGCCACTTTATATCACCTAATCGCTTCTTTCATCCGACTTTGTATGTGGTTAAAAGTAGTTGATCTCTTGCCTCGTATTTTTTATTCAAGGCTTTTATGGTTTTAAAGGGAAATTCTTCGGGGAGTGCCGGTTTGTAATATTTGTTGCCAATATTTGTTTAGCATCACCTGTAGGAAAAGGATGGCATATTGGACAAAGATTTATTGTGCACTTGCTCTGCGAGATGTGTAAACCACTGAGCACAGTGCTTATCACATAGCGGGTGTGAGACGATGATCTTAACTCGGTCAGTAGCAGTGGAAGCAGAGAAAAGCCGGAGGTGGGTGTGAAAAACGTCGAGAACATGAGAACTGATAGGGCTTGGTGACTGGATGGAAGAGGGCAAGTGAGAGGAAGGGATGAAGCATTTTTGACTTTCAGAGCTATTAATAACTGGGAACAAGCATGGTGAGGCCATGAGTAGAAGTAGAGAAGGTGGTTGAAGAGGTAAGCGTTGTCTGTCAGTCAGTCACTACAGGAGGGAAAATGGAATGATGATTTTGGTCATCTTGAGTTTGTGATAGGGATCACCCACCTATGGGGAGATGTCCGAGAGGAGTCAGAAATACAGACCTAGAGCTTGGGAGACATGAGACTTACAGAGAGATCCAGAAGTTATCTACATAAGGCATCATAATCGAAGTCATGAAAGTTGGAAGATTTGCCAAAGAGTTTTGAGAAAAAGATCCAGCAGAGAAATAGAGACTCCGAGGACACTTGAGTACCAGAGGATGTTAGCATGGAAGGCAGCGAGCTTGAAGAAGGAGCACTGTCAAATTCTACAGAGAGGTAGAAAAGGGCAGGGTAGCCATCATGTTCAGCAACTCTGAGGTCATTGGCGACATTTGAGGACCCAATTTCATTAGAGCGATAGGTATGAAGGCCACATCGATTAGAGTTGAGGAAGTCAGTGCTGATTCCTCTTTTAATATATTTAGGAGGGGAAGGGTGGGGAGGCAGGTGTGGTAGCCTGAGACGGGAGGGAAGGAAAAGAGATTAGGCCAAGAAACAAATCATGTGGGATGTCTTCTGTTTTATCCAGTAAAGAGAAATGTCATTTGGTAAGAGTGAAGAGGAGAGAAGTGGGTTTGTTTGAGATGGAAAATTGGGGAAGAGTGGAAAATGGGGAAGGTTGAGATTGGCCACCCTCAGAAACGGCAGGTAGTCAGCAAGATATGAATAAACATCAATGACGTTGTTAAACATCAACCAGGACTCAGCTGTACTGTGAGTTTATGCCGTCAAAATGGCAAAATTTCAAGTGTTATTGGAGAGATTCCTGAAATTGGGGAAGGGAGCAGAGAAAAAGTAAATGATTTGGGGATTGGAAAATTGAGGAGAGAGAGAAATCACATGGCAGGGACTCTTAGGGACTACCAAGAGCACTGGTATCCGGTAGAAGAAAAGTGATGACTTAAATCGTACATTTTTCTGCCATTCATTCCCTTTGAAACAAATGAAATCAATTTTCCTTCCAAATGTGGCTTGGAAAAAAAAAAAAGAGGGATTCCCTCCACCCCTAACTTACTGCTATTAGAGTGATGACTGGTACATCACTAAAAAATCAGAGTTGAACATCCGTGTGTGAGAATTCATTGAAGCCACATGCAACATAAAGCAGTGATGTCTGTACTTGCTCAGGACTCCTAGAACCCCCGCAAAAAGTCACTCTCCTTCCCCGCCCTTTGGAAAGTTCATGTTACTGTTCTGCGCTCGTTATTAAAACAGGCTGTGCCGTTCAAGCTCGAAATGTGTTTGTGTTGCCATGGTTTGTGTCAATATTCTTTCCCATCATGCTTACAGTTGCCCGTGTTCACTGAACCCCAACAGGTGGGACTTTAATGTGGAGCCTAAAGAAAGACGCAGGGAAACATCTGTTAGCCTTAGATTCTGTGTGCACTTTGAATGAAGTTATAATTGTGACATTTCCTATTACGTACCGGGGTTGATTTTGCGAGGCATTCCTTCCAGAACTCATTAGTTCTTGCTAGGCACCATGCATCTGATCTAAGATGATTATTCTTGCGAGCGACACAAAAAGCTATTAAATCCAGCTTCTATTTTCTGAGGTGGAGAGTACTGTCGTGTTTGCCTCCAGAGACACCCAGTTTCCTACCATTACATTTCTTCCTTGGGTTTCAAGTGTGCAGAAGGAAAGGATGGGCACAGGGACAAAGAAAGGTGGGTGGTGCTGAACACGGGAAGGAGCTTGAGCTCAGGGAAAGTAACTAGGGAAATCAGGCCTAATCTCATCTCCATTTCCCTTAGGATCCGTGATAGCTGTTTCTGGGGGCTTTTTAGGCTTCTTAGAACTTCTCCGTGTGTGTTATTAAACCTTGTCTGTTCCCCTATAGTTATTAGCTGTAAAACCCTTTACAAAACCTCAAAAGGGTTTCTGGGCTTAAGTAGATACAGATGGAGAGTGGAGAGAGGACCATATAGCTGTGTTCTGCTTGGCAGTGGGCCCAAGAGAAATCCTGTCAAAGAATCAGTGTTGGCAGCGGAGAAGAGGAGGGGGGAGGCCAGCCCGTAGGGCCCGTTGAAAAGAAAGTGAAGGTCGATTTGGGCCCAGAAAGGGCCCAGGAGAGGGTGCCCTGTTCGAAGGCAGCTTCTTATGAGGTCTTCTTTTCCTCTGGCTGGAAATCATCTTCCCTTGCTTTAGACTTGTATCTCTGTAAAGGGGCCTGTGTTTTAGTATCTCGTGTACGTTGTTTCATTGTTATCTTGTATTTTAGTAGCCAGTTGTAAACTTGCCTTACCTTTCTGTTTAGAGTCCAAGCTCCTCGAGGGCGGATACTGTGACTTGTTCTTTGTCTCTCCCACAGCATCTGTTCCAGACCCTTGCCCGTAGTGACTACAGATGAAATTTTGAACAAACAAGTATATAGATTATGGTCTGCCCTTTCTCCCATTGATTCCATAAGTGGTTTTCGAGCACTACTATTATAGGACTAGAAGGGAGTTTTGAGAAGGTGGCCTGGGAGCTGCCTATCTAGGTAGGAAGACGAGACACCATAGGCCCCGTTTGAGTCTACGCTAGTGGCTACTTGTTCATGTGTCTTTCTCATTTCCCAGTTGCAATTGTAGCTAATATTCTCTTTGCTCTGAAAACCATGATCTATTCTCCAGCCATTTATTTTCTGGGCCCAGGAAGCCAATAATTTAATATCCGATTCAGTGAAGACTCATTATCAGACCCGACAGTGACAGTGACACACTCCTTCCTGGGAGCTACTTGGGCTTTTCAAGCCCAAAGAGAATCTTCGAGTCAGTGCTCCTATTCAGGCACTAAATGCCTAGCCTGGGAGCCCAAGAGAGAGAGAGAGAGAGAGAGAGCGAGCGAGCGAAAGCGATTGGTTCTTTCCCAGAGGGCCACTTCTATCTCTTATTTCCCCATTCCCTTTTCCAGTTCTGGTGGGTGATGGGACTGGTTTGGGGGCCATAGCTTGATCTCCAAAGAACAACAGGTCTTTGAAAACGACACTAGTTTTTTTTTTTTTTTTTCAAGAATACTGGAGTAACAGAACAGGTTAGCGGAGATTTTTTTTTTTTTTTTTGACCAGGGAAATTCTATTTCCTGTATTTACTAAGAACGTTATGAATGAGTTACCATGTTACTGTAGGTTAAGATAATCTAGAAATGTATCTGGAAAATCTATTTCAATTACCTTCTGGGTGCTTTTAGTGAAAATAATAAATTTCAAAGAATTAGGAGAGTCATAAAAATAAGTGTTATAAGGGGAGTATGTCTCATTTTTCACCTTCAAAATTAAATATGCACTGTGGAATTATGCACTGTCAGGGTCACTGCTCTGCTTGTGGGCATTAATAACTGCCATAGGTAACTTCTGAAGGAGGTGAAGGGGACCATTTCCCATAACACAGAGATTAAAGCATGCAATTTACTGAAAATCTAAATAAATAGTGACCTAATGCTCAATCGTGCACTAAAAGGGACGCTGCCTCATATTTACAATTTTGCATACGGGTACCCTGTTGAAACTTGCATTTGCATACATATATAAGATATTGATTTTGGTTAATGGAACATGAGGTCATTTCTCTTTAGTTTCTCTCAATTTAAGTATCATTTTCTTTCTCTCCTTATTGCTCACATAGAGGAAGGCAGGAAAATAGCCTCAGATGATTGTGTCTGGAAAATGCTATGGCTATCGGTCTATTTTTCTTTCCATTTTTCATATTTAAATTGTCTCTATACCTTAGTGATCTCAGCAGCTGGCTGCTGCTTAAACCTCGAAATTCGCACGACAAGGAATAGTTACTTCACGGAGCTATGTAAGTGGCTCTGAAATGCCCTCAGACATTGTCCCCGTAGCATTGTCTACGGAACCCAGGGAGACCCCGAGTCCCCGGCCCATGTGAAGTGGCTTGGTTGGGCTTGTTGGGCTACAATACCGTGAATGGCCTGGCCCTCCTAATTGTGCTGAAGGTTTACTGCCAAAATGGTACCAGGGCTTAATGAGATGTGAGCTTCAGAATTTTTAGCTATTATCCTGGTTACTTACCAATTACCACACAGAAGAAAAGACGAAAAAGGCACTCCATGTTGTTGAGACAACAGAATCAACTGATTTACACCCTGCCTGTCCATTTTCATGCAAGCAAACTTGACCTGGACTGCTATTGCAGCAACCGAAATCCGAATGGATTTACTCTTCTATGAGTGCATTTTTCTGTGTGAAAGGCTTCTCGCCTTTTCTCCTCTCCTGTTTGACTCAATAAGAACATACACAGCTCATTATAGAGTAGGTACCCCGTGGAGAGGATTGCTTGTGACTTTCCAATATGAAATGACAATATTTATATGCATCTTTTTTGGTGAAAAGTTGCAAAAGTAATTTATTTGGCAAAATACCATCTGCAGTAGTGTGACCTTAATTACATTGCTTTGTTGGCTTATATGTAAAAAAATAAGAATGACTCTCATTGCTTCTCAATACCCAGATCACACCATGTAATATTATCCGTTTTATTTTTATTGTTATTTTTTATGTATTTATTTTTTCTTGGGGGGGTAGGGAGGGGAGATGGTGAGAGGAACAGGGAGAGAGAGAATTTTAAGCAGGCTCCACATGGGGCTCGATCTCACGACCCTGAGATCATGACCTGAGCCAAAACTAAGAGTCACACACTTCACCGATGGAGCCCCCCGGGCGTTCCTGTTACCCGTTTTAGAAGTTACACTTCCCATGATAGGTTTGAATTTTTAACTTATAGAGGGAGAAAACATTAATATTAAAATATCTTTTTTGGGGGGCGTAGGATCTAAATGAAAAGACATCCCACAGATAACTGTAATTGAATTTTATTGAAGGAAGAGAACTTGTAAATAGGGCAACAGCTGGACGTGTTAAGTTAAAAAAAACAACAGAAAACAATATCCCATTTAACGTACTAGCGTCTAAGAGGAAGTTTACTGCGCACACATCACACTTGCAATTAAAGAGATCAGAGACGTGCTTTTTCCCACCGGCAAACTGTAATCTGTGTAAAGCACCAGGTACGGTTCCATAAGCCATTGAAATGCAAGGGACTTTGAGAATGAAAGAAGATCCGAAATTAACACTTGTTATTTCAGTTTCATTCACAGTTTGAGGGTTGTGTTTCACACTCTTATTTGAATAAGATATTTTCTTGCTTCATGAATACAAATTTTCAACGACAAGAAAAAGTCAAATCACATGTTGGTAAATTGTAACACATTTCCCCATAAATTTTCACCAAAACTTCAGAAGTGCACTCCCAAGAAAAAAATATTTTCAAATTGGGCAACGTAGCCAATCTGTCAGTTAGACTTGGGTTCAGGATAGAAAAGGCTGCGGAGATGTGAGTGTTGCCTGTTCACAGAGATTAGGGATGGGGCTGAGCAGCGATCGGGGCCAGGTGGCCCGGGGAGGCGATGAGGGTTGCAGCTGTCTGTACCTACCCACCGGCGTGAGATGCCAACAGCTGGAGAACAAATTTGGTATAAATTCCCAGGAGCTACTGTCAGTTAATGTGAGCCTTCCAGGAACACATACCAAATAATAGCCTACTTTCCTAATTCTATTATGGGAAATTTCTTCAGAGTCAATCCCTGTGAAATGGGATCAGGAACGGCGTTAGTCCAAACCGTGAAGTGAGTGCAATTCGGGTTTCATGCCCTTTAACCTTTTCTTCATCTTTCATCCGTTCTCCTTCCCCCTCCTAAGGTGCTGATGCTGTGAAAGTGCTACCCCAACTGTCCCTACACCTCCCCCCCCCGCCAGCACTACCACCTTGCCGCACCCTTTTGAGAAAATACCCTGTGATCAAGGTTTTGGATCTATTGCCCTCCCCTCCCCTCCCTCTGGGTAAAGTTGGCTGGGTATTCCTGTTCTTCCAGATGCTGTCTGTGTGAAGGGAAATGTGTCAGTAATCAGAGAGGCTTAACGTGTTCTCCTTCTTAGGAGTGTTTCCATGTTAGCTAGGGGGGTGTGTGTGTGCGTGTATGTGCGCGCGCGCGTGCACGGCGAGGCTGGTGGTGGTTGCACATACATGGGGCCTCCTCAGCTCTCCTCAAACCCCATCACTTGGGTGACCCCCTTCTCTGCCTGAATAGGAGATGTTTGCATCCGTTTATTCCCTGCCTGCCAGAAATGCAGTTTTAAGGTTGTTCCTTTTGCCCAGTGGAGCCAAGAAGAACATTTCAAGATTAGCAAAATATTCATTCTTATCTAGAGAGAGAGATGGCATCATTCTTCAAAATCCTTCTCTTACTGTACTTAAAGAAAATATATTTTTTTTCCTTAAAGCATTGGTCAGAGTATTGAGACCCAGATTTATGACTGTTCTATTGACAAGGGGTTATTGCACACAGATGTTTTATTTGCTGTTTCTAGGGGCTTATCAAAAAGAATTGACTAGCTGTCATTTTCTACATGAGACCAATTACTATTGACCCAGCTTTGCTTATTGTTTTCATTAATGTCTAATCAAAAATGAAAATGTTACAGAATGTTCTTAGAACTGATATAAGAAAAGCAGTCCTAAGAAGTGAGTGCGTATCTTTTGTGCTTTCCTAGTGTTGTTAAGCAGAGCCAATGCTTGGTGCTGAGAGCTGTGTGAACAAAAGCATCTTCAGTATGCAAAAATCAAATCCACCAAGGCTATGTTTTGGGGGGGCTGGGGGTGGGGCGGGGAGAGGTGGTAGGCTGCCATGTGCACTTTCTAGATTTGTGCAAGGCCCCGACTATGTGTGAAAGCCTAGGAAACAGTAGGATAGCTTCTGTCTTTTCTATGATTAATAGAGTCAGGATATTTTTTAAAGAAAAGAAGGAAGTGAGACAGGTGTGATTTATGACTTGGCACCTTATAAAGGCGAGGGTTGCCTGTTTGACGTTTGTTATGTGGTCTGTTGGTTGGGTATTACATGTTGACGCATCTTTGTGCTGTCATCTAGGAATGACTGTATTCCTACCGTGGGAGGAGCCCGGTAGATGACATTTGGCGGTTGCTGATTAGACAGGAAGACACATGTGTGACTTATATAAGTGTCCCATTCTTCAAGGGTAGGGTGGAAAATAAAACCCCCCAGTTACGGAGTGGCCCCCCAAAAAATCCCCTTGTCCTAAAAGACCAAGACTGTAGTCAATAAAGAGGCAACGCAAGCTTCTTTCTACATGCGAATATAATTTATGGGTTTGGTTTAAGGAGCTGAAGACTATTTTTGTATGAATTGGGGCTCTTCCTCTTCAGTTTCTTTAAGCAGCTCCAAATATATTTAGTATCATCTATGATCCAGTGCCCGTTTAAACCAGTACAGAAGACATAACCAAACTTTAGCTGATTGAAGTTGGGGGTTGCTGATTTTGTAGAATCAAGAACCCAAAGTTGAAACTACACGGTCACCGGTCAGATTCTAGCTCTTACGGGCCAGATTTCAGATCTGCTAACCAAGTAGGTTGGTTTCATTTTTGCCATTTAAATTAAGCAGTCACGATCACAGCTCCTTTGTTTTTGAGAGCCCTGTGGCCCCAACTTACCCCAAGTCACCAGACTGGAGTCATTTACTGTGATGAGAGTATCTATAACTAAAATTTTAAGCCTCTGCAGTTTTGGGCCTATACAAATAAAGCCTCCTCCCAACTGGGTTACAATGAATATTCCAATCAACTTTTTAAAAAGAAGATTCGCCATGTGTGCTGGAATACGAAGCTGAAGAGGCTGTCAATGTTGATTCCATAGGACCCTCTATAATTAACTTCGTAGTTAACAGCACATCTATTGTCAGGCTGACTTGAGTTAGAATCCTGGTTCTAGCCTTTCTAGCTGATGAACTCTAGATGAGTCCATCTTTTGGGCCTGGTTTCCTCATTTTTAGAATGGGTATAGTGACAGGACCTTCCTCGTAAGAATGTTGTCCGGATTAAGTAAGATAATGCGTGCAAACTTGGCACATAGTAAGCACTCATTAAGTGCTAGCTGTTAGCACAATTTTTAACTGTCATGGTAGTTTTTCACAGCTCTCTGAGTGCTGCTTATTTGCTGGCCTTCCTCATTAGGCTGTGAATACTTTCAAGAGAGGACTACGTCTGCCTGACTTTCCTTTGTATTTCTGGCACGTAGCCTAGTGACTGTTATAAAGGAAGCACTCTGAGCCTCAGTTTCAAAATCTGGAAAAAAGGGAGCTAATAATGGCACTTACCCTCATAGGGTTGTTATGAGGATTTAAACTATTACTTAGGCTAACATATGGATGAAAGCCTCAGCGATTCACTTATATACTCGGAATTTACTTTCCTTTTGTAATTCACAGGATTGCCAAGGGTCCAATGATGTAATGCCAGTAGTGCTTTGCAAAGTCACAATCGTGACATAGATGTCTGTGGTGGGTGGGGAGCGTGTCGGTAAATCTCTCTTGAAATTTTTTCTTTGTCAGGAACCTGAAACCTGCACAGACATGCGCTGTCTCCTTTCGAAGCCCTAGACCTTGTTTGCTAATGTCATTCATGGCCACCCAAAGCAGCTGGAGATGCTTTTCCCTTCATCTCCTCCCTCACTCCCCCAGCCCAGGCCCTGGGGTCCCTGGCAGAGCACAATCCCTCCACAATAGCTTTCTTTCACCTAGGTGCACACCTGGGCCTCCCGAGGGGATATTCTGGGAGACTCCGAGCCAGGGAATTTCAGTCTGGAATTGCTGCTCCAGGAATGCCCCCCTCAGGCCCCAGGAGCTCTGCCTTCAGAAATCGTCTCCAGGAAGGCTGGTCAGGGAGAGCAGAAGAAGGGCTGCGTTGTTGCAAAGTGTCTTGGGAATGAAGCCTTGAAGCCTTGAAAAGAAGGAAGATGAGGGCTTCTGAGCATGGCTCCATGGTTAGTATGTTTGGGAAATGGTGGGTGAAACAGAGCTGTAATTCACTAATGTATGATTCTAATCTCCAAGAGATATAGTACATAGGGTTTCCTAAAGTTACTGGACCAAAAGACTTATTTTCCATGGAGTAGTTAATGGGACAAAATGTTACATGGAACCCTCTCTTGGAAATATATATATATATATTAAAGATTTTATTTATTTATTTGACAGAGACAGCCAGCTAGAGAGGGAACACAAGCAGGGGGAGTGGGAGAGGAAGGAGCAGGATCATAGTGGAGGAGCCTGATGTGGGGCTCGATCCCAGATCGCTCCCAGATCGCCGGGATCACGCCCTGAGCCGAAGGCAGACGCTTAACCGCTGTGCCACCCAGGCGCCCCTGCTCTTGGAAATATCCCCCTCACCAGTGAGACTCATTTTGGTTTCCATCTTCCCAAATGACCTCCTTTTCATTAAGATACCTACTGAAACTTTTAGTTTTCCATCTCTCAGAGATGAATCTGGTCACAGTCTAAAAGCACAATGAGAAATGTCAGTAGCGCACAGTGGAACTGGAGCAAGCGAATGCAGGAGTGCGCGGAGGTTCGTCAGAAATGAACCTGGCCCTGGACTAACGCCGGAGCGCAGGGTGGGATGGGGGTGAGCAAGAGAGCGAGAGAGCATGTGCCCTCAGCATCTCTGAGTACAGTAGATGCCAGGCCGACGGGTGCGTACGGGGACTGTAATGCAGCCAGGGTACTGCTTGCCAACCAATACTTTCTTTCTAATCGGTCCACTCAGAAAGGGCATCTTTTGCAATCCCTCCATCCTTTTTCCAGCTTGATGGCCCAGAGGGGGTGCTTTTGTGTGTGTGTGCACGCTAGAAGGGACCCTTTCCTTACTTTGCAAAAAGGCACACTACGTGCTACGCAGTGGTCCTAAGGGTAATTAATAAGAGGTGGTGTGAAGGCAAGAGTGTCTATTTGGTATTCGATGGGACCGGTGCTGGAAGATTAGTGATTGTTGGGATTTTTCTCTGGGTAATGGCAGCGCACTCCCTCAGCGGCCCGCTTTCCTAAGTTGTCCATTGTTCCACTTATTAGCCTCTATACATACGCCCTGCTCTCTGCACCCAGATATCTATTTATCTCGATAACGATATGATCTCCCATCTACCATACCATCTAAGAATACTGTCTGGCAGACTAAAATATCTCCCCAGCTCTGCTAACGCATTCTTATAACAAGACTAACTCCCCTTCCCCCTTTTTATCCCTTTATCTATAAGTACTTTTTAAAACAAGGGTTGACAGCTTTATTGTCCAGGAATAATTGCCAAAAGGCTTAGTGGACTGTACTTGCCAGTAAAAGGTTATTTGCTGACTTGGGATATGGGTTCCTTTGCTATAGTGTGTCATTCCAATTATGTTGTCGTATTTTGAGCCTCTGGTGTGTGCCTGGTGCTGTTCTAGGTGGGGACACAGCGAACATAGAGGTGGTTCATTGGTACAGTGGTGGTTCTTCCCTATTTGTCATGATGCTTTCGTAGCTATCATCTGGGCCTTCCAGGTAATCCAGGCTGCTCCTTTCATCTTAAAGATGAGGAAACGGGCCCAGAAGGGGGATATGGGTTACCCGAGATCACACTGTGGGTTGGTGGTGAGGACAAGCTAGAACCCAACTTCCCCTCACCCCTAGGCCAGGACTCTTGAACTCATAGCTATGGAGGCTGAATTCATAGGGTAAAAGGGGAGACTGCATTCATATTTGAGTGTTTCCTGACATGTAAAATTTATGTAGATAGCTCTGCCTAGCAGGAGCCAAAGAATGATAATTTAAAAATAGTTCTGTAAACTTCATATCCAAGTTAATTAAACAAACTTTTATTGATCTAAGAGAAACCGGTTAATCAAGTTCATGATTCATTCATAATCAATTTAACTCAATATGAAAATATTTGTGGTACAAGCAAGAGATGGGAGGAAAAAGGAGACAGAGAACCAGAAGAATAGGACAGAAAAAGGGGGATTTAGGGAAGGAAGTGTTACGTGCACGGTGGAGAGGGGTAGATAGGGATGGCTGAGGGTAATCTAAACACAAACATTACACAGTAGATAATTAAATTATCCATTACTCCTTGCTGTATATCTTTCCTGAGTTCA